>NC_090231.1:42306236-42613736 GCF_024489055.1 Chanodichthys erythropterus
GCCATAAATTCGTTGCCTCGCCACGGCCAAACCGTTTGAGATATCCAAAATCCGTTTGCAATTAAACAACTTCAATGTGTTAGCAACAAGTTAAAAAAAGCTTGGTGTAAATTGGATAAACCCTGTAGGAGTAGTAGTATAAAATTCATAGCCTGTTTTTCAAAAAATTAACATTCAAACCAAAATAGCTGACTTCCTGTTGGTCGGAGCTAATGAATGTAAATTAGAAAATTGTCCGGCTTGATGAGAATAATATGTGTACCGAGTTTGGTGACTGTAGGAAAAACTAACCCCCCACTTTTGTCAAAAGGTGGCGCTACTGAGCCCCTCCACCACGCCCATTTCTATGGCTTTGTCCATGTCTACTGGTTGACAATATTGATGTGTGTGTCGAGTTTCATGCAATTTGAAGCATGTTAAGAGCCTCAAAAACACTCAAGAATATTATTACAGTTTGACCTGTTGCCATGGCAACAATATTTCAAATATCAAAAATCCTGTCATAGGTCTACATCTGCTGTGTATTGACATTACACTGATGAAGTTTGAAGCAAATCAGGTAAAAATAAGAGGGTGATCTCAAAACATTTCAAAAAGTGATACACTTCCTGCTGCCAGTTGGTGGCGCTATAACTTTGACTCACAATAGTCACATCCATGTGATCAGACTCCTATAACGAACACACTCGTGAAGTTTCATAAAGATCAATATATGTATTAAGACGTTATAACACATTTCCTGTTTCCTTTTTCTCGCCATAAATTCGTTGCCTCGCCACGGCCAAACCGTTCGAGATATCAAAAATCCTGGCAATTTTTAATCATCAGTGTCTTGACTTCATGCTGACCGAGTTTGGTGGCGATCGGATTAATCGTCTAGGAGGAGTATATCAAATTCCAGAGCATGCGTTTTTCAAACAACCCTTAATAGCTGACTTCCTGTTGGCGTGGCGATTAACTTAGAGCGCGAAAGTTGTTCGGCCCGATGAGGTCTATATGTGTACCGAGTTTCATACTAATACGTGCAAGCATGTTTAATATATGGACCAAATTTTCAGACTTTTTTCAAGGGGGCGCTGTCGAGCCCCCCTGCCACGCCCGGGTACCAGCCTCTCCGGCGTCCTAATGGCCGCGGATTCCAATGTGTGTGCCAATTTTCAAGAGTTTTTGAGCATGTTAAGGCCCCCAAAAAGCCCCGGAAGACGAAAAAAAAAAAAAAAAAAAAAAAAAATAATAATAATAATAATAATCCTTAGAAGAACAAGAGGGCCCTGCGCGAATTTTCGCTTGGGCCCTAAAAAAATAATAATAATCCTTAGAAGAACAAGAGGGCCCTGCGCGAATTTTCGCTTGGGCCCTAAATATAGCTGCGAGCAGCCCAAGCCCGGTGGCACCGCCACCCCGGTGGCTTCAGGGCAACTGTGCACAGCGGGCAATAGGCACTTAAAACGGTTAAACATCAAAGGACTATGTCAAATTCACTCCACATTTACTGCACTACAAGGTGCCGTTATAGAGCCCCTCCTCCCTGCCCATTTTCAAAGGATTACATGTGCCAAGTTTTAACATTATTCTGATGAATTTTGAAGCAAATCAGGTAAAAATAAGAGGGTGATCTCAATGTATGCTGAAAGTGACACATTTTCTGCTTCCAGTTGGTGGCGCTATGACTTTGAATCACAATAGTCAAATCCATGTGATCAGCCTTGTACAACGAAGACTAAGCCAAAGTTTCATCAAAATCAATTAATGTATGCAGAAGTTATAACACTTTGTTTCCCTTTTCTTGCCATAAATTCGTTGCCTCGCCACGGCCAAACCGTTTGAGATATCCAAAATCCGTTTGCAATTAAACAACTTCAATGTGTTAGCAACAAGTTAAAAAAAGCTTGGTGTAAATTGGATAAACCCTGTAGGAGTAGTAGTATAAAATTCATAGCCTGTTTTTTCAAAAAATTAACATTCAAACCAAAATAGCTGACTTCCTGTTGGTCGGAGCTAATGAATGTAAATTAGAAAATTGTCCGGCTTGATGAGAATAATATGTGTACCGAGTTTGGTGACTGTAGGAAAAACTAACCCCCCCACTTTTGTCAAAAGGTGGCGCTACTGAGCCCCTCCACCACGCCCATTTCTATGGCTTTGTCCATGTCTACTGGTTGACAATATTGATGTGTGTGTCGAGTTTCATGCAATTTGAAGCATGTTAAGAGCCTCAAAAACACTCAAGAATATTATTACAGTTTGACCTGTTGCCATGGCAACAATATTTCAAATATCAAAAATCCTGTCATAGGTCTACATCTGCTGTGTATTGACATTACACTGATGAAGTTTGAAGCAAATCAGGTAAAAATAAGAGGGTGATCTCAAAGCATTTTAAAAGTGATACACTTCTTGCTGCCATTTGGTGGCGCTATAACTTTGACTCACAATAGTTACATCCATGTGATCAGACTACTACAACCAACACACTCCTGAAGTTTCATAAACATCAATCAATGTATGCAGAAGTTATAACACATTTCCTGTTTCCCTTTTCTCGCCATAAATTCGTTGCCTCGCCACGGCCAAACCGTTTGAGATATCCAAAATCCGTTTGCAATTAAACAACTTCAATGTGTTCGCAACAAGTTAAAAAAAGCTTGGTGTAAATTGGATAAACCCTGTAGGAGTAGTAGTATAAAATTCATAGCCTGTTTTTTCAAAAAATTAACATTCAAACCAAAATAGCTGACTTCCTGTTGGTCGGAGCTAATGAATGTAAATTAGAAAATTGTCCGGCTTGATGAGAATAATATGTGTACCGAGTTTGGTGACTGTAGGAAAAACTAACCCCCACTTTTGTCAAAAGGTGGCGCTACTGAGCCCCTCCACCACGCCCATTTCTATGGCTTTGTCCATGTCTACTGGTTGACAATATTGATGTGTGTGTCGAGTTTCATGCAATTTGAAGCATGTTAAGAGCCTCAAAAACACTCAAGAATATTATTACAGTTTGACCTGTTGCCATGGCAACAATATTTCAAATATCAAAAATCCTGTCATAGGTCTACATCTGCTGTGTATTGACATTACACTGATGAAGTTTGAAGCAAATCAGGTAAAAATAAGAGGGTGATCTCAAAACATTTCAAAAAGTGATACACTTCCTGCTGCCAGTTGGTGGCGCTATAACTTTGACTCACAATAGTCACATCCATGTGATCAGACTCCTATAACGAACACACTCGTGAAGTTTCATAAAGATCAATATATGTATTAAGACGTTATAACACATTTCCTGTTTCCTTTTTCTCGCCATAAATTCGTTGCCTCGCCACGGCCAAACCGTTCGAGATATCAAAAATCCCCTGGCAATTTTTAATCATCAGTGTCTTGACTTCATGCTGACCGAGTTTGGTGGCGATCGGATTAATCGTCTAGGAGGAGTATATCAAATTCCAGAGCATGCGTTTTTCAAACAACCCTTAATAGCTGACTTCCTGTTGGCGTGGCGATTAACTTAGAGCGCGAAAGTTGTTCGGCCCGATGAGGTCTATATGTGTACCGAGTTTCATACTAATACGTGCAAGCATGTTTAATATATGGACCAAATTTTCAGACTTTTTTCAAGGGGGCGCTGTCGAGCCCCCCTGCCACGCCCGGGTACCAGCCTCTCCGGCGTCCTAATGGCCGCGGATTCCAATGTGTGTGCCAATTTTCAAGAGTTTTTGAGCATTTTAAGGCCCCCAAAAAGCCCCGGAAGACGTAAAAAAAAAAAAAAAAAAAAAAATAATAATAATAATCCTTAGAAGAACAAGAGGGCCCTGCGCGAATTTTCGCTTGGGCCCTAAATATAGCTGCGAGCAGCGATGGCGGGCCCAAGCCCGGTGGCACCGCCACCCCGGTGGCTTCGGGGCAACTGTGCACAGCGGGCAATAGGCACTTAAAACGGTTAAACATCAAAGGACTATGTCAAATTCACTCCACATTTACTGCACTACAAGGTGCCGTTATAGAGCCCCTCCTCCCTGCCCATTTTCAAAGGATTACATGTGCCAAGTTTTAACATTATTCTGATGAATTTTGAAGCAAATCAGGTAAAAATAAGAGGGTGATCTCAATGTATGCTGAAAGTGACACATTTTCTGCTTCCAGTTGGTGGCGCTATGACTTTGAATCACAATAGTCAAATCCATGTGATCAGCCTTGTACAACGAAGACTAAGCCAAAGTTTCATCAAAATCAATTAATGTATGCAGAAGTTATAACACTTTGTTTCCCTTTTCTTGCCATAAATTCGTTGCCTCGCCACGGCCAAACCGTTTGAGATATCCAAAATCCGTTTGCAATTAAACAACTTCAATGTGTTAGCAACAAGTTAAAAAAAGCTTGGTGTAAATTGGATAAACCCTGTAGGAGTAGTAGTATAAAATTCATAGCCTGTTTTTTCAAAAAATTAACATTCAAACCAAAATAGCTGACTTCCTGTTGGTCGGAGCTAATGAATGTAAATTAGAAAATTGTCCGGCTTGATGAGAATAATATGTGTACCGAGTTTGGTGACTGTAGGAAAAACTAACCCCCACTTTTGTCAAAAGGTGGCGCTACTGAGCCCCTCCACCACGCCCATTTCTATGGCTTTGTCCATGTCTACTGGTTGACAATATTGATGTGTGTGTCGAGTTTCATGCAATTTGAAGCATGTTAAGAGCCTCAAAAACACTCAAGAATATTATTACAGTTTGACCTGTTGCCATGGCAACAATATTTCAAATATCAAAAATCCTGTCATAGGTCTACATCTGCTGTGTATTGACATTACACTGATGAAGTTTGAAGCAAATCAGGTAAAAATAAGAGGGTGATCTCAAAGCATTTTAAAAGTGATACACTTCTTGCTGCCATTTGGTGGCGCTATAACTTTGACTCACAATAGTTACATCCATGTGATCAGACTACTACAACCAACACACTCCTGAAGTTTCATAAACATCAATCAATGTATGCAGAAGTTATAACACATTTCCTGTTTCCCTTTTCTCGCCATAAATTCGTTGCCTCGCCACGGCCAAACCGTTTGAGATATCCAAAATCCGTTTGCAATTAAACAACTTCAATGTGTTCGCAACAAGTTAAAAAAGCTTGGTGTAAATTGGATAAACCCTGTAGGAGTAGTAGTATAAAATTCATAGCCTGTTTTTTCAAAAAATTAACATTCAAACCAAAATAGCTGACTTCCTGTTGGTCGGAGCTAATGAATGTAAATTAGAAAATTGTCCGGCTTGATGAGAATAATATGTGTACCGAGTTTGGTGACTGTAGGAAAAACTAACCCCCACTTTTGTCAAAAGGTGGCGCTACTGAGCCCCTCCACCACGCCCATTTCTATGGCTTTGTCCATGTCTACTGGTTGACAATATTGATGTGTGTGTCGAGTTTCATGCAATTTGAAGCATGTTAAGAGCCTCAAAAACACTCAAGAATATTATTACAGTTTGACCTGTTGCCATGGCAACAATATTTCAAATATCAAAAATCCTGTCATAGGTCTACATCTGCTGTGTATTGACATTACACTGATGAAGTTTGAAGCAAATCAGGTAAAAATAAGAGGGTGATCTCAAAACATTTCAAAAAGTGATACACTTCCTGCTGCCAGTTGGTGGCGCTATAACTTTGACTCACAATAGTCACATCCATGTGATCAGACTCCTATAACGAACACACTCGTGAAGTTTCATAAAGATCAATATATGTATTAAGACGTTATAACACATTTCCTGTTTCCTTTTTCTCGCCATAAATTCGTTGCCTCGCCACGGCCAAACCGTTCGAGATATCAAAAATCCCCTGGCAATTTTTAATCAACTTCAGTGTCTTGACTTCATGCTGACCGAGTTTGGTGGCGATCGGATTAATCGTCTAGGAGGAGTATATCAAATTCCAGAGCATGCGTTTTTCAAACAACCCTTAATAGCTGACTTCCTGTTGGCGTGGCGATTAACTTAGAGCGCGAAAGTTGTTCGGCCCGATGAGGTCTATATGTGTACCGAGTTTCATGACTAATACGTGCAAGCATGTTTAATATATGGACCAAATTTTCAGACTTTTTTCAAGGGGGCGCTGTCGAGCCCCTGCCACCCCGGGTACCAGCCTCTCCGGCGTCCTAATGGCGTGGATTCCAATGTGTGTGCCAATTTTCAAGAGTTTTTGAGCATGTTAAGGCCCCCAAAAAGCCCCGGAAGACGGAAAAAAAAAAAAAAAAAAAATAATAATAATAATAATAAATATAGCTGCGAGCAGCGATGGCGGGCCCAAGCCCGGTGGCACCGCCACCCCGGTGGCTTCAGGGCAACTGTGCACAGCGGGCAATAGGCACTTAAAACGGTTAAACATCAAAGGACTATGTCAAATTCACTCCACATTTACTGCACTACAAGGTGCCGTTATAGAGCCCCTCCTCCCTGCCCATTTTCAAAGGATTACATGTGCCAAGTTTTAACATTATTCTGATGAATTTTGAAGCAAATCAGGTAAAAATAAGAGGGTGATCTCAATGTATGCTGAAAGTGACACATTTTCTGCTTCCAGTTGGTGGCGCTATGACTTTGAATCACAATAGTCAAATCCATGTGATCAGCCTTGTACAACGAAGACTAAGCCAAAGTTTCATCAAAATCAATTAATGTATGCAGAAGTTATAACACATTTCCTGTTTCCCTTTTCTTGCCATAAATTCGTTGCCTCGCCACGGCCAAACCGTTCGAGATATCAAAAATCCCCTGGCAATTTTTAATCATCAGTGTCTTGACTTCATGCTGACCGAGTTTGGTGGCGATCGGATTAATCGTCTAGGAGGAGTATATCAAATTCCAGAGCATGCGTTTTTCAAACAACCCTTAATAGCTGACTTCCTGTTGGCGTGGCGATTAACTTAGAGCGCGAAAGTTGTTCGGCCCGATGAGGTCTATATGTGTACCGAGTTTCATACTAATACGTGCAAGCATGTTTAATATATGGACCAAATTTTCAGACTTTTTTCAAGGGGGCGCTGTCGAGCCCCTGCCACGCCCGGGTACCAACCTCTCCGGCGTCCTAATGGCCGCGGATTCCAATGTGTGTGCCAATTTTCAAGAGTTTTTGAGCATGTTAAGGCCCCCAAAAAGCCCCGGAAGACGAAAAAAAAAAAAAAAAAAAAAAAAAAAAAATAATAAATATAGCTGCGAGCAGCGATGGCGGGCCCAAGCCCGGTGGCACCGCCACCCCGGTGGCTTCAGGGCAACTGTGCACAGCGGGCAATAGGCACTTAAAACGGTTAAACATCAAAGGACTATGTCAAATTCACTCCACATTTACTGCACTACAAGGTGCCGTTATAGAGCCCCTCCTCCCTGCCCATTTTCAAAGGATTACATGTGCCAAGTTTTAACATTATTCTGATGAATTTTGAAGCAAATCAGGTAAAAATAAGAGGGTGATCTCAATGTATGCTGAAAGTGACACATTTTCTGCTTCCAGTTGGTGGCGCTATGACTTTGAATCACAATAGTCAAATCCATGTGATCAGCCTTGTACAACGAAGACTAAGCCAAAGTTTCATCAAAATCAATTAATGTATGCAGAAGTTATAACACTTTGTTTCCCTTTTCTTGCCATAAATTCGTTGCCTCGCCACGGCCAAACCGTTTGAGATATCCAAAATCCGTTTGCAATTAAACAACTTCAATGTGTTAGCAACAAGTTAAAAAAAGCTTGGTGTAAATTGGATAAACCCTGTAGGAGTAGTAGTATAAAATTCATAGCCTGTTTTTTCAAAAAATTAACATTCAAACCAAAATAGCTGACTTCCTGTTGGTCGGAGCTAATGAATGTAAATTAGAAAATTGTCCGGCTTGATGAGAATAATATGTGTACCGAGTTTGGTGACTGTAGGAAAAACTAACCCCCACTTTTGTCAAAAGGTGGCGCTACTGAGCCCCTCCACCACGCCCATTTCTATGGCTTTGTCCATGTCTACTGGTTGACAATATTGATGTGTGTGTCGAGTTTCATGCAATTTGAAGCATGTTAAGAGCCTCAAAAACACTCAAGAATATTATTACAGTTTGACCTGTTGCCATGGCAACAATATTTCAAATATCAAAAATCCTGTCATAGGTCTACATCTGCTGTGTATTGACATTACACTGATGAAGTTTGAAGCAAATCAGGTAAAAATAAGAGGGTGATCTCAAAGCATTTTAAAAGTGATACACTTCTTGCTGCCATTTGGTGGCGCTATAACTTTGACTCACAATAGTTACATCCATGTGATCAGACTACTACAACCAACACACTCCTGAAGTTTCATAAACATCAATCAATGTATGCAGAAGTTATAACACATTTCCTGTTTCCCTTTTCTCGCCATAAATTCGTTGCCTCGCCACGGCCAAACCGTTTGAGATATCCAAAATCCGTTTGCAATTAAACAACTTCAATGTGTTCGCAACAAGTTAAAAAAAGCTTGGTGTAAATTGGATAAACCCTGTAGGAGTAGTAGTATAAAATTCATAGCCTGTTTTTTCAAAAAATTAACATTCAAACCAAAATAGCTGACTTCCTGTTGGTCGGAGCTAATGAATGTAAATTAGAAAATTGTCCGGCTTGATGAGAATAATATGTGTACCGAGTTTGGTGACTGTAGGAAAAACTAACCCCCCCACTTTTGTCAAAAGGTGGCGCTACTGAGCCCCTCCACCACGCCCATTTCTATGGCTTTGTCCATGTCTACTGGTTGACAATATTGATGTGTGTGTCGAGTTTCATGCAATTTGAAGCATGTTAAGAGCCTCAAAAACACTCAAGAATATTATTACAGTTTGACCTGTTGCCATGGCAACAATATTTCAAATATCAAAAATCCTGTCATAGGTCTACATCTGCTGTGTATTGACATTACACTGATGAAGTTTGAAGCAAATCAGGTAAAAATAAGAGGGTGATCTCAAAACATTTCAAAAAGTGATACACTTCCTGCTGCCAGTTGGTGGCGCTATAACTTTGACTCACAATAGTCACATCCATGTGATCAGACTCCTATAACGAACACACTCGTGAAGTTTCATAAAGATCAATATATGTATTAAGACGTTATAACACATTTCCTGTTTCCTTTTTCTCGCCATAAATTCGTTGCCTCGCCACGGCCAAACCGTTCGAGATATCAAAAATCCCCTGGCAATTTTTAATCATCAGTGTCTTGACTTCATGCTGACCGAGTTTGGTGGCGATCGGATTAATCGTCTAGGAGGAGTATATCAAATTCCAGAGCATGCGTTTTTCAAACAACCCTTAATAGCTGACTTCCTGTTGGCGTGGCGATTAACTTAGAGCGCGAAAGTTGTTCGGCCCGATGAGGTCTATATGTGTACCGAGTTTCATACTAATACGTGCAAGCATGTTTAATATATGGACCAAATTTTCAGACTTTTTTCAAGGGGGCGCTGTCGAGCCCCCCTGCCACGCCCGGGTACCAGCCTCTCCGGCGTCCTAATGGCCGCGGATTCCAATGTGTGTGCCAATTTTCAAGAGTTTTTGAGCATGTTAAGGCCCCCAAAAAGCCCCGGAAGACGGAAAAAAAAAAAATAAAAAAAAAAATAAATAAATAAATAAATAAATAAATATAGCTGCGAGCAGCGATGGCGGGCCCAAGCCCGGTGGCACCGCCACCCCGGTGGCTTCAGGGCAACTGTGCACAGCGGGCAATAGGCACTTAAAACGGTTAAACATCAAAGGACTATGTCAAATTCACTCCACATTTACTGCACTACAAGGTGCCGTTATAGAGCCCCTCCTCCCTGCCCATTTTCAAAGGATTACATGTGCCAAGTTTTAACATTATTCTGATGAATTTTGAAGCAAATCAGGTAAAAATAAGAGGGTGATCTCAATGTATGCTGAAAGTGACACATTTTCTGCTTCCAGTTGGTGGCGCTATGACTTTGAATCACAATAGTCAAATCCATGTGATCAGCCTTGTACAACGAAGACTAAGCCAAAGTTTCATCAAAATCAATTAATGTATGCAGAAGTTATAACACTTTGTTTCCCTTTTCTTGCCATAAATTCGTTGCCTCGCCACGGCCAAACCGTTTGAGATATCCAAAATCCGTTTGCAATTAAACAACTTCAATGTGTTAGCAACAAGTTAAAAAAGCTTGGTGTAAATTGGATAAACCCTGTAGGAGTAGTAGTATAAAATTCATAGCCTGTTTTTCAAAAAATTAACATTCAAACCAAAATAGCTGACTTCCTGTTGGTCGGAGCTAATGAATGTAAATTAGAAAATTGTCCGGCTTGATGAGAATAATATGTGTACCGAGTTTGGTGACTGTAGGAAAAACTAACCCCCACTTTTGTCAAAAGGTGGCGCTACTGAGCCCCTCCACCACGCCCATTTCTATGGCTTTGTCCATGTCTACTGGTTGACAATATTGATGTGTGTGTCGAGTTTCATGCAATTTGAAGCATGTTAAGAGCCTCAAAAACACTCAAGAATATTATTACAGTTTGACCTGTTGCCATGGCAACAATATTTCAAATATCAAAAATCCTGTCATAGGTCTACATCTGCTGTGTATTGACATTACACTGATGAAGTTTGAAGCAAATCAGGTAAAAATAAGAGGGTGATCTCAAAGCATTTTAAAAGTGATACACTTCTTGCTGCCATTTGGTGGCGCTATAACTTTGACTCACAATAGTTACATCCATGTGATCAGACTACTACAACCAACACACTCCTGAAGTTTCATAAACATCAATCAATGTATGCAGAAGTTATAACACATTTCCTGTTTCCCTTTTCTCGCCATAAATTCGTTGCCTCGCCACGGCCAAACCGTTTGAGATATCCAAAATCCGTTTGCAATTAAACAACTTCAATGTGTTCGCAACAAGTTAAAAAAAGCTTGGTGTAAATTGGATAAACCCTGTAGGAGTAGTAGTATAAAATTCATAGCCTGTTTTTTCAAAAAATTAACATTCAAACCAAAATAGCTGACTTCCTGTTGGTCGGAGCTAATGAATGTAAATTAGAAAATTGTCCGGCTTGATGAGAATAATATGTGTACCGAGTTTGGTGACTGTAGGAAAAACTAACCCCCACTTTTGTCAAAAGGTGGCGCTACTGAGCCCCTCCACCACGCCCATTTCTATGGCTTTGTCCATGTCTACTGGTTGACAATATTGATGTGTGTGTCGAGTTTCATGCAATTTGAAGCATGTTAAGAGCCTCAAAAACACTCAAGAATATTATTACAGTTTGACCTGTTGCCATGGCAACAATATTTCAAATATCAAAAATCCTGTCATAGGTCTACATCTGCTGTGTATTGACATTACACTGATGAAGTTTGAAGCAAATCAGGTAAAAATAAGAGGGTGATCTCAAAACATTTCAAAAAGTGATACACTTCCTGCTGCCAGTTGGTGGCGCTATAACTTTGACTCACAATAGTCACATCCATGTGATCAGACTCCTATAACGAACACACTCGTGAAGTTTCATAAAGATCAATATATGTATTAAGACGTTATAACACATTTCCTGTTTCCTTTTTCTCGCCATAAATTCGTTGCCTCGCCACGGCCAAACCGTTCGAGATATCAAAAATCCCCTGGCAATTTTTAATCATCAGTGTCTTGACTTCATGCTGACCGAGTTTGGTGGCGATCGGATTAATCGTCTAGGAGGAGTATATCAAATTCCAGAGCATGCGTTTTTCAAACAACCCTTAATAGCTGACTTCCTGTTGGCGTGGCGATTAACTTAGAGCGCGAAAGTTGTTCGGCCCGATGAGGTCTATATGTGTACCGAGTTTCATACTAATACGTGCAAGCATGTTTAATATATGGACCAAATTTTCAGACTTTTTTCAAGGGGCGCTGTCGAGCCCCCCTGCCACGCCCGGGTACCAGCCTCTCCGGCGTCCTAATGGCCGCGGATTCCAATGTGTGTGCCAATTTTCAAGAGTTTTTGAGCATGTTAAGGCCCCCAAAAAGCCCCGGAAGACGGAAAAAAAAAAAAAAAAAAAAAAAAAAATAATAATAATAATCCTTAGAAGAACAAGAGGGCCCTGCGCGAATTTTCGCTTGGGCCCTAATAATCCTTAGAAGAACAAGAGGGCCCTGCGCGAATTTTCGCTTGGGCCCTAAATATAGCTGCGAGCAGCGATGGCGGGCCCAAGCCCGGTGGCACCGCCACCCCGGTGGCTTCAGGGCAACTGTGCACAGCGGGCAATAGGCACTTAAAACGGTTAAACATCAAAGGACTATGTCAAATTCACTCCACATTTACTGCACTACAAGGTGCCGTTATAGAGCCCCTCCTCCCTGCCCATTTTCAAAGGATTACATGTGCCAAGTTTTAACATTATTCTGATGAATTTTGAAGCAAATCAGGTAAAAATAAGAGGGTGATCTCAATGTATGCTGAAAGTGACACATTTTCTGCTTCCAGTTGGTGGCGCTATGACTTTGAATCACAATAGTCAAATCCATGTGATCAGCCTTGTACAACGAAGACTAAGCCAAAGTTTCATCAAAATCAATTAATGTATGCAGAAGTTATAACACTTTGTTTCCCTTTTCTTGCCATAAATTCGTTGCCTCGCCACGGCCAAACCGTTTGAGATATCCAAAATCCGTTTGCAATTAAACAACTTCAATGTGTTAGCAACAAGTTAAAAAAGCTTGGTGTAAATTGGATAAACCCTGTAGGAGTAGTAGTATAAAATTCATAGCCTGTTTTTTCAAAAAATTAACATTCAAACCAAAATAGCTGACTTCCTGTTGGTCGGAGCTAATGAATGTAAATTAGAAAATTGTCCGGCTTGATGAGAATAATATGTGTACCGAGTTTGGTGACTGTAGGAAAAACTAACCCCCACTTTTGTCAAAAGGTGGCGCTACTGAGCCCCTCCACCACGCCCATTTCTATGGCTTTGTCCATGTCTACTGGTTGACAATATTGATGTGTGTGTCGAGTTTCATGCAATTTGAAGCATGTTAAGAGCCTCAAAAACACTCAAGAATATTATTACAGTTTGACCTGTTGCCATGGCAACAATATTTCAAATATCAAAAATCCTGTCATAGGTCTACATCTGCTGTGTATTGACATTACACTGATGAAGTTTGAAGCAAATCAGGTAAAAATAAGAGGGTGATCTCAAAGCATTTTAAAAGTGATACACTTCTTGCTGCCATTTGGTGGCGCTATAACTTTGACTCACAATAGTTACATCCATGTGATCAGACTACTACAACCAACACACTCCTGAAGTTTCATAAACATCAATCAATGTATGCAGAAGTTATAACACATTTCCTGTTTCCCTTTTCTCGCCATAAATTCGTTGCCTCGCCACGGCCAAACCGTTTGAGATATCCAAAATCCGTTTGCAATTAAACAACTTCAATGTGTTCGCAACAAGTTAAAAAAAGCTTGGTGTAAATTGGATAAACCCTGTAGGAGTAGTAGTATAAAATTCATAGCCTGTTTTTCAAAAAATTAACATTCAAACCAAAATAGCTGACTTCCTGTTGGTCGGAGCTAATGAATGTAAATTAGAAAATTGTCCGGCTTGATGAGAATAATATGTGTACCGAGTTTGGTGACTGTAGGAAAAACTAACCCCCACTTTTGTCAAAAGGTGGCGCTACTGAGCCCCTCCACCACGCCCATTTCTATGGCTTTGTCCATGTCTACTGGTTGACAATATTGATGTGTGTGTCGAGTTTCATGCAATTTGAAGCATGTTAAGAGCCTCAAAAACACTCAAGAATATTATTACAGTTTGACCTGTTGCCATGGCAACAATATTTCAAATATCAAAAATCCTGTCATAGGTCTACATCTGCTGTGTATTGACATTACACTGATGAAGTTTGAAGCAAATCAGGTAAAAATAAGAGGGTGATCTCAAAACATTTCAAAAAGTGATACACTTCCTGCTGCCAGTTGGTGGCGCTATAACTTTGACTCACAATAGTCACATCCATGTGATCAGACTCCTATAACGAACACACTCGTGAAGTTTCATAAAGATCAATATATGTATTAAGACGTTATAACACATTTCCTGTTTCCTTTTTCTCGCCATAAATTCGTTGCCTCGCCACGGCCAAACCGTTCGAGATATCAAAAATCCCCTGGCAATTTTTAATCATCAGTGTCTTGACTTCATGCTGACCGAGTTTGGTGGCGATCGGATTAATCGTCTAGGAGGAGTATATCAAATTCCAGAGCATGCGTTTTTCAAACAACCCTTAATAGCTGACTTCCTGTTGGCGTGGCGATTAACTTAGAGCGCGAAAGTTGTTCGGCCCGATGAGGTCTATATGTGTACCGAGTTTCATACTAATACGTGCAAGCATGTTTAATATATGGACCAAATTTTCAGACTTTTTTCAAGGGGGCGCTGTCGAGCCCCCCTGCCACGCCCGGGTACCAGCCTCTCCGGCGTCCTAATGGCCGCGGATTCCAATGTGTGTGCCAATTTTCAAGAGTTTTTGAGCATGTTAAGGCCCCCAAAAAGCCCCGGAAGACGGAAAAAAAAAAAAAATAAAAAAAAATAAAAATAAATATAGCTGCGAGCAGCGATGGCGGGCCCAAGCCCGGTGGCACCGCCACCCCGGTGGCTTCAGGGCAACTGTGCACAGCGGGCAATAGGCACTTAAAACGGTTAAACATCAAAGGACTATGTCAAATTCACTCCACATTTACTGCACTACAAGGTGCCGCTATAGAGCCCCTCCTCCCTGCCCATTTTCAAAGGATTACATGTGCCAAGTTTTAACATTATTCTGATGAATTTTGAAGCAAATCAGGTAAAAATAAGAGGGTGATCTCAATGTATGCTGAAAGTGACACATTTTCTGCTTCCAGTTGGTGGCGCTATGACTTTGAATCACAATAGTCAAATCCATGTGATCAGCCTTGTACAACGAAGACTAAGCCAAAGTTTCATCAAAATCAATTAATGTATGCAGAAGTTATAACACTTTGTTTCCCTTTTCTTGCCATAAATTCGTTGCCTCGCCACGGCCAAACCGTTTGAGATATCCAAAATCCGTTTGCAATTAAACAACTTCAATGTGTTAGCAACAAGTTAAAAAAAGCTTGGTGTAAATTGGATAAACCCTGTAGGAGTAGTAGTATAAAATTCATAGCCTGTTTTTTCAAAAAATTAACATTCAAACCAAAATAGCTGACTTCCTGTTGGTCGGAGCTAATGAATGTAAATTAGAAAATTGTCCGGCTTGATGAGAATAATATGTGTACCGAGTTTGGTGACTGTAGGAAAAACTAACCCCCACTTTTGTCAAAAGGTGGCGCTACTGAGCCCCTCCACCACGCCCATTTCTATGGCTTTGTCCATGTCTACTGGTTGACAATATTGATGTGTGTGTCGAGTTTCATGCAATTTGAAGCATGTTAAGAGCCTCAAAAACACTCAAGAATATTATTACAGTTTGACCTGTTGCCATGGCAACAATATTTCAAATATCAAAAATCCTGTCATAGGTCTACATCTGCTGTGTATTGACATTACACTGATGAAGTTTGAAGCAAATCAGGTAAAAATAAGAGGGTGATCTCAAAACATTTCAAAAAGTGATACACTTCCTGCTGCCAGTTGGTGGCGCTATAACTTTGACTCACAATAGTCACATCCATGTGATCAGACTCCTATAACGAACACACTCGTGAAGTTTCATAAAGATCAATATATGTATTAAGACGTTATAACACATTTCCTGTTTCCTTTTTCTCGCCATAAATTCGTTGCCTCGCCACGGCCAAACCGTTCGAGATATCAAAAATCCCCTGGCAATTTTTAATCATCAGTGTCTTGACTTCATGCTGACCGAGTTTGGTGGCGATCGGATTAATCGTCTAGGAGGAGTATATCAAATTCCAGAGCATGCGTTTTTCAAACAACCCTTAATAGCTGACTTCCTGTTGGCGTGGCGATTAACTTAGAGCGCGAAAGTTGTTCGGCCCGATGAGGTCTATATGTGTACCGAGTTTCATACTAATACGTGCAAGCATGTTTAATATATGGACCAAATTTTCAGACTTTTTTCAAGGGGGCGCTGTCGAGCCCCCCTGCCACGCCCGGGTACCAGCCTCTCCGGCGTCCTAATGGCCGCGGATTCCAATGTGTGTGCCAATTTTCAAGAGTTTTTGAGCATGTTAAGGCCCCCAAAAAGCCCCGGAAGACGAAAAAAAATAAAAATAAAAAAAATAAAAAAAAAATAATAATCCTTAGAAGAACAAGAGGGCCCTGCGCGAATTTTCGCTTGGGCCCTAATAATAATAATCCTTAGAAGAACAAGAGGGCCCTGCGCGAATTTTCGCTTGGGCCCTAAATATAGCTGCGAGCAGCGATGGCGGGCCCAAGCCCGGTGGCACCGCCACCCCGGTGGCTTCAGGGCAACTGTGCACAGCGGGCAATAGGCACTTAAAACGGTTAAACATCAAAGGACTATGTCAAATTCACTCCACATTTACTGCACTACAAGGTGCCGTTATAGAGCCCCTCCTCCCTGCCCATTTTCAAAGGATTACATGTGCCAAGTTTTAACATTATTCTGATGAATTTTGAAGCAAATCAGGTAAAAATAAGAGGGTGATCTCAATGTATGCTGAAAGTGACACATTTTCTGCTTCCAGTTGGTGGCGCTATGACTTTGAATCACAATAGTCAAATCCATGTGATCAGCCTTGTACAACGAAGACTAAGCCAAAGTTTCATCAAAATCAATTAATGTATGCAGAAGTTATAACACTTTGTTTCCCTTTTCTTGCCATAAATTCGTTGCCTCGCCACGGCCAAACCGTTTGAGATATCCAAAATCCGTTTGCAATTAAACAACTTCAATGTGTTAGCAACAAGTTAAAAAAGCTTGGTGTAAATTGGATAAACCCTGTAGGAGTAGTAGTATAAAATTCATAGCCTGTTTTTCAAAAAATTAACATTCAAACCAAAATAGCTGACTTCCTGTTGGTCGGAGCTAATGAATGTAAATTAGAAAATTGTCCGGCTTGATGAGAATAATATGTGTACCGAGTTTGGTGACTGTAGGAAAAACTAACCCCCACTTTTGTCAAAAGGTGGCGCTACTGAGCCCCTCCACCACGCCCATTTCTATGGCTTTGTCCATGTCTACTGGTTGACAATATTGATGTGTGTGTCGAGTTTCATGCAATTTGAAGCATGTTAAGAGCCTCAAAAACACTCAAGAATATTATTACAGTTTGACCTGTTGCCATGGCAACAATATTTCAAATATCAAAAATCCTGTCATAGGTCTACATCTGCTGTGTATTGACATTACACTGATGAAGTTTGAAGCAAATCAGGTAAAAATAAGAGGGTGATCTCAAAGCATTTTAAAAGTGATACACTTCTTGCTGCCATTTGGTGGCGCTATAACTTTGACTCACAATAGTTACATCCATGTGATCAGACTACTACAACCAACACACTCCTGAAGTTTCATAAACATCAATCAATGTATGCAGAAGTTATAACACATTTCCTGTTTCCCTTTTCTCGCCATAAATTCGTTGCCTCGCCACGGCCAAACCGTTTGAGATATCCAAAATCCGTTTGCAATTAAACAACTTCAATGTGTTCGCAACAAGTTAAAAAAAGCTTGGTGTAAATTGGATAAACCCTGTAGGAGTAGTAGTATAAAATTCATAGCCTGTTTTTTCAAAAAATTAACATTCAAACCAAAATAGCTGACTTCCTGTTGGTCGGAGCTAATGAATGTAAATTAGAAAATTGTCCGGCTTGATGAGAATAATATGTGTACCGAGTTTGGTGACTGTAGGAAAAACTAACCCCCACTTTTGTCAAAAGGTGGCGCTACTGAGCCCCTCCACCACGCCCATTTCTATGGCTTTGTCCATGTCTACTGGTTGACAATATTGATGTGTGTGTCGAGTTTCATGCAATTTGAAGCATGTTAAGAGCCTCAAAAACACTCAAGAATATTATTACAGTTTGACCTGTTGCCATGGCAACAATATTTCAAATATCAAAAATCCTGTCATAGGTCTACATCTGCTGTGTATTGACATTACACTGATGAAGTTTGAAGCAAATCAGGTAAAAATAAGAGGGTGATCTCAAAACATTTCAAAAAGTGATACACTTCCTGCTGCCAGTTGGTGGCGCTATAACTTTGACTCACAATAGTCACATCCATGTGATCAGACTCCTATAACGAACACACTCGTGAAGTTTCATAAAGATCAATATATGTATTAAGACGTTATAACACATTTCCTGTTTCCTTTTTCTCGCCATAAATTCGTTGCCTCGCCACGGCCAAACCGTTCGAGATATCAAAAATCCCCTGGCAATTTTTAATCATCAGTGTCTTGACTTCATGCTGACCGAGTTTGGTGGCGATCGGATTAATCGTCTAGGAGGAGTATATCAAATTCCAGAGCATGCGTTTTTCAAACAACCCTTAATAGCTGACTTCCTGTTGGCGTGGCGATTAACTTAGAGCGCGAAAGTTGTTCGGCCCGATGAGGTCTATATGTGTACCGAGTTTCATACTAATACGTGCAAGCATGTTTAATATATGGACCAAATTTTCAGACTTTTTTCAAGGGGGCGCTGTCGAGCCCCCCTGCCACGCCCGGGTACCAGCCTCTCCGGCGTCCTAATGGCCGCGGATTCCAATGTGTGTGCCAATTTTCAAGAGTTTTTGAGCATGTTAAGGCCCCCAAAAAGCCCCGGAAGACGGAAAAAAAAAAAAATAAAAAAAAAAAATAATAATAATAATAAATATAGCTGCGAGCAGCGATGGCGGGCCCAAGCCCGGTGGCACCGCCACCCCGGTGGCTTCAGGGCAACTGTGCACAGCGGGCAATAGGCACTTAAAACGGTTAAACATCAAAGGACTATGTCAAATTCACTCCACATTTACTGCACTACAAGGTGCCGTTATAGAGCCCCTCCTCCCTGCCCATTTTCAAAGGATTACATGTGCCAAGTTTTAACATTATTCTGATGAATTTTGAAGCAAATCAGGTAAAAATAAGAGGGTGATCTCAATGTATGCTGAAAGTGACACATTTTCTGCTTCCAGTTGGTGGCGCTATGACTTTGAATCACAATAGTCAAATCCATGTGATCAGCCTTGTACAACGAAGACTAAGCCAAAGTTTCATCAAAATCAATTAATGTATGCAGAAGTTATAACACTTTGTTTCCCTTTTCTTGCCATAAATTCGTTGCCTCGCCACGGCCAAACCGTTTGAGATATCCAAAATCCGTTTGCAATTAAACAACTTCAATGTGTTAGCAACAAGTTAAAAAAAGCTTGGTGTAAATTGGATAAACCCTGTAGGAGTAGTAGTATAAAATTCATAGCCTGTTTTTCAAAAAATTAACATTCAAACCAAAATAGCTGACTTCCTGTTGGTCGGAGCTAATGAATGTAAATTAGAAAATTGTCCGGCTTGATGAGAATAATATGTGTACCGAGTTTGGTGACTGTAGGAAAAACTAACCCCCACTTTTGTCAAAAGGTGGCGCTACTGAGCCCCTCCACCACGCCCATTTCTATGGCTTTGTCCATGTCTACTGGTTGACAATATTGATGTGTGTGTCGAGTTTCATGCAATTTGAAGCATGTTAAGAGCCTCAAAAACACTCAAGAATATTATTACAGTTTGACCTGTTGCCATGGCAACAATATTTCAAATATCAAAAATCCTGTCATAGGTCTACATCTGCTGTGTATTGACATTACACTGATGAAGTTTGAAGCAAATCAGGTAAAAATAAGAGGGTGATCTCAAAACATTTCAAAAAGTGATACACTTCCTGCTGCCAGTTGGTGGCGCTATAACTTTGACTCACAATAGTCACATCCATGTGATCAGACTCCTATAACGAACACACTCGTGAAGTTTCATAAAGATCAATATATGTATTAAGACGTTATAACACATTTCCTGTTTCCTTTTTCTCGCCATAAATTCGTTGCCTCGCCACGGCCAAACCGTTCGAGATATCAAAAATCCCCTGGCAATTTTTAATCATCAGTGTCTTGACTTCATGCTGACCGAGTTTGGTGGCGATCGGATTAATCGTCTAGGAGGAGTATATCAAATTCCAGAGCATGCGTTTTTCAAACAACCCTTAATAGCTGACTTCCTGTTGGCGTGGCGATTAACTTAGAGCGCGAAAGTTGTTCGGCCCGATGAGGTCTATATGTGTACCGAGTTTCATACTAATACGTGCAAGCATGTTTAATATATGGACCAAATTTTCAGACTTTTTTCAAGGGGGCGCTGTCGAGCCCCCCTGCCACGCCCGGGTACCAGCCTCTCCGGCGTCCTAATGGCCGCGGATTCCAATGTGTGTGCCAATTTTCAAGAGTTTTTGAGCATGTTAAGGCCCCCAAAAAGCCCCGGAAGACGGAAAAAAAAATAAAAAATAAAAAATAAAAAAAATAATAATAATAATCCTTAGAAGAACAAGAGGGCCCTGCGCGAATTTTCGCTTGGGCCCTAAATATAGCTGCGAGCAGCGATGGCGGGCCCAAGCCCGGTGGCACCGCCACCCCGGTGGCTTCAGGGCAACTGTGCACAGCGGGCAATAGGCACTTAAAACGGTTAAACATCAAAGGACTATGTCAAATTCACTCCACATTTACTGCACTACAAGGTGCCGTTATAGAGCCCCTCCTCCCTGCCCATTTTCAAAGGATTACATGTGCCAAGTTTTAACATTATTCTGATGAATTTTGAAGCAAATCAGGTAAAAATAAGAGGGTGATCTCAATGTATGCTGAAAGTGACACATTTTCTGCTTCCAGTTGGTGGCGCTATGACTTTGAATCACAATAGTCAAATCCATGTGATCAGCCTTGTACAACGAAGACTAAGCCAAAGTTTCATCAAAATCAATTAATGTATGCAGAAGTTATAACACTTTGTTTCCCTTTTCTTGCCATAAATTCGTTGCCTCGCCACGGCCAAACCGTTTGAGATATCCAAAATCCGTTTGCAATTAAACAACTTCAATGTGTTAGCAACAAGTTAAAAAAAGCTTGGTGTAAATTGGATAAACCCTGTAGGAGTAGTAGTATAAAATTCATAGCCTGTTTTTTCAAAAAATTAACATTCAAACCAAAATAGCTGACTTCCTGTTGGTCGGAGCTAATGAATGTAAATTAGAAAATTGTCCGGCTTGATGAGAATAATATGTGTACCGAGTTTGGTGACTGTAGGAAAAACTAACCCCCACTTTTGTCAAAAGGTGGCGCTACTGAGCCCCTCCACCACGCCCATTTCTATGGCTTTGTCCATGTCTACTGGTTGACAATATTGATGTGTGTGTCGAGTTTCATGCAATTTGAAGCATGTTAAGAGCCTCAAAAACACTCAAGAATATTATTACAGTTTGACCTGTTGCCATGGCAACAATATTTCAAATATCAAAAATCCTGTCATAGGTCTACATCTGCTGTGTATTGACATTACACTGATGAAGTTTGAAGCAAATCAGGTAAAAATAAGAGGGTGATCTCAAAGCATTTTAAAAGTGATACACTTCTTGCTGCCATTTGGTGGCGCTATAACTTTGACTCACAATAGTTACATCCATGTGATCAGACTACTACAACCAACACACTCCTGAAGTTTCATAAACATCAATCAATGTATGCAGAAGTTATAACACATTTCCTGTTTCCCTTTTCTCGCCATAAATTCGTTGCCTCGCCACGGCCAAACCGTTTGAGATATCCAAAATCCGTTTGCAATTAAACAACTTCAATGTGTTCGCAACAAGTTAAAAAAAGCTTGGTGTAAATTGGATAAACCCTGTAGGAGTAGTAGTATAAAATTCATAGCCTGTTTTTTCAAAAAATTAACATTCAAACCAAAATAGCTGACTTCCTGTTGGTCGGAGCTAATGAATGTAAATTAGAAAATTGTCCGGCTTGATGAGAATAATATGTGTACCGAGTTTGGTGACTGTAGGAAAAACTAACCCCCACTTTTGTCAAAAGGTGGCGCTACTGAGCCCCTCCACCACGCCCATTTCTATGGCTTTGTCCATGTCTACTGGTTGACAATATTGATGTGTGTGTCGAGTTTCATGCAATTTGAAGCATGTTAAGAGCCTCAAAAACACTCAAGAATATTATTACAGTTTGACCTGTTGCCATGGCAACAATATTTCAAATATCAAAAATCCTGTCATAGGTCTACATCTGCTGTGTATTGACATTACACTGATGAAGTTTGAAGCAAATCAGGTAAAAATAAGAGGGTGATCTCAAAACATTTCAAAAAGTGATACACTTCCTGCTGCCAGTTGGTGGCGCTATAACTTTGACTCACAATAGTCACATCCATGTGATCAGACTCCTATAACGAACACACTCGTGAAGTTTCATAAAGATCAATATATGTATTAAGACGTTATAACACATTTCCTGTTTCCTTTTTCTCGCCATAAATTCGTTGCCTCGCCACGGCCAAACCGTTCGAGATATCAAAAATCCCCTGGCAATTTTTAATCATCAGTGTCTTGACTTCATGCTGACCGAGTTTGGTGGCGATCGGATTAATCGTCTAGGAGGAGTATATCAAATTCCAGAGCATGCGTTTTTCAAACAACCCTTAATAGCTGACTTCCTGTTGGCGTGGCGATTAACTTAGAGCGCGAAAGTTGTTCGGCCCGATGAGGTCTATATGTGTACCGAGTTTCATACTAATACGTGCAAGCATGTTTAATATATGGACCAAATTTTCAGACTTTTTTCAAGGGGGCGCTGTCGAGCCCCCCTGCCACGCCCGGGTACCAGCCTCTCCGGCGTCCTAATGGCCGCGGATTCCAATGTGTGTGCCAATTTTCAAGAGTTTTTGAGCATGTTAAGGCCCCCAAAAAGCCCCGGAAGAAGGAAAAAAAAAAATAATAATAAAAAAAAAAATAATAATATAGCTGCGAGCAGCGATGGCGGGCCCAAGCCCGGTGGCACCGCCACCCCGGTGGCTTCAGGGCAACTGTGCACAGCGGGCAATAGGCACTTAAAACGGTTAAACATCAAAGGACTATGTCAAATTCACTCCACATTTACTGCACTACAAGGTGCCGCTATAGAGCCCCTCCTCCCTGCCCATTTTCAAAGGATTACATGTGCCAAGTTTTAACATTATTCTGATGAATTTTGAAGCAAATCAGGTAAAAATAAGAGGGTGATCTCAATGTATGCTGAAAGTGACACATTTTCTGCTTCCAGTTGGTGGCGCTATGACTTTGAATCACAATAGTCAAATCCATGTGATCAGCCTTGTACAACGAAGACTAAGCCAAAGTTTCATCAAAATCAATTAATGTATGCAGAAGTTATAACACTTTGTTTCCCTTTTCTTGCCATAAATTCGTTGCCTCGCCACGGCCAAACCGTTTGAGATATCCAAAATCCGTTTGCAATTAAACAACTTCAATGTGTTAGCAACAAGTTAAAAAAAGCTTGGTGTAAATTGGATAAACCCTGTAGGAGTAGTAGTATAAAATTCATAGCCTGTTTTTTCAAAAAATTAACATTCAAACCAAAATAGCTGACTTCCTGTTGGTCGGAGCTAATGAATGTAAATTAGAAAATTGTCCGGCTTGATGAGAATAATATGTGTACCGAGTTTGGTGACTGTAGGAAAAACTAACCCCCACTTTTGTCAAAAGGTGGCGCTACTGAGCCCCTCCACCACGCCCATTTCTATGGCTTTGTCCATGTCTACTGGTTGACAATATTGATGTGTGTGTCGAGTTTCATGCAATTTGAAGCATGTTAAGAGCCTCAAAAACACTCAAGAATATTATTACAGTTTGACCTGTTGCCATGGCAACAATATTTCAAATATCAAAAATCCTGTCATAGGTCTACATCTGCTGTGTATTGACATTACACTGATGAAGTTTGAAGCAAATCAGGTAAAAATAAGAGGGTGATCTCAAAACATTTCAAAAAGTGATACACTTCCTGCTGCCAGTTGGTGGCGCTATAACTTTGACTCACAATAGTCACATCCATGTGATCAGACTCCTATAACGAACACACTCGTGAAGTTTCATAAAGATCAATATATGTATTAAGACGTTATAACACATTTCCTGTTTCCTTTTTCTCGCCATAAATTCGTTGCCTCGCCACGGCCAAACCGTTCGAGATATCAAAAATCCCCTGGCAATTTTTAATCATCAGTGTCTTGACTTCATGCTGACCGAGTTTGGTGGCGATCGGATTAATCGTCTAGGAGGAGTATATCAAATTCCAGAGCATGCGTTTTTCAAACAACCCTTAATAGCTGACTTCCTGTTGGCGTGGCGATTAACTTAGAGCGCGAAAGTTGTTCGGCCCGATGAGGTCTATATGTGTACCGAGTTTCATACTAATACGTGCAAGCATGTTTAATATATGGACCAAATTTTCAGACTTTTTTCAAGGGGGCGCTGTCGAGCCCCCCTGCCACGCCCGGGTACCAGCCTCTCCGGCGTCCTAATGGCCGCGGATTCCAATGTGTGTGCCAATTTTCAAGAGTTTTTGAGCATGTTAAGGCCCCCAAAAAGCCCCGGAAGACGGAAAAAAAAAAAAATAATAAAAAAAAATAAAAATAAATATAGCTGCGAGCAGCGATGGCGGGCCCAAGCCCGGTGGCACCGCCACCCCGGTGGCTTCAGGGCAACTGTGCACAGCGGGCAATAGGCACTTAAAACGGTTAAACATCAAAGGACTATGTCAAATTCACTCCACATTTACTGCACTACAAGGTGCCGCTATAGAGCCCCTCCTCCCTGCCCATTTTCAAAGGATTACATGTGCCAAGTTTTAACATTATTCTGATGAATTTTGAAGCAAATCAGGTAAAAATAAGAGGGTGATCTCAATGTATGCTGAAAGTGACACATTTTCTGCTTCCAGTTGGTGGCGCTATGACTTTGAATCACAATAGTCAAATCCATGTGATCAGCCTTGTACAACGAAGACTAAGCCAAAGTTTCATCAAAATCAATTAATGTATGCAGAAGTTATAACACTTTGTTTCCCTTTTCTTGCCATAAATTCGTTGCCTCGCCACGGCCAAACCGTTTGAGATATCCAAAATCCGTTTGCAATTAAACAACTTCAATGTGTTAGCAACAAGTTAAAAAAGCTTGGTGTAAATTGGATAAACCCTGTAGGAGTAGTAGTATAAAATTCATAGCCTGTTTTTTCAAAAAATTAACATTCAAACCAAAATAGCTGACTTCCTGTTGGTCGGAGCTAATGAATGTAAATTAGAAAATTGTCCGGCTTGATGAGAATAATATGTGTACCGAGTTTGGTGACTGTAGGAAAAACTAACCCCCACTTTTGTCAAAAGGTGGCGCTACTGAGCCCCTCCACCACGCCCATTTCTATGGCTTTGTCCATGTCTACTGGTTGACAATATTGATGTGTGTGTCGAGTTTCATGCAATTTGAAGCATGTTAAGAGCCTCAAAAACACTCAAGAATATTATTACAGTTTGACCTGTTGCCATGGCAACAATATTTCAAATATCAAAAATCCTGTCATAGGTCTACATCTGCTGTGTATTGACATTACACTGATGAAGTTTGAAGCAAATCAGGTAAAAATAAGAGGGTGATCTCAAAACATTTCAAAAAGTGATACACTTCCTGCTGCCAGTTGGTGGCGCTATAACTTTGACTCACAATAGTCACATCCATGTGATCAGACTCCTATAACGAACACACTCGTGAAGTTTCATAAAGATCAATATATGTATTAAGACGTTATAACACATTTCCTGTTTCCTTTTTCTCGCCATAAATTCGTTGCCTCGCCACGGCCAAACCGTTCGAGATATCAAAAATCCCCTGGCAATTTTTAATCATCAGTGTCTTGACTTCATGCTGACCGAGTTTGGTGGCGATCGGATTAATCGTCTAGGAGGAGTATATCAAATTCCAGAGCATGCGTTTTTCAAACAACCCTTAATAGCTGACTTCCTGTTGGCGTGGCGATTAACTTAGAGCGCGAAAGTTGTTCGGCCCGATGAGGTCTATATGTGTACCGAGTTTCATACTAATACGTGCAAGCATGTTTAATATATGGACCAAATTTTCAGACTTTTTTCAAGGGGGCGCTGTCGAGCCCCCCTGCCACGCCCGGGTACCAGCCTCTCCGGCGTCCTAATGGCCGCGGATTCCAATGTGTGTGCCAATTTTCAAGAGTTTTTGAGCATGTTAAGGCCCCCAAAAAGCCCCGGAAGACGGAAAAAAAAAAAATAAAAAAAAAAATAATAATAATAATAATAAATATAGCTGCGAGCAGCGATGGCGGGCCCAAGCCCGGTGGCACCGCCACCCCGGTGGCTTCAGGGCAACTGTGCACAGCGGGCAATAGGCACTTAAAACGGTTAAACATCAAAGGACTATGTCAAATTCACTCCACATTTACTGCACTACAAGGTGCCGCTATAGAGCCCCTCCTCCCTGCCCATTTTCAAAGGATTACATGTGCCAAGTTTTAACATTATTCTGATGAATTTTGAAGCAAATCAGGTAAAAATAAGAGGGTGATCTCAATGTATGCTGAAAGTGACACATTTTCTGCTTCCAGTTGGTGGCGCTATGACTTTGAATCACAATAGTCAAATCCATGTGATCAGCCTTGTACAACGAAGACTAAGCCAAAGTTTCATCAAAATCAATTAATGTATGCAGAAGTTATAACACTTTGTTTCCCTTTTCTTGCCATAAATTCGTTGCCTCGCCACGGCCAAACCGTTTGAGATATCCAAAATCCGTTTGCAATTAAACAACTTCAATGTGTTAGCAACAAGTTAAAAAAAGCTTGGTGTAAATTGGATAAACCCTGTAGGAGTAGTAGTATAAAATTCATAGCCTGTTTTTTCAAAAAATTAACATTCAAACCAAAATAGCTGACTTCCTGTTGGTCGGAGCTAATGAATGTAAATTAGAAAATTGTCCGGCTTGATGAGAATAATATGTGTACCGAGTTTGGTGACTGTAGGAAAAACTAACCCCCACTTTTGTCAAAAGGTGGCGCTACTGAGCCCCTCCACCACGCCCATTTCTATGGCTTTGTCCATGTCTACTGGTTGACAATATTGATGTGTGTGTCGAGTTTCATGCAATTTGAAGCATGTTAAGAGCCTCAAAAACACTCAAGAATATTATTACAGTTTGACCTGTTGCCATGGCAACAATATTTCAAATATCAAAAATCCTGTCATAGGTCTACATCTGCTGTGTATTGACATTACACTGATGAAGTTTGAAGCAAATCAGGTAAAAATAAGAGGGTGATCTCAAAGCATTTTAAAAGTGATACACTTCTTGCTGCCATTTGGTGGCGCTATAACTTTGACTCACAATAGTTACATCCATGTGATCAGACTACTACAACCAACACACTCCTGAAGTTTCATAAACATCAATCAATGTATGCAGAAGTTATAACACATTTCCTGTTTCCCTTTTCTCGCCATAAATTCGTTGCCTCGCCACGGCCAAACCGTTTGAGATATCCAAAATCCGTTTGCAATTAAACAACTTCAATGTGTTCGCAACAAGTTAAAAAAAGCTTGGTGTAAATTGGATAAACCCTGTAGGAGTAGTAGTATAAAATTCATAGCCTGTTTTTTCAAAAAATTAACATTCAAACCAAAATAGCTGACTTCCTGTTGGTCGGAGCTAATGAATGTAAATTAGAAAATTGTCCGGCTTGATGAGAATAATATGTGTACCGAGTTTGGTGACTGTAGGAAAAACTAACCCCCACTTTTGTCAAAAGGTGGCGCTACTGAGCCCCTCCACCACGCCCATTTCTATGGCTTTGTCCATGTCTACTGGTTGACAATATTGATGTGTGTGTCGAGTTTCATGCAATTTGAAGCATGTTAAGAGCCTCAAAAACACTCAAGAATATTATTACAGTTTGACCTGTTGCCATGGCAACAATATTTCAAATATCAAAAATCCTGTCATAGGTCTACATCTGCTGTGTATTGACATTACACTGATGAAGTTTGAAGCAAATCAGGTAAAAATAAGAGGGTGATCTCAAAACATTTCAAAAAGTGATACACTTCCTGCTGCCAGTTGGTGGCGCTATAACTTTGACTCACAATAGTCACATCCATGTGATCAGACTCCTATAACGAACACACTCGTGAAGTTTCATAAAGATCAATATATGTATTAAGACGTTATAACACATTTCCTGTTTCCTTTTTCTCGCCATAAATTCGTTGCCTCGCCACGGCCAAACCGTTCGAGATATCAAAAATCCCCTGGCAATTTTTAATCATCAGTGTCTTGACTTCATGCTGACCGAGTTTGGTGGCGATCGGATTAATCGTCTAGGAGGAGTATATCAAATTCCAGAGCATGCGTTTTTCAAACAACCCTTAATAGCTGACTTCCTGTTGGCGTGGCGATTAACTTAGAGCGCGAAAGTTGTTCGGCCCGATGAGGTCTATATGTGTACCGAGTTTCATACTAATACGTGCAAGCATGTTTAATATATGGACCAAATTTTCAGACTTTTTTCAAGGGGGCGCTGTCGAGCCCCCCTGCCACGCCCGGGTACCAGCCTCTCCGGCGTCCTAATGGCCGCGGATTCCAATGTGTGTGCCAATTTTCAAGAGTTTTTGAGCATGTTAAGGCCCCCAAAAAGCCCCGGAAGACGAAAAAAAAAAAAATAAAAAAATAAAAAAATAATAATAATCCTTAGAAGAACAAGAGGGCCCTGCGCGCTTAATTCGCTTGGGCCCTAATAATAATAATCCTTAGAAGAACAAGAGGGCCCTGCGCGAATTTTCGCTTGGGCCCTAAATATAGCTGCGAGCAGCGATGGCGGGCCCAAGCCCGGTGGCACCGCCACCCCGGTGGCTTCAGGGCAACTGTGCACAGCGGGCAATAGGCACTTAAAACGGTTAAACATCAAAGGACTATGTCAAATTCACTCCACATTTACTGCACTACAAGGTGCCGTTATAGAGCCCCTCCTCCCTGCCCATTTTCAAAGGATTACATGTGCCAAGTTTTAACATTATTCTGATGAATTTTGAAGCAAATCAGGTAAAAATAAGAGGGTGATCTCAATGTATGCTGAAAGTGACACATTTTCTGCTTCCAGTTGGTGGCGCTATGACTTTGAATCACAATAGTCAAATCCATGTGATCAGCCTTGTACAACGAAGACTAAGCCAAAGTTTCATCAAAATCAATTAATGTATGCAGAAGTTATAACACTTTGTTTCCCTTTTCTTGCCATAAATTCGTTGCCTCGCCACGGCCAAACCGTTTGAGATATCCAAAATCCGTTTGCAATTAAACAACTTCAATGTGTTAGCAACAAGTTAAAAAAAGCTTGGTGTAAATTGGATAAACCCTGTAGGAGTAGTAGTATAAAATTCATAGCCTGTTTTTTCAAAAAATTAACATTCAAACCAAAATAGCTGACTTCCTGTTGGTCGGAGCTAATGAATGTAAATTAGAAAATTGTCCGGCTTGATGAGAATAATATGTGTACCGAGTTTGGTGACTGTAGGAAAAACTAACCCCCACTTTTGTCAAAAGGTGGCGCTACTGAGCCCCTCCACCACGCCCATTTCTATGGCTTTGTCCATGTCTACTGGTTGACAATATTGATGTGTGTGTCGAGTTTCATGCAATTTGAAGCATGTTAAGAGCCTCAAAAACACTCAAGAATATTATTACAGTTTGACCTGTTGCCATGGCAACAATATTTCAAATATCAAAAATCCTGTCATAGGTCTACATCTGCTGTGTATTGACATTACACTGATGAAGTTTGAAGCAAATCAGGTAAAAATAAGAGGGTGATCTCAAAGCATTTTAAAAGTGATACACTTCTTGCTGCCATTTGGTGGCGCTATAACTTTGACTCACAATAGTTACATCCATGTGATCAGACTACTACAACCAACACACTCCTGAAGTTTCATAAACATCAATCAATGTATGCAGAAGTTATAACACATTTCCTGTTTCCCTTTTCTCGCCATAAATTCGTTGCCTCGCCACGGCCAAACCGTTTGAGATATCCAAAATCCGTTTGCAATTAAACAACTTCAATGTGTTCGCAACAAGTTAAAAAAGCTTGGTGTAAATTGGATAAACCCTGTAGGAGTAGTAGTATAAAATTCATAGCCTGTTTTTTCAAAAAATTAACATTCAAACCAAAATAGCTGACTTCCTGTTGGTCGGAGCTAATGAATGTAAATTAGAAAATTGTCCGGCTTGATGAGAATAATATGTGTACCGAGTTTGGTGACTGTAGGAAAAACTAACCCCCACTTTTGTCAAAAGGTGGCGCTACTGAGCCCCTCCACCACGCCCATTTCTATGGCTTTGTCCATGTCTACTGGTTGACAATATTGATGTGTATGTCGAGTTTCATGCAATTTGAAGCATGTTAAGAGCCTCAAAAACACTCAAGAATATTATTACAGTTTGACCTGTTGCCATGGCAACAATATTTCAAATATCAAAAATCCTGTCATAGGTCTACATCTGCTGTGTATTGACATTACACTGATGAAGTTTGAAGCAAATCAGGTAAAAATAAGAGGGTGATCTCAAAACATTTCAAAAAGTGATACACTTCCTGCTGCCAGTTGGTGGCGCTATAACTTTGACTCACAATAGTCACATCCATGTGATCAGACTCCTACAACGAACACACTCGTGAAGTTTCATAAAGATCAATATATGTATTAAGACGTTATAACACATTTCCTGTTTCCTTTTTCTCGCCATAAATTCGTTGCCTCGCCACGGCCAAACCGTTCGAGATATCAAAAATCCCCTGGCAATTTTTAATCATCAGTGTCTTGACTTCATGCTGACCGAGTTTGGTGGCGATCGGATTAATCGTCTAGGAGGAGTATATCAAATTCCAGAGCATGCGTTTTTCAAACAACCCTTAATAGCTGACTTCCTGTTGGCGTGGCGATTAACTTAGAGCGCGAAAGTTGTTCGGCCCGATGAGGTCTATATGTGTACCGAGTTTCATACTAATACGTGCAAGCATGTTTAATATATGGACCAAATTTTCAGACTTTTTTCAAGGGGGCGCTGTCGAGCCCCTGCCACGCCCGGGTACCAGCCTCTCCGGCGTCCTAATGGCCGCGGATTCCAATGTGTGTGCCAATTTTCAAGAGTTTTTGAGCATGTTAAGGCCCCCAAAAAGCCCCGGAAGACGGAAAAAAAAAATAATAAAAAAAATAAATAAATAAATATAGCTGCGAGCAGCGATGGCGGGCCCAAGCCCGGTGGCACCGCCACCCCGGTGGCTTCAGGGCAACTGTGCACAGCGGGCAATAGGCACTTAAAACGGTTAAACATCAAAGGACTATGTCAAATTCACTCCACATTTACTGCACTACAAGGTGCCGTTATAGAGCCCCTCCTCCCTGCCCACTTTCAAAGGATTACATGTGCCAAGTTTTAACATTATTCTGATGAATTTTGAAGCAAATCAGGTAAAAATAAGAGGGTGATCTCAATGTATGCTGAAAGTGACACATTTTCTGCTTCCAGTTGGTGGCGCTATGACTTTGAATCACAATAGTCAAATCCATGTGATCAGCCTTGTACAACGAAGACTAAGCCAAAGTTTCATCAAAATCAATTAATGTATGCAGAAGTTATAACACTTTGTTTCCCTTTTCTTGCCATAAATTCGTTGCCTCGCCACGGCCAAACCGTTTGAGATATCCAAAATCCGTTTGCAATTAAACAACTTCAATGTGTTAGCAACAAGTTAAAAAAAGCTTGGTGTAAATTGGATAAACCCTGTAGGAGTAGTAGTATAAAATTCATAGCCTGTTTTTTCAAAAAATTAACATTCAAACCAAAATAGCTGACTTCCTGTTGGTCGGAGCTAATGAATGTAAATTAGAAAATTGTCCGGCTTGATGAGAATAATATGTGTACCAAGTTTGGTGACTGTAGGAAAAACTAACCCCCACTTTTGTCAAAAGGTGGCGCTACTGAGCCCCTCCACCACGCCCATTTCTATGGCTTTGTCCATGTCTACTGGTTGACAATATTGATGTGTGTGTCGAGTTTCATGCAATTTGAAGCATGTTAAGAGCCTCAAAAACACTCAAGAATATTATTACAGTTTGACCTGTTGCCATGGCAACAATATTTCAAATATCAAAAATCCTGTCATAGGTCTACATCTGCTGTGTATTGACATTACACTGATGAAGTTTGAAGCAAATCAGGTAAAAATAAGAGGGTGATCTCAAAGCATTTTAAAAGTGATACACTTCTTGCTGCCATTTGGTGGCGCTATAACTTTGACTCACAATAGTTACATCCATGTGATCAGACTACTACAACCAACACACTCCTGAAGTTTCATAAACATCAATCAATGTATGCAGAAGTTATAACACATTTCCTGTTTCCCTTTTCTCGCCATAAATTCGTTGCCTCGCCACGGCCAAACCGTTTGAGATATCCAAAATCCGTTTGCAATTAAACAACTTCAATGTGTTAGCAACAAGTTAAAAAAAGCTTGGTGTAAATTGGATAAACCCTGTAGGAGTAGTAGTATAAAATTCATAGCCTGTTTTTTCAAAAAATTAACATTCAAACCAAAATAGCTGACTTCCTGTTGGTCGGAGCTAATGAATGTAAATTAGAAAATTGTCCGGCTTGATGAGAATAATATGTGTACCGAGTTTGGTGACTGTAGGAAAAACTAACCCCCACTTTTGTCAAAAGGTGGCGCTACTGAGCCCCTCCACCACGCCCATTTCTATGGCTTTGTCCATGTCTACTGGTTGACAATATTGATGTGTGTGTCGAGTTTCATGCAATTTGAAGCATGTTAAGAGCCTCAAAAACACTCAAGAATATTATTACAGTTTGACCTGTTGCCATGGCAACAATATTTCAAATTCACTCCACATTTACTGCACTACAAGGTGCCGTTATAGAGCCCCTCCTCCCTGCCCATTTTCAAAGGTCTACATCTGCTGTGTATTGACATTACACTGATGAAGTTTGAAGCAAATCAGGTAAAAATAAGAGGGTGATCTCAAAGCATTTTAAAAGTGATACACTTCTTGCTGCCATTTGGTGGCGCTATAACTTTGACTCACAATAGTTACATCCATGTGATCAGACTACTACAACCAACACACTCCTGAAGTTTCATAAACATCAATCAATGTATGCAGAAGTTATAACACATTTCCTGTTTCCCTTTTCTCGCCATAAATTCGTTGCCTCGCCACGGCCAAACCGTTTGAGATATCCAAAATCCGTTTGCAATTAAACAACTTCAATGTGTTCGCAACAAGTTAAAAAAAGCTTGGTGTAAATTGGATAAACCCTGTAGGAGTAGTAGTATAAAATTCATAGCCTGTTTTTTCAAAAAATTAACATTCAAACCAAAATAGCTGACTTCCTGTTGGTCGGAGCTAATGAATGTAAATTAGAAAATTGTCCGGCTTGATGAGAATAATATGTGTACCGAGTTTGGTGACTGTAGGAAAAACTAACCCCCACTTTTGTCAAAAGGTGGCGCTACTGAGCCCCTCCACCACGCCCATTTCTATGGCTTTGTCCATGTCTACTGGTTGACAATATTGATGTGTATGTCGAGTTTCATGCAATTTGAAGCATGTTAAGAGCCTCAAAAACACTCAAGAATATTATTACAGTTTGACCTGTTGCCATGGCAACAATATTTCAAATATCAAAAATCCTGTCATAGGTCTACATCTGCTGTGTATTGACATTACACTGATGAAGTTTGAAGCAAATCAGGTAAAAATAAGAGGGTGATCTCAAAACATTTCAAAAAGTGATACACTTCCTGCTGCCAGTTGGTGGCGCTATAACTTTGACTCACAATAGTCACATCCATGTGATCAGACTCCTACAACGAACACACTCGTGAAGTTTCATAAAGATCAATATATGTATTAAGACGTTATAACACATTTCCTGTTTCCTTTTTCTCGCCATAAATTCGTTGCCTCGCCACGGCCAAACCGTTCGAGATATCAAAAATCCCCTGGCAATTTTTAATCATCAGTGTCTTGACTTCATGCTGACCGAGTTTGGTGGCGATCGGATTAATCGTCTAGGAGGAGTATATCAAATTCCAGAGCATGCGTTTTTCAAACAACCCTTAATAGCTGACTTCCTGTTGGCGTGGCGATTAACTTAGAGTGCGAAAGTTGTTCGGCCCGATGAGGTCTATATGTGTACCGAGTTTCATACTAATACGTGCAAGCATGTTTAATATATGGACCAAATTTTCAGACTTTTTTCAAGGGGGCGCTGTCGAGCCCCCCTGCCACGCCCGGGTACCAGCCTCTCCGGCGTCCTAATGGCCGCGGATTCCAATGTGTGTGCCAATTTTCAAGAGTTTTTGAGCATGTTAAGGCCCCCAAAAAGCCCCGGAAGACGGAAAAAAAAAATAATAAAAAAAATAAATAAATAAATATAGCTGCGAGCAGCGATGGCGGGCCCAAGCCCGGTGGCACCGCCACCCCGGTGGCTTCAGGGCAACTGTGCACAGCGGGCAATAGGCACTTAAAACGGTTAAACATCAAAGGACTATGTCAAATTCACTCCACATTTACTGCACTACAAGGTGCCGTTATAGAGCCCCTCCTCCCTGCCCACTTTCAAAGGATTACATGTGCCAAGTTTTAACATTATTCTGATGAATTTTGAAGCAAATCAGGTAAAAATAAGAGGGTGATCTCAATGTATGCTGAAAGTGACACATTTTCTGCTTCCAGTTGGTGGCGCTATGACTTTGAATCACAATAGTCAAATCCATGTGATCAGCCTTGTACAACGAAGACTAAGCCAAAGTTTCATCAAAATCAATTAATGTATGCAGAAGTTATAACACTTTGTTTCCCTTTTCTTGCCATAAATTCGTTGCCTCGCCACGGCCAAACCGTTTGAGATATCCAAAATCCGTTTGCAATTAAACAACTTCAATGTGTTAGCAACAAGTTAAAAAAAGCTTGGTGTAAATTGGATAAACCCTGTAGGAGTAGTAGTATAAAATTCATAGCCTGTTTTTTCAAAAAATTAACATTCAAACCAAAATAGCTGACTTCCTGTTGGTCGGAGCTAATGAATGTAAATTAGAAAATTGTCCGGCTTGATGAGAATAATATGTGTACCGAGTTTGGTGACTGTAGGAAAAACTAACCCCCACTTTTGTCAAAAGGTGGCGCTACTGAGCCCCTCCACCACGCCCATTTCTATGGCTTTGTCCATGTCTACTGGTTGACAATATTGATGTGTGTGTCGAGTTTCATGCAATTTGAAGCATGTTAAGAGCCTCAAAAACACTCAAGAATATTATTACAGTTTGACCTGTTGCCATGGCAACAATATTTCAAATATCAAAAATCCTGTCATAGGTCTACATCTGCTGTGTATTGACATTACACTGATGAAGTTTGAAGCAAATCAGGTAAAAATAAGAGGGTGATCTCAAAGCATTTTAAAAGTGATACACTTCTTGCTGCCATTTGGTGGCGCTATAACTTTGACTCACAATAGTTACATCCATGTGATCAGACTACTACAACCAACACACTCCTGAAGTTTCATAAACATCAATCAATGTATGCAGAAGTTATAACACATTTCCTGTTTCCCTTTTCTCGCCATAAATTCGTTGCCTCGCCACGGCCAAACCGTTTGAGATATCCAAAATCCGTTTGCAATTAAACAACTTCAATGTGTTCGCAACAAGTTAAAAAAGCTTGGTGTAAATTGGATAAACCCTGTAGGAGTAGTAGTATAAAATTCATAGCCTGTTTTTTCAAAAAATTAACATTCAAACCAAAATAGCTGACTTCCTGTTGGTCGGAGCTAATGAATGTAAATTAGAAAATTGTCCGGCTTGATGAGAATAATATGTGTACCGAGTTTGGTGACTGTAGGACAAACTAACCCCCACTTTTGTCAAAAGGTGGCGCTACTGAGCCCCTCCACCACGCCCATTTCTATGGCTTTGTCCATGTCTACTGGTTGACAATATTGATGTGTATGTCGAGTTTCATGCAATTTGAAGCATGTTAAGAGCCTCAAAAACACTCAAGAATATTATTACAGTTTGACCTGTTGCCATGGCAACAATATTTCAAATATCAAAAATCCTGTCATAGGTCTACATCTGCTGTGTATTGACATTACACTGATGAAGTTTGAAGCAAATCAGGTAAAAATAAGAGGGTGATCTCAAAACATTTCAAAAAGTGATACACTTCCTGCTGCCAGTTGGTGGCGCTATAACTTTGACTCACAATAGTCACATCCATGTGATCAGACTCCTACAACGAACACACTCGTGAAGTTTCATAAAGATCAATATATGTATTAAGACGTTATAACACATTTCCTGTTTCCTTTTTCTCGCCATAAATTCGTTGCCTCGCCACGGCCAAACCGTTCGAGATATCAAAAATCCCCTGGCAATTTTTAATCATCAGTGTCTTGACTTCATGCTGACCGAGTTTGGTGGCGATCGGATTAATCGTCTAGGAGGAGTATATCAAATTCCAGAGCATGCGTTTTTCAAACAACCCTTAATAGCTGACTTCCTGTTGGCGTGGCGATTAACTTAGAGCGCGAAAGTTGTTCGGCCCGATGAGGTCTATATGTGTACCGAGTTTCATACTAATACGTGCAAGCATGTTTAATATATGGACCAAATTTTCAGACTTTTTTCAAGGGGGCGCTGTCGAGCCCCCCTGCCACGCCCGGGTACCAGCCTCTCCGGCGTCCTAATGGCCGCGGATTCCAATGTGTGTGCCAATTTTCAAGAGTTTTTGAGCATGTTAAGGCCCCCAAAAATCCCCGGAATAAGGAAAAAAAATAAAAAAAAAAAAATAAAAAAAAATAATAAATATAGCTGCGAGCAGCGATGGCGGGCCCAAGCCCGGTGGCACCGCCACCCCGGTGGCTTCAGGGCAACTGTGCACAGCGGGCAATAGGCATTTAAAACGGTTAAACATCAAAGGACTATGTCAAATTCACTCCACATTTACTGCACTACAAGGTGCCGCTATATAGCCCCTCCTCCCTGCCCATTTTCAGAGGATTACATGTGCCAAGTTTTAACATTATTCTGATGAATTTTGAAGCAAATCAGGTAAAAATAAGAGGGTGATCTCAATGTATTCTGAAAGTGACACATTTTCTGCTTCCAGTTGGTGGCGCTATGACTTTGAATCACAATAGTCACATCCATGTGATCAGCCTTGTACAACGAAGACTAAGCCGAAGTTTCATCAAAATCAATTAATATATGCAGAAGTTATAACACTTTGTTTCCTTTTCTTGCCATAAATTCGTTGCCTCGCCACGGCCAGACCGTTTGAGATATCCAAAATCCGTTTGCAATTAAACAACTTCAATGTGTTAGCAACAAGTTAAAAAGCTTGGTGTAAATTGGATAAACCCTGTAGGAGTAGTAGTATAAAATTCATAGCCTGTTTTTTCAAAAAATTAACATTCAAACCAAAATAGCTGACTTCCTGTTGGTCGGAGCTAATGAATGTAAATTAAAAAATTGTCCGGCTTGATGAGAATAATATGTGTACCGAGTTTGGTGACTGTAGGAAAAACTAACCCCCACTTTTGTCAAAAGGTGGCGCTACTGAGCCCCTCCACCACGCCCATTTCTATGGCTTTGTCCATGTGTACTGGTTGACAATATTGATGTGTGTGTCGAGTTTCATGCAATTTGAAGCATGTTAAGAGCCTCAAAAACACTCAAGAATATTATTACAGTTTGACCTGTTGCCATGGCAACAATATTTCAAATATCAAAAATCCTGTCATAGGTCTACATCTGCTGTGTATTGACATTACACTGATGAAGTTTGAAGCAAATCAGGTAAAAATAAGAGGGTGATCTCAAAGCATTTTAAAAGTGATACACTTCTTGCTGCCATTTGGTGGCGCTATAACTTTGACTCACAATAGTTACATCCATGTGATCAGACTACTACAACCAACACACTCCTGAAGTTTCATAAACATCAATCAATGTATGCAGAAGTTATAACACATTTCCTGTTTCCCTTTTCTCGCCATAAATTTGTTGCCTCGCCACGGCCAAACCGTTTGAGATATCCAAAATCCGTTTGCAATTAAACAACTTCAATGTGTTCGCAACAAGTTAAAAAAAGCTTGGTGTAAATTGGATAAACCCTGTAGGAGTAGTAGTATAAAATTCATAGCCTGTTTTTTCAAAAAATTAACATTCAAACCAAAATAGCTGACTTCCTGTTGGTCGGAGCTAATGAATGTAAATTAGAAAATTGTCCGGCTTGATGAGAATAATATGTGTACCGAGTTTGGTGACTGTAGGAAAAACTAACCCCCACTTTTGTCAAAAGGTGGCGCTACTGAGCCCCTCCACCACGCCCATTTCTATGGCTTTGTCCATGTCTACTGGTTGACAATATTGATGTGTGTGTCGAGTTTCATGCAATTTGAAGCATGTTAAGAGCCTCAAAAACACTCAAGAATATTATTACAGTTTGACCTGTTGCCATGGCAACAATATTTCAAATATCAAAAATCCTGTCATAGGTCTACATCTGCTGTGTATTGACATTACACTGATGAAGTTTGAAGCAAATCAGGTAAAAATAAGAGGGTGATCTCAAAACATTTCAAAAAGTGATACACTTCCTGCTGCCAGTTGGTGGCGCTATAACTTTGACTCACAATAGTCACATCCATGTGATCAGACTCCTATAACGAACACACTCGTGAAGTTTCATAAAGATCAATATATGTATTAAGACGTTATAACACATTTCCTGTTTCCTTTTTCTCGCCATAAATTCGTTGCCTCGCCACGGCCAAACCGTTCGAGATATCAAAAATCCCCTGGCAATTTTTAATCATCAGTGTCTTGACTTCATGCTGACCGAGTTTGGTGGCGATCGGATTAATCGTCTAGGAGGAGTATATCAAATTCCAGAGCATGCGTTTTTCAAACAACCCTTAATAGCTGACTTCCTGTTGGCGTGGCGATTAACTTAGAGCGCGAAAGTTGTTCGGCCCGATGAGGTCTATATGTGTACCGAGTTTCATACTAATACGTGCAAGCATGTTTAATATATGGACCAAATTTTCAGACTTTTTTCAAGGGGGCGCTGTCGAGCCCCCCTGCCACGCCCGGGTACCAGCCTCTCCGGCGTCCTAATGGCCGCGGATTCCAATGTGTGTGCCAATTTTCAAGAGTTTTTGAGCATGTTAAGGCCCCCAAAAAGCCCCGGAAGACGGAAAAAAAAAAAAAAAATAAAAAATAATAAATAATAAATATAGCTGCGAGCAGCGATGGCGGGCCCAAGCCCGGTGGCACCGCCACCCCGGTGGCTTCAGGGCAACTGTGCACAGCGGGCAATAGGCACTTAAAACGGTTAAACATCAAAGGACTATGTCAAATTCACTCCACATTTACTGCACTACAAGGTGCCGCTATAGAGCCCCTCCTCCCTGCCCATTTTCAAAGGATTACATGTGCCAAGTTTTAACATTATTCTGATGAATTTTGAAGCAAATCAGGTAAAAATAAGAGGGTGATCTCAATGTATGCTGAAAGTGACACATTTTCTGCTTCCAGTTGGTGGCGCTATGACTTTGAATCACAATAGTCAAATCCATGTGATCAGCCTTGTACAACGAAGACTAAGCCAAAGTTTCATCAAAATCAATTAATGTATGCAGAAGTTATAACACTTTGTTTCCCTTTTCTTGCCATAAATTCGTTGCCTCGCCACGGCCAAACCGTTTGAGATATCCAAAATCCGTTTGCAATTAAACAACTTCAATGTGTTAGCAACAAGTTAAAAAAAGCTTGGTGTAAATTGGATAAACCCTGTAGGAGTAGTAGTATAAAATTCATAGCCTGTTTTTCAAAAAATTAACATTCAAACCAAAATAGCTGACTTCCTGTTGGTCGGAGCTAATGAATGTAAATTAGAAAATTGTCCGGCTTGATGAGAGTAATATGTGTACCGAGTTTGGTGACTGTAGGAAAAACTAACCCCCACTTTTGTCAAAAGGTGGCGCTACTGAGCCCCTCCACCACGCCCATTTCTATGGCTTTGTCCATGTCTACTGGTTGACAATATTGATGTGTGTGTCGAGTTTCATGCAATTTGAAGCATGTTAAGAGCCTCAAAAACACTCAAGAATATTATTACAGTTTGACCTGTTGCCATGGCAACAATATTTCAAATATCAAAAATCCTGTCATAGGTCTACATCTGCTGTGTATTGACATTACACTGATGAAGTTTGAAGCAAATCAGGTAAAAATAAGAGGGTGATCTCAAAGCATTTTAAAAGTGATACACTTCTTGCTGCCATTTGGTGGCGCTATAACTTTGACTCACAATAGTTACATCCATGTGATCAGACTACTACAACCAACACACTCCTGAAGTTTCATAAACATCAATCAATGTATGCAGAAGTTATAACACATTTCCTGTTTCCCTTTTCTCGCCATAAATTCGTTGCCTCGCCACGGCCAAACCGTTTGAGATATCCAAAATCCGTTTGCAATTAAACAACTTCAATGTGTTCGCAACAAGTTAAAAAAAGCTTGGTGTAAATTGGATAAACCCTGTAGGAGTAGTAGTATAAAATTCATAGCCTGTTTTTTCAAAAAATTAACATTCAAACCAAAATAGCTGACTTCCTGTTGGTCGGAGCTAATGAATGTAAATTAGAAAATTGTCCGGCTTGATGAGAATAATATATGTACCGAGTTTGGTGACTGTAGGAAAAACTAACCCCCCACTTTTGTCAAAAGGTGGCGCTACTGAGCCCCTCCACCACGCCCATTTCTATGGCTTTGTCCATGTCTACTGGTTGACAATATTGATGTGTGTGTCGAGTTTCATGCAATTTGAAGCATGTTAAGAGCCTCAAAAACACTCAAGAATATTATTACAGTTTGACCTGTTGCCATGGCAACAATATTTCAAATATCAAAAATCCTGTCATAGGTCTACATCTGCTGTGTATTGACATTACACTGATGAAGTTTGAAGCAAATCAGGTAAAAATAAGAGGGTGATCTCAAAACATTTCAAAAAGTGATACACTTCCTGCTGCCAGTTGGTGGCGCTATAACTTTGACTCACAATAGTCACATCCATGTGATCAGACTCCTATAACGAACACACTCGTGAAGTTTCATAAAGATCAATATATGTATTAAGACGTTATAACACATTTCCTGTTTCCTTTTTCTCGCCATAAATTCGTTGCCTCGCCACGGCCAAACCGTTCGAGATATCAAAAATCCCCTGGCAATTTTTAATCATCAGTGTCTTGACTTCATGCTGACCGAGTTTGGTGGCGATCGGATTAATCGTCTAGGAGGAGTATATCAAATTCCAGAGCATGCGTTTTTCAAACAACCCTTAATAGCTGACTTCCTGTTGGCGTGGCGATTAACTTAGAGCGCGAAAGTTGTTCGGCCCGATGAGGTCTATATGTGTACCGAGTTTCATACTAATACGTGCAAGCATGTTTAATATATGGACCAAATTTTCAGACTTTTTTCAAGGGGGCGCTGTCGAGCCCCCCTGCCACGCCCGGGTACCAGCCTCTCCGGCGTCCTAATGGCCGCGGATTCCAATGTGTGTGCCAATTTTCAAGAGTTTTTGAGCATGTTAAGGCCCCCAAAAAGCCCCGGAAGACGGAAAAAAAAAATAATAAAAAAAATAAATAAATAAATATAGCTGCGAGCAGCGATGGCGGGCCCAAGCCCGGTGGCACTGCCACCCCGGTGGCTTCAGGGCAACTGTGCACAGCGGGCAATAGGCACTTAAAACGGTTAAACATCAAAGGACTATGTCAAATTCACTCCACATTTACTGCACTACAAGGTGCCGTTATAGAGCCCCTCCTCCCTGCCCACTTTCAAAGGATTACATGTGCCAAGTTTTAACATTATTCTGATGAATTTTGAAGCAAATCAGGTAAAAATAAGAGGGTGATCTCAATGTATGCTGAAAGTGACACATTTTCTGCTTCCAGTTGGTGGCGCTATGACTTTGAATCACAATAGTCAAATCCATGTGATCAGCCTTGTACAACGAAGACTAAGCCAAAGTTTCATCAAAATCAATTAATGTATGCAGAAGTTATAACACTTTGTTTCCCTTTTCTTGCCATAAATTCGTTGCCTCGCCACGGCCAAACCGTTTGAGATATCCAAAATCCGTTTGCAATTAAACAACTTCAATGTGTTAGCAACAAGTTAAAAAAGCTTGGTGTAAATTGGATAAACCCTGTAGGAGTAGTAGTATAAAATTCATAGCCTGTTTTTCAAAAAATTAACATTCAAACCAAAATAGCTGACTTCCTGTTGGTCGGAGCTAATGAATGTAAATTAGAAAATTGTCCGGCTTGATGAGAATAATATGTGTACCAAGTTTGGTGACTGTAGGAAAAACTAACCCCCACTTTTGTCAAAAGGTGGCGCTACTGAGCCCCTCCACCACGCCCATTTCTATGGCTTTGTCCATGTCTACTGGTTGACAATATTGATGTGTGTGTCGAGTTTCATGCAATTTGAAGCATGTTAAGAGCCTCAAAAACACTCAAGAATATTATTACAGTTTGACCTGTTGCCATGGCAACAATATTTCAAATATCAAAAATCCTGTCATAGGTCTACATCTGCTGTGTATTGACATTACACTGATGAAGTTTGAAGCAAATCAGGTAAAAATAAGAGGGTGATCTCAAAGCATTTTAAAAGTGATACACTTCTTGCTGCCATTTGGTGGCGCTATAACTTTGACTCACAATAGTTACATCCATGTGATCAGACTACTACAACCAACACACTCCTGAAGTTTCATAAACATCAATCAATGTATGCAGAAGTTATAACACATTTCCTGTTTCCCTTTTCTCACCATAAATTCGTTGCCTCGCCACGGCCAAACCGTTTGAGATATCCAAAATCCGTTTGCAATTAAACAACTTCAATGTGTTAGCAACAAGTTAAAAAAAGCTTGGTGTAAATTGGATAAACCCTGTAGGAGTAGTAGTATAAAATTCATAGCCTGTTTTTTCAAAAAATTAACATTCAAACCAAAATAGCTGACTTCCTGTTGGTCGGAGCTAATGAATGTAAATTAGAAAATTGTCCGGCTTGATGAGAATAATATGTGTACCGAGTTTGGTGACTGTAGGAAAAACTAACCCCCACTTTTGTCAAAAGGTGGCGCTACTGAGCCCCTCCACCACGCCCATTTCTATGGCTTTGTCCATGTCTACTGGTTGACAATATTGATGTGTGTGTCGAGTTTCATGCAATTTGAAGCATGTTAAGAGCCTCAAAAACACTCAAGAATATTATTACAGTTTGACCTGTTGCCATGGCAACAATATTTCAAATATCAAAAATCCTGTCATAGGTCTACATCTGCTGTGTATTGACATTACACTGATGAAGTTTGAAGCAAATCAGGTAAAAATAAGAGGGTGATCTCAAAGCATTTTAAAAGTGATACACTTCTTGCTGCCATTTGGTGGCGCTATAACTTTGACTCACAATAGTTACATCCATGTGATCAGACTACTACAACCAACACACTCCTGAAGTTTCATAAACATCAATCAATGTATGCAGAAGTTATAACACATTTCCTGTTTCCCTTTTCTCGCCATAAATTCGTTGCCTCGCCACGGCCAAACCGTTTGAGATATCCAAAATCCGTTTGCAATTAAACAACTTCAATGTGTTCGCAACAAGTTAAAAAAAGCTTGGTGTAAATTGGATAAACCCTGTAGGAGTAGTAGTATAAAATTCATAGCCTGTTTTTTCAAAAAATTAACATTCAAACCAAAATAGCTGACTTCCTGTTGGTCGGAGCTAATGAATGTAAATTAGAAAATTGTCCGGCTTGATGAGAATAATATGTGTACCGAGTTTGGTGACTGTAGGAAAAACTAACCCCCCCACTTTTGTCAAAAGGTGGCGCTACTGAGCCCCTCCACCACGCCCATTTCTATGGCTTTGTCCATGTCTACTGGTTGACAATATTGATGTGTATGTCGAGTTTCATGCAATTTGAAGCATGTTAAGAGCCTCAAAAACACTCAAGAATATTATTACAGTTTGACCTGTTGCCATGGCAACAATATTTCAAATATCAAAAATCCTGTCATAGGTCTACATCTGCTGTGTATTGACATTACACTGATGAAGTTTGAAGCAAATCAGGTAAAAATAAGAGGGTGATCTCAAAACATTTCAAAAAGTGATACACTTCCTGCTGCCAGTTGGTGGCGCTATAACTTTGACTCACAATAGTCACATCCATGTGATCAGACTCCTACAACGAACACACTCGTGAAGTTTCATAAAGATCAATATATGTATTAAGACGTTATAACACATTTCCTGTTTCCTTTTTCTCGCCATAAATTCGTTGCCTCGCCACGGCCAAACCGTTCGAGATATCAAAAATCCCCTGGCAATTTTTAATCATCAGTGTCTTGACTTCATGCTGACCGAGTTTGGTGGCGATCGGATTAATCGTCTAGGAGGAGTATATCAAATTCCAGAGCATGCGTTTTTCAAACAACCCTTAATAGCTGACTTCCTGTTGGCGTGGCGATTAACTTAGAGTGCGAAAGTTGTTCGGCCCGATGAGGTCTATATGTGTACCGAGTTTCATACTAATACGTGCAAGCATGTTTAATATATGGACCAAATTTTCAGACTTTTTTCAAGGGGGCGCTGTCGAGCCCCCCTGCCACGCCCGGGTACCAGCCTCTCCGGCGTCCTAATGGCCGCGGATTCCAATGTGTGTGCCAATTTTCAAGAGTTTTTGAGCATGTTAAGGCCCCCAAAAAGCCCCGGAAGACGGAAAAAAAAAATAATAAAAAAAATAAATAAATAAATATAGCTGCGAGCAGCGATGGCGGGCCCAAGCCCGGTGGCACCGCCACCCCGGTGGCTTCAGGGCAACTGTGCACAGCGGGCAATAGGCACTTAAAACGGTTAAACATCAAAGGACTATGTCAAATTCACTCCACATTTACTGCACTACAAGGTGCCGTTATAGAGCCCCTCCTCCCTGCCCACTTTCAAAGGATTACATGTGCCAAGTTTTAACATTATTCTGATGAATTTTGAAGCAAATCAGGTAAAAATAAGAGGGTGATCTCAATGTATGCTGAAAGTGACACATTTTCTGCTTCCAGTTGGTGGCGCTATGACTTTGAATCACAATAGTCAAATCCATGTGATCAGCCTTGTACAACGAAGACTAAGCCAAAGTTTCATCAAAATCAATTAATGTATGCAGAAGTTATAACACTTTGTTTCCCTTTTCTTGCCATAAATTCGTTGCCTCGCCACGGCCAAACCGTTTGAGATATCCAAAATCCGTTTGCAATTAAACAACTTCAATGTGTTAGCAACAAGTTAAAAAAAGCTTGGTGTAAATTGGATAAACCCTGTAGGAGTAGTAGTATAAAATTCATAGCCTGTTTTTTCAAAAAATTAACATTCAAACCAAAATAGCTGACTTCCTGTTGGTCGGAGCTAATGAATGTAAATTAGAAAATTGTCCGGCTTGATGAGAATAATATATGTACCGAGTTTGGTGACTGTAGGAAAAACTAACCCCCACTTTTGTCAAAAGGTGGCGCTACTGAGCCCCTCCACCACGCCCATTTCTATGGCTTTGTCCATGTCTACTGGTTGACAATATTGATGTGTGTGTCGAGTTTCATGCAATTTGAAGCATGTTAAGAGCCTCAAAAACACTCAAGAATATTATTACAGTTTGACCTGTTGCCATGGCAACAATATTTCAAATATCAAAAATCCTGTCATAGGTCTACATCTGCTGTGTATTGACATTACACTGATGAAGTTTGAAGCAAATCAGGTAAAAATAAGAGGGTGATCTCAAAGCATTTTAAAAGTGATACACTTCTTGCTGCCATTTGGTGGCGCTATAACTTTGACTCACAATAGTTACATCCATGTGATCAGACTACTACAACCAACACACTCCTGAAGTTTCATAAACATCAATCAATGTATGCAGAAGTTATAACACATTTCCTGTTTCCCTTTTCTCGCCATAAATTCGTTGCCTCGCCACGGCCAAACCGTTTGAGATATCCAAAATCCGTTTGCAATTAAACAACTTCAATGTGTTCGCAACAAGTTAAAAAAAGCTTGGTGTAAATTGGATAAACCCTGTAGGAGTAGTAGTATAAAATTCATAGCCTGTTTTTTCAAAAAATTAACATTCAAACCAAAATAGCTGACTTCCTGTTGGTCGGAGCTAATGAATGTAAATTAGAAAATTGTCCGGCTTGATGAGAATAATATGTGTACCGAGTTTGGTGACTGTAGGAAAAACTAACCCCCACTTTTGTCAAAAGGTGGCGCTACTGAGCCCCTCCACCACGCCCATTTCTATGGCTTTGTCCATGTCTACTGGTTGACAATATTGATGTGTATGTCGAGTTTCATGCAATTTGAAGCATGTTAAGAGCCTCAAAAACACTCAAGAATATTATTACAGTTTGACCTGTTGCCATGGCAACAATATTTCAAATATCAAAAATCCTGTCATAGGTCTACATCTGCTGTGTATTGACATTACACTGATGAAGTTTGAAGCAAATCAGGTAAAAATAAGAGGGTGATCTCAAAACATTTCAAAAAGTGATACACTTCCTGCTGCCAGTTGGTGGCGCTATAACTTTGACTCACAATAGTCACATCCATGTGATCAGACTCCTACAACGAACACACTCGTGAAGTTTCATAAAGATCAATATATGTATTAAGACGTTATAACACATTTCCTGTTTCCTTTTTCTCGCCATAAATTCGTTGCCTCGCCACGGCCAAACCGTTCGAGATATCAAAAATCCCCTGGCAATTTTTAATCATCAGTGTCTTGACTTCATGCTGACCGAGTTTGGTGGCGATCGGATTAATCGTCTAGGAGGAGTATATCAAATTCCAGAGCATGCGTTTTTCAAACAACCCTTAATAGCTGACTTCCTGTTGGCGTGGCGATTAACTTAGAGCGCGAAAGTTGTTCGGCCCGATGAGGTCTATATGTGTACCGAGTTTCATACTAATACGTGCAAGCATGTTTAATATATGGACCAAATTTTCAGACTTTTTTCAAGGGGGCGCTGTCGAGCCCCTGCCACGCCCGGGTACCAGCCGCTCCGGCGTCCTAATGGCTGCGGATTCCAATGTGTGTGCCAATTTTCAAGAGTTTTTGAGCATGTTAAGGCCCCCAAAAATCCCCGGAAGACGGAAAAAAAACAATAAAAAAAAATAAAAAAAAAATAAATATAGCTGCGAGCAGCGATGGCGGGCCCAAGCCCGGTGGCACCGCCACCCCGGTGGCTTCAGGGCAACTGTGCACAGCGGGCAATAGGCATTTAAAACGGTTAAACATCAAAGGACTATGTCAAATTCACTCCACATTTACTGCACTACAAGGTGCCGCTATATAGCCCCTCCTCCCTGCCCATTTTCAGAGGATTACATGTGCCAAGTTTTAACATTATTCTGATGAATTTTGAAGCAAATCAGGTAAAAATAAGAGGGTGATCTCAATGTATTCTGAAAGTGACACATTTTCTGCTTCCAGTTGGTGGCGCTATGACTTTGAATCACAATAGTCACATCCATGTGATCAGCCTTGTACAACGAAGACTAAGCCGAAGTTTCATCAAAATCAATTAATATATGCAGAAGTTATAACACTTTGTTTCCTTTTCTTGCCATAAATTCGTTGCCTCGCCACGGCCAGACCGTTTGAGATATCCAAAATCCGTTTGCAATTAAACAACTTCAATGTGTTAGCAACAAGTTAAAAAAAGCTTGGTGTAAATTGGATAAACCCTGTAGGAGTAGTAGTATAAAATTCATAGCCTGTTTTTTCAAAAAATTAACATTCAAACCAAAATAGCTGACTTCCTGTTGGTCGGAGCTAATGAATGTAAATTAAAAAATTGTCCGGCTTGATGAGAATAATATGTGTACCGAGTTTGGTGACTGTAGGAAAAACTAACCCCCCCACTTTTGTCAAAAGGTGGCGCTACTGAGCCCCTCCACCACGCCCATTTCTATGGCTTTGTCCATGTGTACTGGTTGACAATATTGATGTGTGTGTCGAGTTTCATGCAATTTGAAGCATGTTAAGAGCCTCAAAAACACTCAAGAATATTATTACAGTTTGACCTGTTGCCATGGCAACAATATTTCAAATATCAAAAATCCTGTCATAGGTCTACATCTGCTGTGTATTGACATTACACTGATGAAGTTTGAAGCAAATCAGGTAAAAATAAGAGGGTGATCTCAAAGCATTTTAAAAGTGATACACTTCTTGCTGCCATTTGGTGGCGCTATAACTTTGACTCACAATAGTTACATCCATGTGATCAGACTACTACAACCAACACACTCCTGAAGTTTCATAAACATCAATCAATGTATGCAGAAGTTATAACACATTTCCTGTTTCCCTTTTCTCGCCATAAATTTGTTGCCTCGCCACGGCCAAACCGTTTGAGATATCCAAAATCCGTTTGCAATTAAACAACTTCAATGTGTTCGCAACAAGTTAAAAAAAGCTTGGTGTAAATTGGATAAACCCTGTAGGAGTAGTAGTATAAAATTCATAGCCTGTTTTTTCAAAAAATTAACATTCAAACCAAAATAGCTGACTTCCTGTTGGTCGGAGCTAATGAATGTAAATTAGAAAATTGTCCGGCTTGATGAGAATAATATGTGTACCGAGTTTGGTGACTGTAGGAAAAACTAACCCCCACTTTTGTCAAAAGGTGGCGCTACTGAGCCCCTCCACCACGCCCATTTCTATGGCTTTGTCCATGTCTACTGGTTGACAATATTGATGTGTGTGTCGAGTTTCATGCAATTTGAAGCATGTTAAGAGCCTCAAAAACACTCAAGAATATTATTACAGTTTGACCTGTTGCCATGGCAACAATATTTCAAATATCAAAAATCCTGTCATAGGTCTACATCTGCTGTGTATTGACATTACACTGATGAAGTTTGAAGCAAATCAGGTAAAAATAAGAGGGTGATCTCAAAACATTTCAAAAAGTGATACACTTCCTGCTGCCAGTTGGTGGCGCTATAACTTTGACTCACAATAGTCACATCCATGTGATCAGACTCCTATAACGAACACACTCGTGAAGTTTCATAAAGATCAATATATGTATTAAGACGTTATAACACATTTCCTGTTTCCTTTTTCTCGCCATAAATTCGTTGCCTCGCCACGGCCAAACCGTTCGAGATATCAAAAATCCCCTGGCAATTTTTAATCATCAGTGTCTTGACTTCATGCTGACCGAGTTTGGTGGCGATCGGATTAATCGTCTAGGAGGAGTATATCAAATTCCAGAGCATGCGTTTTTCAAACAACCCTTAATAGCTGACTTCCTGTTGGCGTGGCGATTAACTTAGAGCGCGAAAGTTGTTCGGCCCGATGAGGTCTATATGTGTACCGAGTTTCATACTAATACGTGCAAGCATGTTTAATATATGGACCAAATTTTCAGACTTTTTTCAAGGGGGCGCTGTCGAGCCCCCTGCCACGCCCGGGTACCAGCCTCTCCGGCGTCCTAATGGCCGCGGATTCCAATGTGTGTGCCAATTTTCAAGAGTTTTTGAGCATGTTAAGGCCCCCAAAAAGCCCCGGAAGACGGAAAAAAAAAAAAATAAAAAATAATAAATAATAAATATAGCTGCGAGCAGCGATGGCGGGCCCAAGCCCGGTGGCACCGCCACCCCGGTGGCTTCAGGGCAACTGTGCACAGCGGGCAATAGGCACTTAAAACGGTTAAACATCAAAGGACTATGTCAAATTCACTCCACATTTACTGCACTACAAGGTGCCGCTATAGAGCCCCTCCTCCCTGCCCATTTTCAAAGGATTACATGTGCCAAGTTTTAACATTATTCTGATGAATTTTGAAGCAAATCAGGTAAAAATAAGAGGGTGATCTCAATGTATGCTGAAAGTGACACATTTTCTGCTTCCAGTTGGTGGCGCTATGACTTTGAATCACAATAGTCAAATCCATGTGATCAGCCTTGTACAACGAAGACTAAGCCAAAGTTTCATCAAAATCAATTAATGTATGCAGAAGTTATAACACTTTGTTTCCCTTTTCTTGCCATAAATTCGTTGCCTCGCCACGGCCAAACCGTTTGAGATATCCAAAATCCGTTTGCAATTAAACAACTTCAATGTGTTAGCAACAAGTTAAAAAAGCTTGGTGTAAATTGGATAAACCCTGTAGGAGTAGTAGTATAAAATTCATAGCCTGTTTTTTCAAAAAATTAACATTCAAACCAAAATAGCTGACTTCCTGTTGGTCGGAGCTAATGAATGTAAATTAGAAAATTGTCCGGCTTGATGAGAGTAATATGTGTACCGAGTTTGGTGACTGTAGGAAAAACTAACCCCCACTTTTGTCAAAAGGTGGCGCTACTGAGCCCCTCCACCACGCCCATTTCTATGGCTTTGTCCATGTCTACTGGTTGACAATATTGATGTGTGTGTCGAGTTTCATGCAATTTGAAGCATGTTAAGAGCCTCAAAAACACTCAAGAATATTATTACAGTTTGACCTGTTGCCATGGCAACAATATTTCAAATATCAAAAATCCTGTCATAGGTCTACATCTGCTGTGTATTGACATTACACTGATGAAGTTTGAAGCAAATCAGGTAAAAATAAGAGGGTGATCTCAAAGCATTTTAAAAGTGATACACTTCTTGCTGCCATTTGGTGGCGCTATAACTTTGACTCACAATAGTTACATCCATGTGATCAGACTACTACAACCAACACACTCCTGAAGTTTCATAAACATCAATCAATGTATGCAGAAGTTATAACACATTTCCTGTTTCCCTTTTCTCGCCATAAATTCGTTGCCTCGCCACGGCCAAACCGTTTGAGATATCCAAAATCCGTTTGCAATTAAACAACTTCAATGTGTTCGCAACAAGTTAAAAAAAGCTTGGTGTAAATTGGATAAACCCTGTAGGAGTAGTAGTATAAAATTCATAGCCTGTTTTTTCAAAAAATTAACATTCAAACCAAAATAGCTGACTTCCTGTTGGTCGGAGCTAATGAATGTAAATTAGAAAATTGTCCGGCTTGATGAGAATAATATATGTACCGAGTTTGGTGACTGTAGGAAAAACTAACCCCCACTTTTGTCAAAAGGTGGCGCTACTGAGCCCCTCCACCACGCCCATTTCTATGGCTTTGTCCATGTCTACTGGTTGACAATATTGATGTGTGTGTCGAGTTTCATGCAATTTGAAGCATGTTAAGAGCCTCAAAAACACTCAAGAATATTATTACAGTTTGACCTGTTGCCATGGCAACAATATTTCAAATATCAAAAATCCTGTCATAGGTCTACATCTGCTGTGTATTGACATTACACTGATGAAGTTTGAAGCAAATCAGGTAAAAATAAGAGGGTGATCTCAAAACATTTCAAAAAGTGATACACTTCCTGCTGCCAGTTGGTGGCGCTATAACTTTGACTCACAATAGTCACATCCATGTGATCAGACTCCTATAACGAACACACTCGTGAAGTTTCATAAAGATCAATATATGTATTAAGACGTTATAACACATTTCCTGTTTCCTTTTTCTCGCCATAAATTCGTTGCCTCGCCACGGCCAAACCGTTCGAGATATCAAAAATCCCCTGGCAATTTTTAATCATCAGTGTCTTGACTTCATGCTGACCGAGTTTGGTGGCGATCGGATTAATCGTCTAGGAGGAGTATATCAAATTCCAGAGCATGCGTTTTTCAAACAACCCTTAATAGCTGACTTCCTGTTGGCGTGGCGATTAACTTAGAGCGCGAAAGTTGTTCGGCCCGATGAGGTCTATATGTGTACCGAGTTTCATACTAATACGTGCAAGCATGTTTAATATATGGACCAAATTTTCAGACTTTTTTCAAGGGGGCGCTGTCGAGCCCCTGCCACGCCCGGGTACCAGCCTCTCCGGCGTCCTAATGGCCGCGGATTCCAATGTGTGTGCCAATTTTCAAGAGTTTTTGAGCATGTTAAGGCCCCCAAAAAGCCCCGGAAGACGGAAAAAAAAAATAATAAAAAAAATAAATAAATAAATATAGCTGCGAGCAGCGATGGCGGGCCCAAGCCCGGTGGCACTGCCACCCCGGTGGCTTCAGGGCAACTGTGCACAGCGGGCAATAGGCACTTAAAACGGTTAAACATCAAAGGACTATGTCAAATTCACTCCACATTTACTGCACTACAAGGTGCCGTTATAGAGCCCCTCCTCCCTGCCCACTTTCAAAGGATTACATGTGCCAAGTTTTAACATTATTCTGATGAATTTTGAAGCAAATCAGGTAAAAATAAGAGGGTGATCTCAATGTATGCTGAAAGTGACACATTTTCTGCTTCCAGTTGGTGGCGCTATGACTTTGAATCACAATAGTCAAATCCATGTGATCAGCCTTGTACAACGAAGACTAAGCCAAAGTTTCATCAAAATCAATTAATGTATGCAGAAGTTATAACACTTTGTTTCCCTTTTCTTGCCATAAATTCGTTGCCTCGCCACGGCCAAACCGTTTGAGATATCCAAAATCCGTTTGCAATTAAACAACTTCAATGTGTTAGCAACAAGTTAAAAAAAGCTTGGTGTAAATTGGATAAACCCTGTAGGAGTAGTAGTATAAAATTCATAGCCTGTTTTTTCAAAAAATTAACATTCAAACCAAAATAGCTGACTTCCTGTTGGTCGGAGCTAATGAATGTAAATTAGAAAATTGTCCGGCTTGATGAGAATAATATGTGTACCAAGTTTGGTGACTGTAGGAAAAACTAACCCCCACTTTTGTCAAAAGGTGGCGCTACTGAGCCCCTCCACCACGCCCATTTCTATGGCTTTGTCCATGTCTACTGGTTGACAATATTGATGTGTGTGTCGAGTTTCATGCAATTTGAAGCATGTTAAGAGCCTCAAAAACACTCAAGAATATTATTACAGTTTGACCTGTTGCCATGGCAACAATATTTCAAATATCAAAAATCCTGTCATAGGTCTACATCTGCTGTGTATTGACATTACACTGATGAAGTTTGAAGCAAATCAGGTAAAAATAAGAGGGTGATCTCAAAGCATTTTAAAAGTGATACACTTCTTGCTGCCATTTGGTGGCGCTATAACTTTGACTCACAATAGTTACATCCATGTGATCAGACTACTACAACCAACACACTCCTGAAGTTTCATAAACATCAATCAATGTATGCAGAAGTTATAACACATTTCCTGTTTCCCTTTTCTCACCATAAATTCGTTGCCTCGCCACGGCCAAACCGTTTGAGATATCCAAAATCCGTTTGCAATTAAACAACTTCAATGTGTTAGCAACAAGTTAAAAAAAGCTTGGTGTAAATTGGATAAACCCTGTAGGAGTAGTAGTATAAAATTCATAGCCTGTTTTTTCAAAAAATTAACATTCAAACCAAAATAGCTGACTTCCTGTTGGTCGGAGCTAATGAATGTAAATTAGAAAATTGTCCGGCTTGATGAGAATAATATGTGTACCGAGTTTGGTGACTGTAGGAAAAACTAACCCCCCCACTTTTGTCAAAAGGTGGCGCTACTGAGCCCCTCCACCACGCCCATTTCTATGGCTTTGTCCATGTCTACTGGTTGACAATATTGATGTGTGTGTCGAGTTTCATGCAATTTGAAGCATGTTAAGAGCCTCAAAAACACTCAAGAATATTATTACAGTTTGACCTGTTGCCATGGCAACAATATTTCAAATATCAAAAATCCTGTCATAGGTCTACATCTGCTGTGTATTGACATTACACTGATGAAGTTTGAAGCAAATCAGGTAAAAATAAGAGGGTGATCTCAAAGCATTTTAAAAGTGATACACTTCTTGCTGCCATTTGGTGGCGCTATAACTTTGACTCACAATAGTTACATCCATGTGATCAGACTACTACAACCAACACACTCCTGAAGTTTCATAAACATCAATCAATGTATGCAGAAGTTATAACACATTTCCTGTTTCCCTTTTCTCGCCATAAATTCGTTGCCTCGCCACGGCCAAACCGTTTGAGATATCCAAAATCCGTTTGCAATTAAACAACTTCAATGTGTTCGCAACAAGTTAAAAAAAGCTTGGTGTAAATTGGATAAACCCTGTAGGAGTAGTAGTATAAAATTCATAGCCTGTTTTTTCAAAAAATTAACATTCAAACCAAAATAGCTGACTTCCTGTTGGTCGGAGCTAATGAATGTAAATTAGAAAATTGTCCGGCTTGATGAGAATAATATGTGTACCGAGTTTGGTGACTGTAGGAAAAACTAACCCCCACTTTTGTCAAAAGGTGGCGCTACTGAGCCCCTCCACCACGCCCATTTCTATGGCTTTGTCCATGTCTACTGGTTGACAATATTGATGTGTATGTCGAGTTTCATGCAATTTGAAGCATGTTAAGAGCCTCAAAAACACTCAAGAATATTATTACAGTTTGACCTGTTGCCATGGCAACAATATTTCAAATATCAAAAATCCTGTCATAGGTCTACATCTGCTGTGTATTGACATTACACTGATGAAGTTTGAAGCAAATCAGGTAAAAATAAGAGGGTGATCTCAAAACATTTCAAAAAGTGATACACTTCCTGCTGCCAGTTGGTGGCGCTATAACTTTGACTCACAATAGTCACATCCATGTGATCAGACTCCTACAACGAACACACTCGTGAAGTTTCATAAAGATCAATATATGTATTAAGACGTTATAACACATTTCCTGTTTCCTTTTTCTCGCCATAAATTCGTTGCCTCGCCACGGCCAAACCGTTCGAGATATCAAAAATCCCCTGGCAATTTTTAATCATCAGTGTCTTGACTTCATGCTGACCGAGTTTGGTGGCGATCGGATTAATCGTCTAGGAGGAGTATATCAAATTCCAGAGCATGCGTTTTTCAAACAACCCTTAATAGCTGACTTCCTGTTGGCGTGGCGATTAACTTAGAGTGCGAAAGTTGTTCGGCCCGATGAGGTCTATATGTGTACCGAGTTTCATACTAATACGTGCAAGCATGTTTAATATATGGACCAAATTTTCAGACTTTTTTCAAGGGGGCGCTGTCGAGCCCCTGCCACGCCCGGGTACCAGCCTCTCCGGCGTCCTAATGGCCGCGGATTCCAATGTGTGTGCCAATTTTCAAGAGTTTTTGAGCATGTTAAGGCCCCCAAAAAGCCCCGGAAGACGGAAAAAAAAAATAATAAAAAAAATAAATAAATAAATATAGCTGCGAGCAGCGATGGCGGGCCCAAGCCCGGTGGCACCGCCACCCCGGTGGCTTCAGGGCAACTGTGCACAGCGGGCAATAGGCACTTAAAACGGTTAAACATCAAAGGACTATGTCAAATTCACTCCACATTTACTGCACTACAAGGTGCCGTTATAGAGCCCCTCCTCCCTGCCCACTTTCAAAGGATTACATGTGCCAAGTTTTAACATTATTCTGATGAATTTTGAAGCAAATCAGGTAAAAATAAGAGGGTGATCTCAATGTATGCTGAAAGTGACACATTTTCTGCTTCCAGTTGGTGGCGCTATGACTTTGAATCACAATAGTCAAATCCATGTGATCAGCCTTGTACAACGAAGACTAAGCCAAAGTTTCATCAAAATCAATTAATGTATGCAGAAGTTATAACACTTTGTTTCCCTTTTCTTGCCATAAATTCGTTGCCTCGCCACGGCCAAACCGTTTGAGATATCCAAAATCCGTTTGCAATTAAACAACTTCAATGTGTTAGCAACAAGTTAAAAAAAGCTTGGTGTAAATTGGATAAACCCTGTAGGAGTAGTAGTATAAAATTCATAGCCTGTTTTTTCAAAAAATTAACATTCAAACCAAAATAGCTGACTTCCTGTTGGTCGGAGCTAATGAATGTAAATTAGAAAATTGTCCGGCTTGATGAGAATAATATGTGTACCGAGTTTGGTGACTGTAGGAAAAACTAACCCCCACTTTTGTCAAAAGGTGGCGCTACTGAGCCCCTCCACCACGCCCATTTCTATGGCTTTGTCCATGTCTACTGGTTGACAATATTGATGTGTGTGTCGAGTTTCATGCAATTTGAAGCATGTTAAGAGCCTCAAAAACACTCAAGAATATTATTACAGTTTGACCTGTTGCCATGGCAACAATATTTCAAATATCAAAAATCCTGTCATAGGTCTACATCTGCTGTGTATTGACATTACACTGATGAAGTTTGAAGCAAATCAGGTAAAAATAAGAGGGTGATCTCAAAGCATTTTAAAAGTGATACACTTCTTGCTGCCATTTGGTGGCGCTATAACTTTGACTCACAATAGTTACATCCATGTGATCAGACTACTACAACCAACACACTCCTGAAGTTTCATAAACATCAATCAATGTATGCAGAAGTTATAACACATTTCCTGTTTCCCTTTTCTCGCCATAAATTCGTTGCCTCGCCACGGCCAAACCGTTTGAGATATCCAAAATCCGTTTGCAATTAAACAACTTCAATGTGTTCGCAACAAGTTAAAAAAGCTTGGTGTAAATTGGATAAACCCTGTAGGAGTAGTAGTATAAAATTCATAGCCTGTTTTTTCAAAAAATTAACATTCAAACCAAAATAGCTGACTTCCTGTTGGTCGGAGCTAATGAATGTAAATTAGAAAATTGTCCGGCTTGATGAGAATAATATGTGTACCGAGTTTGGTGACTGTAGGAAAAACTAACCCCCACTTTTGTCAAAAGGTGGCGCTACTGAGCCCCTCCACCACGCCCATTTCTATGGCTTTGTCCATGTCTACTGGTTGACAATATTGATGTGTATGTCGAGTTTCATGCAATTTGAAGCATGTTAAGAGCCTCAAAAACACTCAAGAATATTATTACAGTTTGACCTGTTGCCATGGCAACAATATTTCAAATATCAAAAATCCTGTCATAGGTCTACATCTGCTGTGTATTGACATTACACTGATGAAGTTTGAAGCAAATCAGGTAAAAATAAGAGGGTGATCTCAAAACATTTCAAAAAGTGATACACTTCCTGCTGCCAGTTGGTGGCGCTATAACTTTGACTCACAATAGTCACATCCATGTGATCAGACTCCTACAACGAACACACTCGTGAAGTTTCATAAAGATCAATATATGTATTAAGACGTTATAACACATTTCCTGTTTCCTTTTTCTCGCCATAAATTCGTTGCCTCGCCACGGCCAAACCGTTCGAGATATCAAAAATCCCCTGGCAATTTTTAATCATCAGTGTCTTGACTTCATGCTGACCGAGTTTGGTGGCGATCGGATTAATCGTCTAGGAGGAGTATATCAAATTCCAGAGCATGCGTTTTTCAAACAACCCTTAATAGCTGACTTCCTGTTGGCGTGGCGATTAACTTAGAGCGCGAAAGTTGTTCGGCCCGATGAGGTCTATATGTGTACCGAGTTTCATACTAATACGTGCAAGCATGTTTAATATATGGACCAAATTTTCAGACTTTTTCAAGGGGGCGCTGTCGAGCCCCCCTGCCACGCCCGGGTACCAGCCTCTCCGGCGTCCTAATGGCCGCGGATTCCAATGTGTGTGCCAATTTTCAAGAGTTTTTGAGCATGTTAAGGCCCCCAAAAATCCCCGGAAGACGGAAAAAAAAATAAAAAAAAAAATAAAAAAAAATAATAAATATAGCTGCGAGCAGCGATGGCGGGCCCAAGCCCGGTGGCACCGCCACCCCGGTGGCTTCAGGGCAACTGTGCACAGCGGGCAATAGGCATTTAAAACGGTTAAACATCAAAGGACTATGTCAAATTCACTCCACATTTACTGCACTACAAGGTGCCGCTATATAGCCCCTCCTCCCTGCCCATTTTCAGAGGATTACATGTGCCAAGTTTTAACATTATTCTGATGAATTTTGAAGCAAATCAGGTAAAAATAAGAGGGTGATCTCAATGTATTCTGAAAGTGACACATTTTCTGCTTCCAGTTGGTGGCGCTATGACTTTGAATCACAATAGTCACATCCATGTGATCAGCCTTGTACAACGAAGACTAAGCCGAAGTTTCATCAAAATCAATTAATATATGCAGAAGTTATAACACTTTGTTTCCTTTTCTTGCCATAAATTCGTTGCCTCGCCACGGCCAGACCGTTTGAGATATCCAAAATCCGTTTGCAATTAAACAACTTCAATGTGTTAGCAACAAGTTAAAAAAAGCTTGGTGTAAATTGGATAAACCCTGTAGGAGTAGTAGTATAAAATTCATAGCCTGTTTTTTCAAAAAATTAACATTCAAACCAAAATAGCTGACTTCCTGTTGGTCGGAGCTAATGAATGTAAATTAAAAAATTGTCCGGCTTGATGAGAATAATATGTGTACCGAGTTTGGTGACTGTAGGAAAAACTAACCCCCACTTTTGTCAAAAGGTGGCGCTACTGAGCCCCTCCACCACGCCCATTTCTATGGCTTTGTCCATGTGTACTGGTTGACAATATTGATGTGTGTGTCGAGTTTCATGCAATTTGAAGCATGTTAAGAGCCTCAAAAACACTCAAGAATATTATTACAGTTTGACCTGTTGCCATGGCAACAATATTTCAAATATCAAAAATCCTGTCATAGGTCTACATCTGCTGTGTATTGACATTACACTGATGAAGTTTGAAGCAAATCAGGTAAAAATAAGAGGGTGATCTCAAAGCATTTTAAAAGTGATACACTTCTTGCTGCCATTTGGTGGCGCTATAACTTTGACTCACAATAGTTACATCCATGTGATCAGACTACTACAACCAACACACTCCTGAAGTTTCATAAACATCAATCAATGTATGCAGAAGTTATAACACATTTCCTGTTTCCCTTTTCTCGCCATAAATTTGTTGCCTCGCCACGGCCAAACCGTTTGAGATATCCAAAATCCGTTTGCAATTAAACAACTTCAATGTGTTCGCAACAAGTTAAAAAAGCTTGGTGTAAATTGGATAAACCCTGTAGGAGTAGTAGTATAAAATTCATAGCCTGTTTTTTCAAAAAATTAACATTCAAACCAAAATAGCTGACTTCCTGTTGGTCGGAGCTAATGAATGTAAATTAGAAAATTGTCCGGCTTGATGAGAATAATATGTGTACCGAGTTTGGTGACTGTAGGAAAAACTAACCCCCACTTTTGTCAAAAGGTGGCGCTACTGAGCCCCTCCACCACGCCCATTTCTATGGCTTTGTCCATGTCTACTGGTTGACAATATTGATGTGTGTGTCGAGTTTCATGCAATTTGAAGCATGTTAAGAGCCTCAAAAACACTCAAGAATATTATTACAGTTTGACCTGTTGCCATGGCAACAATATTTCAAATATCAAAAATCCTGTCATAGGTCTACATCTGCTGTGTATTGACATTACACTGATGAAGTTTGAAGCAAATCAGGTAAAAATAAGAGGGTGATCTCAAAACATTTCAAAAAGTGATACACTTCCTGCTGCCAGTTGGTGGCGCTATAACTTTGACTCACAATAGTCACATCCATGTGATCAGACTCCTATAACGAACACACTCGTGAAGTTTCATAAAGATCAATATATGTATTAAGACGTTATAACACATTTCCTGTTTCCTTTTTCTCGCCATAAATTCGTTGCCTCGCCACGGCCAAACCGTTCGAGATATCAAAAATCCCCTGGCAATTTTTAATCATCAGTGTCTTGACTTCATGCTGACCGAGTTTGGTGGCGATCGGATTAATCGTCTAGGAGGAGTATATCAAATTCCAGAGCATGCGTTTTTCAAACAACCCTTAATAGCTGACTTCCTGTTGGCGTGGCGATTAACTTAGAGCGCGAAAGTTGTTCGGCCCGATGAGGTCTATATGTGTACCGAGTTTCATACTAATACGTGCAAGCATGTTTAATATATGGACCAAATTTTCAGACTTTTTTTCAAGGGGGCGCTGTCGAGCCCCCCTGCCACGCCCGGGTACCAGCCTCTCCGGCGTCCTAATGGCCGCGGATTCCAATGTGTGTGCCAATTTTCAAGAGTTTTTGAGCATGTTAAGGCCCCCAAAAAGCCCCGGAAGACGGAAAAAAAAAAAATAAAAAATAAAAAATAATAAATATAGCTGCGAGCAGCGATGGCGGGCCCAAGCCCGGTGGCACCGCCACCCCGGTGGCTTCAGGGCAACTGTGCACAGCGGGCAATAGGCACTTAAAACGGTTAAACATCAAAGGACTATGTCAAATTCACTCCACATTTACTGCACTACAAGGTGCCGCTATAGAGCCCCTCCTCCCTGCCCATTTTCAAAGGATTACATGTGCCAAGTTTTAACATTATTCTGATGAATTTTGAAGCAAATCAGGTAAAAATAAGAGGGTGATCTCAATGTATGCTGAAAGTGACACATTTTCTGCTTCCAGTTGGTGGCGCTATGACTTTGAATCACAATAGTCAAATCCATGTGATCAGCCTTGTACAACGAAGACTAAGCCAAAGTTTCATCAAAATCAATTAATGTATGCAGAAGTTATAACACTTTGTTTCCCTTTTCTTGCCATAAATTCGTTGCCTCGCCACGGCCAAACCGTTTGAGATATCCAAAATCCGTTTGCAATTAAACAACTTCAATGTGTTAGCAACAAGTTAAAAAAAGCTTGGTGTAAATTGGATAAACCCTGTAGGAGTAGTAGTATAAAATTCATAGCCTGTTTTTTCAAAAAATTAACATTCAAACCAAAATAGCTGACTTCCTGTTGGTCGGAGCTAATGAATGTAAATTAGAAAATTGTCCGGCTTGATGAGAGTAATATGTGTACCGAGTTTGGTGACTGTAGGAAAAACTAACCCCCCCACTTTTGTCAAAAGGTGGCGCTACTGAGCCCCTCCACCACGCCCATTTCTATGGCTTTGTCCATGTCTACTGGTTGACAATATTGATGTGTGTGTCGAGTTTCATGCAATTTGAAGCATGTTAAGAGCCTCAAAAACACTCAAGAATATTATTACAGTTTGACCTGTTGCCATGGCAACAATATTTCAAATATCAAAAATCCTGTCATAGGTCTACATCTGCTGTGTATTGACATTACACTGATGAAGTTTGAAGCAAATCAGGTAAAAATAAGAGGGTGATCTCAAAGCATTTTAAAAGTGATACACTTCTTGCTGCCATTTGGTGGCGCTATAACTTTGACTCACAATAGTTACATCCATGTGATCAGACTACTACAACCAACACACTCCTGAAGTTTCATAAACATCAATCAATGTATGCAGAAGTTATAACACATTTCCTGTTTCCCTTTTCTCGCCATAAATTCGTTGCCTCGCCACGGCCAAACCGTTTGAGATATCCAAAATCCGTTTGCAATTAAACAACTTCAATGTGTTCGCAACAAGTTAAAAAAAGCTTGGTGTAAATTGGATAAACCCTGTAGGAGTAGTAGTATAAAATTCATAGCCTGTTTTTTCAAAAAATTAACATTCAAACCAAAATAGCTGACTTCCTGTTGGTCGGAGCTAATGAATGTAAATTAGAAAATTGTCCGGCTTGATGAGAATAATATATGTACCGAGTTTGGTGACTGTAGGAAAAACTAACCCCCACTTTTGTCAAAAGGTGGCGCTACTGAGCCCCTCCACCACGCCCATTTCTATGGCTTTGTCCATGTCTACTGGTTGACAATATTGATGTGTATGTCGAGTTTCATGCAATTTGAAGCATGTTAAGAGCCTCAAAAACACTCAAGAATATTATTACAGTTTGACCTGTTGCCATGGCAACAATATTTCAAATATCAAAAATCCTGTCATAGGTCTACATCTGCTGTGTATTGACATTACACTGATGAAGTTTGAAGCAAATCAGGTAAAAATAAGAGGGTGATCTCAAAACATTTCAAAAAGTGATACACTTCCTGCTGCCAGTTGGTGGCGCTATAACTTTGACTCACAATAGTCACATCCATGTGATCAGACTCCTACAACGAACACACTCGTGAAGTTTCATAAAGATCAATATATGTATTAAGACGTTATAACACATTTCCTGTTTCCTTTTTCTCGCCATAAATTCGTTGCCTCGCCACGGCCAAACCGTTCGAGATATCAAAAATCCCCTGGCAATTTTTAATCATCAGTGTCTTGACTTCATGCTGACCGAGTTTGGTGGCGATCGGATTAATCGTCTAGGAGGAGTATATCAAATTCCAGAGCATGCGTTTTTCAAACAACCCTTAATAGCTGACTTCCTGTTGGCGTGGCGATTAACTTAGAGCGCGAAAGTTGTTCGGCCCGATGAGGTCTATATGTGTACCGAGTTTCATACTAATACGTGCAAGCATGTTTAATATATGGACCAAATTTTCAGACTTTTTTCAAGGGGGCGCTGTCGAGCCCCCCTGCCACGCCCGGGTACCAGCCTCTCCGGCGTCCTAATGGCCGCGGATTCCAATGTGTGTGCCAATTTTCAAGAGTTTTTGAGCATGTTAAGGCCCCCAAAAATCCCCGGAAGACGGAAAAAAAAAATAAAAAAAAAATAAAAAAAAATAATAAATATAGCTGCGAGCAGCGATGGCGGGCCCAAGCCCGGTGGCACCGCCACCCCGGTGGCTTCAGGGCAACTGTGCACAGCGGGCAATAGGCATTTAAAACGGTTAAACATCAAAGGACTATGTCAAATTCACTCCACATTTACTGCACTACAAGGTGCCGCTATATAGCCCCTCCTCCCTGCCCATTTTCAGAGGATTACATGTGCCAAGTTTTAACATTATTCTGATGAATTTTGAAGCAAATCAGGTAAAAATAAGAGGGTGATCTCAATGTATTCTGAAAGTGACACATTTTCTGCTTCCAGTTGGTGGCGCTATGACTTTGAATCACAATAGTCACATCCATGTGATCAGCCTTGTACAACGAAGACTAAGCCGAAGTTTCATCAAAATCAATTAATATATGCAGAAGTTATAACACTTTGTTTCCTTTTCTTGCCATAAATTCGTTGCCTCGCCACGGCCAGACCGTTTGAGATATCCAAAATCCGTTTGCAATTAAACAACTTCAATGTGTTAGCAACAAGTTAAAAAAAGCTTGGTGTAAATTGGATAAACCCTGTAGGAGTAGTAGTATAAAATTCATAGCCTGTTTTTTCAAAAAATTAACATTCAAACCAAAATAGCTGACTTCCTGTTGGTCGGAGCTAATGAATGTAAATTAAAAAATTGTCCGGCTTGATGAGAATAATATGTGTACCGAGTTTGGTGACTGTAGGAAAAACTAACCCCCACTTTTGTCAAAAGGTGGCGCTACTGAGCCCCTCCACCACGCCCATTTCTATGGCTTTGTCCATGTGTACTGGTTGACAATATTGATGTGTGTGTCGAGTTTCATGCAATTTGAAGCATGTTAAGAGCCTCAAAAACACTCAAGAATATTATTACAGTTTGACCTGTTGCCATGGCAACAATATTTCAAATATCAAAAATCCTGTCATAGGTCTACATCTGCTGTGTATTGACATTACACTGATGAAGTTTGAAGCAAATCAGGTAAAAATAAGAGGGTGATCTCAAAGCATTTTAAAAGTGATACACTTCTTGCTGCCATTTGGTGGCGCTATAACTTTGACTCACAATAGTTACATCCATGTGATCAGACTACTACAACCAACACACTCCTGAAGTTTCATAAACATCAATCAATGTATGCAGAAGTTATAACACATTTCCTGTTTCCCTTTTCTCGCCATAAATTTGTTGCCTCGCCACGGCCAAACCGTTTGAGATATCCAAAATCCGTTTGCAATTAAACAACTTCAATGTGTTCGCAACAAGTTAAAAAAAGCTTGGTGTAAATTGGATAAACCCTGTAGGAGTAGTAGTATAAAATTCATAGCCTGTTTTTTCAAAAAATTAACATTCAAACCAAAATAGCTGACTTCCTGTTGGTCGGAGCTAATGAATGTAAATTAGAAAATTGTCCGGCTTGATGAGAATAATATGTGTACCGAGTTTGGTGACTGTAGGAAAAACTAACCCCCACTTTTGTCAAAAGGTGGCGCTACTGAGCCCCTCCACCACGCCCATTTCTATGGCTTTGTCCATGTCTACTGGTTGACAATATTGATGTGTGTGTCGAGTTTCATGCAATTTGAAGCATGTTAAGAGCCTCAAAAACACTCAAGAATATTATTACAGTTTGACCTGTTGCCATGGCAACAATATTTCAAATATCAAAAATCCTGTCATAGGTCTACATCTGCTGTGTATTGACATTACACTGATGAAGTTTGAAGCAAATCAGGTAAAAATAAGAGGGTGATCTCAAAACATTTCAAAAAGTGATACACTTCCTGCTGCCAGTTGGTGGCGCTATAACTTTGACTCACAATAGTCACATCCATGTGATCAGACTCCTATAACGAACACACTCGTGAAGTTTCATAAAGATCAATATATGTATTAAGACGTTATAACACATTTCCTGTTTCCTTTTTCTCGCCATAAATTCGTTGCCTCGCCACGGCCAAACCGTTCGAGATATCAAAAATCCCCTGGCAATTTTTAATCATCAGTGTCTTGACTTCATGCTGACCGAGTTTGGTGGCGATCGGATTAATCGTCTAGGAGGAGTATATCAAATTCCAGAGCATGCGTTTTTCAAACAACCCTTAATAGCTGACTTCCTGTTGGCGTGGCGATTAACTTAGAGCGCGAAAGTTGTTCGGCCCGATGAGGTCTATATGTGTACCGAGTTTCATACTAATACGTGCAAGCATGTTTAATATATGGACCAAATTTTCAGACTTTTTTCAAGGGGGCGCTGTCGAGCCCCCCTGCCACGCCCGGGTACCAGCCTCTCCGGCGTCCTAATGGCCGCGGATTCCAATGTGTGTGCCAATTTTCAAGAGTTTTTGAGCATGTTAAGGCCCCCAAAAAGCCCCGGAAGACGGAAAAAAAAAAAAAAAAAAATAAAAAATAATAAATATAGCTGCGAGCAGCGATGGCGGGCCCAAGCCCGGTGGCACCGCCACCCCGGTGGCTTCAGGGCAACTGTGCACAGCGGGCAATAGGCACTTAAAACGGTTAAACATCAAAGGACTATGTCAAATTCACTCCACATTTACTGCACTACAAGGTGCCGCTATAGAGCCCCTCCTCCCTGCCCATTTTCAAAGGATTACATGTGCCAAGTTTTAACATTATTCTGATGAATTTTGAAGCAAATCAGGTAAAAATAAGAGGGTGATCTCAATGTATGCTGAAAGTGACACATTTTCTGCTTCCAGTTGGTGGCGCTATGACTTTGAATCACAATAGTCAAATCCATGTGATCAGCCTTGTACAACGAAGACTAAGCCAAAGTTTCATCAAAATCAATTAATGTATGCAGAAGTTATAACACTTTGTTTCCTTTTCTTGCCATAAATTCGTTGCCTCGCCACGGCCAAACCGTTTGAGATATCCAAAATCCGTTTGCAATTAAACAACTTCAATGTGTTAGCAACAAGTTAAAAAAAGCTTGGTGTAAATTGGATAAACCCTGTAGGAGTAGTAGTATAAAATTCATAGCCTGTTTTTTCAAAAAATTAACATTCAAACCAAAATAGCTGACTTCCTGTTGGTCGGAGCTAATGAATGTAAATTAGAAAATTGTCCGGCTTGATGAGAGTAATATGTGTACCGAGTTTGGTGACTGTAGGAAAAACTAACCCCCACTTTTGTCAAAAGGTGGCGCTACTGAGCCCCTCCACCACGCCCATTTCTATGGCTTTGTCCATGTCTACTGGTTGACAATATTGATGTGTGTGTCGAGTTTCATGCAATTTGAAGCATGTTAAGAGCCTCAAAAACACTCAAGAATATTATTACAGTTTGACCTGTTGCCATGGCAACAATATTTCAAATATCAAAAATCCTGTCATAGGTCTACATCTGCTGTGTATTGACATTACACTGATGAAGTTTGAAGCAAATCAGGTAAAAATAAGAGGGTGATCTCAAAGCATTTTAAAAGTGATACACTTCTTGCTGCCATTTGGTGGCGCTATAACTTTGACTCACAATAGTTACATCCATGTGATCAGACTACTACAACCAACACACTCCTGAAGTTTCATAAACATCAATCAATGTATGCAGAAGTTATAACACATTTCCTGTTTCCCTTTTCTCGCCATAAATTCGTTGCCTCGCCACGGCCAAACCGTTTGAGATATCCAAAATCCGTTTGCAATTAAACAACTTCAATGTGTTCGCAACAAGTTAAAAAAGCTTGGTGTAAATTGGATAAACCCTGTAGGAGTAGTAGTATAAAATTCATAGCCTGTTTTTTCAAAAAATTAACATTCAAACCAAAATAGCTGACTTCCTGTTGGTCGGAGCTAATGAATGTAAATTAGAAAATTGTCCGGCTTGATGAGAATAATATATGTACCGAGTTTGGTGACTGTAGGAAAAACTAACCCCCACTTTTGTCAAAAGGTGGCGCTACTGAGCCCCTCCACCACGCCCATTTCTATGGCTTTGTCCATGTCTACTGGTTGACAATATTGATGTGTGTGTCGAGTTTCATGCAATTTGAAGCATGTTAAGAGCCTCAAAAACACTCAAGAATATTATTACAGTTTGACCTGTTGCCATGGCAACAATATTTCAAATATCAAAAATCCTGTCATAGGTCTACATCTGCTGTGTATTGACATTACACTGATGAAGTTTGAAGCAAATCAGGTAAAAATAAGAGGGTGATCTCAAAACATTTCAAAAAGTGATACACTTCCTGCTGCCAGTTGGTGGCGCTATAACTTTGACTCACAATAGTCACATCCATGTGATCAGACTCCTATAACGAACACACTCGTGAAGTTTCATAAAGATCAATATATGTATTAAGACGTTATAACACATTTCCTGTTTCCTTTTTCTCGCCATAAATTCGTTGCCTCGCCACGGCCAAACCGTTCGAGATATCAAAAATCCCCTGGCAATTTTTAATCATCAGTGTCTTGACTTCATGCTGACCGAGTTTGGTGGCGATCGGATTAATCGTCTAGGAGGAGTATATCAAATTCCAGAGCATGCGTTTTTCAAACAACCCTTAATAGCTGACTTCCTGTTGGCGTGGCGATTAACTTAGAGCGCGAAAGTTGTTCGGCCCGATGAGGTCTATATGTGTACCGAGTTTCATACTAATACGTGCAAGCATGTTTAATATATGGACCAAATTTTCTGACTTTTTTCAAGGGGGCGCTGTCGAGCCCCCCTGCCACGCCCGGGTACCAGCCTCTCCGGCGTCCTAATGGCCGCGGATTCCAATGTGTGTGCCAATTTTCAAGAGTTTTTGAGCATGTTAAGGCCCCCAAAAAGCCCCGGAAGACGGAAAAAAAAAAAAAATAAAAAAAAAAAAAAATAATAATAATAATAATCCTTAGAAGAACAAGAGGGCCCTGCGCGAATTTTCGCTTGGGCCCTAATAATCCTTAGAAGAACAAGATGGCCCTGCGCGAATTTTCGCTTGGGCCCTAATAATCCTTAGAAGAACAAGAGGGCCCTGCGCGAATTTTCGCTTGGGCCCTAATAATCCTTAGAAGAACAAGAGGGCCCTGCGCGAATTTTCGCTTGGGCCCTAATAATAATAATAAACGGAGCAATTCCAATAGGGTCCTCACACCATCGGTGCTCGGGCCCTAATTAAAGCTGCAAGCAGCGTTGAGAGGGCCCTCGCACCCGGGCTCACCGCCACCCGTTGGCCTCAGGAAAACAGTGAACAGTGGGCGTCATGCATTTAAGTGAGTGAATACAGGAGAATTATGCCAAAGTCATTTCGAAATGCCACACTTCCTGCGGCCAACAGGTGGCGCTTTCACCGTAACTGAATTTTGCCATGTTGATGTCTTCAGCCCAGGACTATTATCGAACATGTGAAGTTTGGAGCAGATCGGACATTGTATGTCTGAGTTACAACAACTTCCTGTTTCTTTCGTGGCGTTAATCGTATAAATTAGCACTCAGCCAAGTGTTGCATGATTTAACGTGTCTCTAGCATGTTTGGTACTTCGTGGCATAATGAAATGTGACTCTGGTAGTGAATTACATTGTGAAGCATGCCATTTCCTGTTGCCAGCAGGTGGCGCTATGACTAACTAAATATTGTCATATAGACGTCTTTAGGCTAGGACTCTTATTACACATGTGAAGTTTGGAGCAGATCGGACATTGTATGCCTGAGTTACAGCAGCTTCCTCTTTCATGGCGAAACATCAGACTTTGTCAGGCCGCCACAGACACGCCCTTCAGCGAAAACTCAAGATCTTTGATATTTATCATTGCTATGGTCTTGAGATTAGACTGACAACATTTGATGTTGATCTGGTTAAATCTCCATGAGGAGTTAATCACAGTGTAAAACATGTCATTTCCTGTTGCCCGCAGGTGGCGCTATGACTGTAACTGAATATTGTTATGAAGATGTCTTCAGGACAGGACTCTAATAAAACATGTGAAGTTTGGAGCAGATCCGACATTGTTTGTCTGAGTAACAACAACTTCCTTTTTCATGGCGAAAACATCAAACTTTGTCAGGCCGCCACAGACACACCCTTCAGCGAAAACTCTAGATCTTCGCAATTTAACGTCACAAAGGTCTTTAGATTAGACTGACCAAAAATGACATTGATCTGTTTAAATCTCTAGGAGGAGTTCGTTAAAGTACAACGTCTGGAAAATGCAAAAAACGGTGAATTAATTCAAAATATCTGACTTCCTGTTTGGTTTCGGATTTCGCTCCAAGAGAATTTTTTGTAGGTACTGGGCTGATAAATGTGTGTACCGAATTTTAAACCCCTAGTGTTATGTAGCGAGCGGGGCTGTACGTTAGATGGCGCTATCGAGCCATTTTGCCACGGCCAATTCCGAAACCCATAACAGACGTAAATTTTCACACTTCTGACGCGTGTGCAAAGTTTCGTGAGTTTTCGAGCATGTTTAGGCCCTCTCAAATGCGATTCATTTTGGAAAATAATAATAATAATAATAATAATAATAATAATAATAATAATAATAAACGGAGCAATTCCAATAGGGTCCTCACACCATCGGTGCTCGGGCCCTAAAAAGAAACGGAACAATTCCAATAGGGTCCTCACACCATCGGTGCTCGGGCCCTAATAATAATAATAATAATAATAATAATAATAATAATAAGAAACTGAGCAATTCCAATAGGGTCCTCACACCATCGGTGCTCGGGCCCTAATTAAAGCTGCAAGCAGCGATGAAAGGGCCCTCGCACCCGGGCTCACCACCACCCGTTAGCCTCAGGAATACAGCGAACAGTGGGCGACATGCTTGTGAGCGAGTAAATACAGGAGAATTATGGCAAAATCATGTAAAAGTGCCACACTTCCTGCTGCCAACAGGTGACGCTACAGCTAACTGAATATTGTCAAATAGATGTCTTCAGGCCAGGACTTTTATCACTCATGTGAAGTTTGGGCAGATCAGACATAGTGTGCCTGAGTTACAACAGCTTCCTCTTTCATGGAAAAACATCAGACTTTGTCAGGCCGCCACAGACATGCCCCTTCAACGAAAACTCAAGATCTTTGCAATTTAACATCTCAAAGGCCTTAAAATTAGACTGGCTATATATGATGTTGATCTGGTTTAATCTCTATGAGGAGTTAATCACAGTGTAAAAAGTGTTCACAGTGTTCCATGTAATTTCTTCTTTCCCCCAGGTGGCGCTATGTCTGTAACTGAATATTGTCATATAGATTTCTTCAGGTCAGGACTCTAATAACACATGTGAAGTTTGGGGCAGATCAAACATTGTATGCCCTAGTTACAACAACTTCCTGTTTCATGGCGAAACATTGAACTTTGCCAGGCCGCCACAGACACGCCCTTCAGCGAAAACTCTAGATCTTCGCAATTTAACGTCTCAAAGGCCTTTAGATTAGACTGACCAAATATGATGTTGATCTGATTTAAGCTCTAGGAGGAGTTCGTTAAAGTACAACATTTGGAAATGGCAAAAACTGCCAAAATTTTGTAGAGAAAATTCTAAATATCTCACTTCCTGTTGGGTTTACAAACTTTGCACACAGGGGCTTTTTTGTAGGTATTGGGCTGTTACATCTGTCTACCGAATTTCATAACTGTACGTGAAACGTAGCACGAAGGGCGCTTTATTGAAATTTTGTAGGTGGCGCTATTGAGCCATTTTGCAACACCTAATTCTGAAACCCATATCAGATGTAAATTTTCACCACTTCTGACGCGTGTGCAAAGTTTCATGAGTTTTTGAGAACGTTTAGGCCCTCAAAAATGCGATTCATTTTGGAGAAGAAGAATAATTGGCTGAGCAATTCCAATAGGGTCCTCACACCATCGGTGCTCGGGCCCTAATAAACGGAGCAATTCCAATAGGGTCCTCACACCATCGGTGCTCTGGCCCTAATAATCCTAAAGAAAACAAAAGGGCCTTCAGTCCCTTACAGGGCTTTGGCCCTAATAATAATAATAATCCTAAAGAAAACAATAGGGCCTTCAGCCCCTTGGGCTTTGGCCCTAATAATCCTAAAGAAAATACGGGGGCTTTGGCCCTAATAATAATAATCCTAAAGAAAACAAAAGGGCCTTCAGCCCCTTACAGGGCTTTGGCCCTAATAATAATCCTTAGAAGAACAAGAGGGCCCTGCGCGAATTTTCGCTTGGGCCCTAATAAGCGGAGCAATTCCAATAGGGTCCTCACACCATCGGTGCTCGGGCCCTAATAATAATAATAATAATAATAATAATAATAATAATAATAATAAACGGAGCAATTCCAATAGGGTCCTCACAACTTCGGTGCTCTGGCCCTAATAATAATCCTTAGAAGATCAAGAGGGCCCTTCGCCATTTCATTGGCTTGGGCCCTAATAATAAATGGAGCAATTCCAAAAGGGTCCTCACACCATTGGTGCTCGGGCCCTAATAATAATCCTAAAGAAAACAAAAGGGCCTTCAGCCCCTTACAGGGCTTTGGCCCTAATAATAATCCTAAAGAAAACAAAAGGGCCTTTAGCCCCTTACAGGGCTTTGGCCCTAAATAATCCTAAAGAAAACAAAAGGGCCTTCAGCCCCTTACAGGGCTTTGGCCCTAATAATAATCCTAAAGAAAACAATAGGGCCTTCAGCCCCTTACAGGGCTTTGGCCCTAATAATCCTAAAGAAAACAAAAGGGCCTTCAGCCCCTTACAGGGCTTTGGCCCTAATAATAATAATAATCCTAAAGAAAACAATAGGGCCTTCAGCCCCTTGGGCTTTGGCCCTAATAATCCTAAAGAAAATACGGGGGCTTTGGCCCCTTACAGGGCTTTGGCCCTAATAATAATCCTAAAGAAAACAATAGGGCCTTCAGCCCCTTGGGCTTTGGCCCTAATAATCCTTAGAAGAACAAGAGGGCCCTGCGCGCTAATTCGCTTGGGCCCTAATTAAAGCTGCAAGCAGCGTTGATAGGGCCCTCGCACCCGGGCTCACCGCCACCCATTGGCCTCAGTAAAACAGTGAACAGTGGGCGACATGCATGTAACCGAGTGAATACAGTAGAATTATACCAAAGTCATTTCAAAATGCCACACTTCCTGCTATCAACAGGTGGCGCTTTGACCATAACTGAATATTGCTATGTTGATGTCTTCAGGCCAGGACTTTTATTGAACATTTTAAGTTCGGACATTGTATGCCTGAGTTATAACAACTTCCTGTTTCTTTAGTGGCGTTAATCGCATAAATTATCACTCAGCCAAGTGTTGCATGATTTAACGTGTCTCTAGCATGTTTGGTAGCCTGGTAATACCAGACTCTGCTACTTCACTTTGCTTCGTAGACAGAGTCTGGAATGGCATAATAGAGAAGTGTTTTCTCTCTCGCTAGGGGGCGCTTGTCTGAAGTTTAAAATCATTGGTTACCCGTAAGCCAAACAGATACGTTTAGTTATGACGTATGTTATGCGCCTGTACAGCCGCATCGAAGCATAGACATCATGCATCGAACTCAAATCTATGATTGAACTTCCACTGTAAACCTGTTGTAAACACATGATAAGACAAATGTTTATCAAACACTCTTCTTGTTCTGGCTTCAGTTTGAAAAAGAGTTGAATGTTCTCCATAACAGAGCGAATTGCATCCCGTGTCTCGTTTCCCATTTCCGCGGTCGTTTCGGTTTTCGATTTCTCTAACCTACAATGTAAAACTCGGCGCTTAGCATCTACGTCACGGCTCTCAGCCCGCCCTCTGTTCGTTGATTGGCCCGGCTGTTTCCAGACCGGTGGCAAACAGAAAGCTCTGACGCTGTATCAGACTGAGTACAGAAGCGAAATGAAATTGAGCGGAAGTAGAAAGTCTGACGTAGTCAGGCTACATGTTTGTTACTTCGTGGCATAATAAAATGTGAATCTGGTAGTGAATTACAGTGTAAAGCATAACATTTCCTGTTGCCAACAGGTGGCGCTATGGATAACTGAATATTGTCATATAGATGTCTTTAGGCCAGGACTCTTATCACACATGTGAAATTTGACATCAGACTTTGTCAGTCCGCCACAGACACGCCCTTCAGCGAAAACTCAAGATCTTTGAAATTTTTCATTGCTAAGGTCTTAAGATTAGACTGATAACATTTGATGTTGATCTGGTTAAATCTCTATGAGTTAATCACAGTGTAAAACATGTCATTTCCTGTTGCCCCCAGGTGGTGCTATGACTGTAACTGAATATTGTCATAAAGATGTCTTAAGGTCAGATCTCTAATAAAACATGTGAAGTTTGCCCGAGTTACAACAACTTCCTGTTTCATGGCGAAACATCAAAATTTGCCAGGCCGCCATGGACACGCCCTTCAGCGAAAACTCTAGATCTTTGCAATTTAATGTCTCAATGGCCTTAAGAATAGAGTGACCAAAAATGACATTGATCTGATTAAAGCTCTAGGAGGAGTTCGTTAAAGTACAACGTCTGGGAATGACAAAAACTGCACAAATTTTGCAAAGAAAATTCAAAATATCTGACTTCCTGTTGGTTTTCAGATTTCACTCCAAGAGACTTTTTTGTAGGTATTGGGCTTTTAGATGTGTGTACCAAATTTTATACCTGTACGTGAAACGTAGTGTCAGGGGCACTTTGTTGAATTTTTTTAGGTGGCGCTATCGAGCCATTTTGCCACACCTCATTCTGAAACCCATATTAGATGTAAATTTTCACCACTTCTGACGTATCTGCAAAGTTTCATGAGTTTCCGAGTATGTTTCGGCCCTCAAAAAAGTGAATCACCTTACATGGCGAAACATCAGACTTTGTCGGTCACCACGGACACGCCCTTCAACGAAAACTCAAGATCTTTGCAATTTAACATCTCATAGGCCTTAAGATTAGACTTGCCATATATGATGTTGATCTGGTTTAATCTCTAGGAGGAGATAATCACAGTGTAAAACATGTCATTTCCTGTTGCCCCCAGGTGGCGCTATGACTGTAACTGAATATTGTTATGAAGATGACTTCAGGTCAGGACTCTAATAAAACATTGTGAAGTTTGGGGCAGATCAGACATTGTATGCCAGAGTTACAACAACTTCCTCTTTCATGGCGAAACATCGAATTTTGCCAGGCCGTCACAGACAGCGAAAACTCTAGATCATCGCAATTTAATGTCTCAAAGGCATTTAGATTAGACTGACCAAATATGATGTTGATCTGATTAAAGCTCTAGGAGGAGTTTGTTAAAGTACAACATGTGGAAATGGCATAAACTGCCAAAATTTTGTAGAGAAAATTCAAATATCTCACTTCCTGTTGGGTTTACAAACTTTGCAACCAGGGGCTTTTTTGTAGGTATTGGGCTTTTACATCTGTCTACCGAATTTCATAACTGTACGTGAAATGTAGCACGAAGGGCGCTTAATTGAAATTTTGTAGGTGGTGCTATCGAGCCATTTTGCCACACCTAATTCTGAAACCCATATCAGATGTAAATTTTCACCACTTCTGTCGCCTGTGCAAAGTTTCATGAGTTTTTGAGAACGTTTAGGTCCTCAAAAATGCGATTCATTTTGGAGAAGAAGAATAATTGGCTGAGCAATTACAATAGGGTCCTCACACCATCAGTGCTCGGGCCCTAATAATCCTAAAGAAAACAATAGGGCCTTCAGCCCCTTGGGATTTGGCCCTAATAATCCTAAAGAAAACAATAGGGCCTTCAGCCCCTTACAGGGCTTTGGCCTTAATAATAATCCTTAGAAGAACAAGAGGGCCCTGTGCGCTAATTCGCTTGGGCCCTAATAATAATCCTTAGAAGAACAAGAGGGCCCTTCGCCATTTCATTGGCTTGGGCCCTAATAATAAACGGAGCAATTCCAATAGGGTCCTCACACCATCAGTGCTCGGGCCCTAATAATAAGAAACGGAGCAATTCCAATAGGGTCCTCACACCATCGGTGCTCGGGCCCTAATAAACGGAGCAATTCCAATAGGGTCCTCACACCATCGGTGCTCGGGCTCTAATAAAACACGAACCCAAGTGCACCTATTTATTACACAACTAACCATCTTATCCTTTTAAAGGGTTAAATCCTGTAAAACATTGTAATGTAATATGAGGTGCAGCAAGTGACAAAATATTTCAAGCATCGGTTATCACCACTGTGATATAATAGTTGAGTTTGGTTACCCTATTTTCTGTAACCTATACAGAATTTCAAGTATTAATTTTGAAATAAAATATATAATTTTATAAGTTATAAGTTTTTTTGTTTCTTCAACCTTTATGTAAATAATATGCTGACCCTAGGGCAAAATGTGTGAATGTGAAAGACCATGTTCAGACTGCCAGCAATACAGTGCACTTCTCATTGTTACCTCTGAAGGATGTGAGGGAATGCAAGTGTAACCCAGTGTAATAATTTAGAAATGTTTTATTTCATATTTTCTTTTATGTGCAAATTATAATGTAAATGGTTGTGAATGTATATTTTTTACATCGATGGGGTATTTATTATTATTATTTTTTTTTGTGTGTTTTGACATTTTCATTGTTAAGCCAATCGTGTTCTTGTCCATTTTGGGTGGCCCATCAGTGTTCTCAGGGGCGCAACTATCCAGTGTTAGAGGGGTATGCAGCAAAAAATTTTGGTGCCCCCCCCCCACTTCTAAAAAAAAAAAAAGTGTGCTGGACATCATCATGTATGGGTTTGAAATAATAAATGTTTATTTTAAAGTATATCAGACAGCCACTGTAAGCCTACCATAATTATATGGTATATATGTACACATATGTTAAAAAAAAAAAAAACTATTTCTTTCCATGATAAACCAGCCTTATTGCATAAGTAATGTTCCCATTCAGTCAGTCACGTTCGACGTTACGTCGATACTGACGTAATGGGGTCTCGCTAGGGAGCCCAATCACCTCCAAGGATACAAAACAAGCCAATGGGAATTGGCCTGTGAGATTTACATGCCGGGCCCCTCCCCCGGCATCCGGGTATAAATAGGGCCGGCATACTAACCTTCATTCATACTTTTGCTACGGAGCCGATCGGTTCAGATCTGCATCAATCACCTCTTAAAAAGAGTGAATTTCAAAAGAGCAAAAACAGCAATTATAATTGCTACAGGACGAGTTCCTAAAAACAGCAATTTTAATTGCTACTCTGCTGTTCTTGTTCCTGGTGGCTGCTCGGGTCTCTCCAGCTGGTGGGAAGGCATGCTCAGTGGTGGGTGTGACGGCACGCTGCCCACAGGACGGTGCCACACTCGTCCCTGGGTGCTTCGGCTGGTGAGGTATACTGAAAGAGCAAGCACGGGCGATCAGCGTCTTTTTCAAGATGTCTTTTCGTCCGTGTGTTTCTGGATGCGGTCGTTTCCTGACCTCCTCTGACGGCCATGACCACTGTCTCAAGTGTCTGGGTAGACCGCATGCTGAGTCAGCGCTCATGGATGGTACATGTCCTCACTGTGAGGGCATGTCCATGTTGGTGTTGAGATCGCGTCTCTCCTTCTTTAACACAGAAGTGAGAGGCCCCTCTGTCACTACCCCAGCGCCGGCGGCTGTAGCGGCCGCCGACCCGGTTAGTGCTCTGGGAGATCTGAGGATCACAGTGGGAGCCACTTCGTCGGGTCCGTCCCCACGAACCTCCCACTCCTCCACAACACCATGTGCCGTCGAGCTGCCGCGTGCTGTCGTGGGGCCCTCTTCGGGGGTGCCCCACGTCACTTTCGGCGCTCCGGAGGAGGATCGGATGTCGATCGCTGCAGCGGGGAGTGGGCTGAACGGTTCGGAGTCTGACGAGTCTGAGCTCCCGCCTTCAGGGGTGGCGGCTCAGTCAGAGGCAGACTCTGAGCTTAAAGCCATGCTTGCCCCGGCCGCCGCAGGCACCGGGCTTGAGTGGAACCCTCCACCCTGCCCCGAGCGCTCGCAGTTGGACGATTGGTTTCTGGGTTCGGGGCGCGGCACTTAGCCGCGTCCCGCCCCAGTGCCATTCTCCCCGGAGGTGCATGAGGAGCTCCAGAAGACCTGGCTGGCACCTCATACTGCCAGACTACGGTCCTCTGCCTCCTCCACTCTCACTACCCTCGATGGCGGGGCCGCCAAGGGGTACGTGGACATTCCGCAGGTGGAACGTGCGGTTGCGGTGCATTTATGCCCGCAATCTGCGGCCACCTGGCGGAACCGTCCGCGTCTCCCATCCAAGGCGGGTAACACCACAGCCGCTCTCGCTGCCAAGGCTTATTCCGCTGCTGGACAGGCGGTTTCTGCCCTGCACGCCATGGCGATTCTGCAGGTCCATCAGGCGAAAGCGCTGAAGGACCTGCACGAGGGTAGTGCTGACCCAGGGGTGCTGCAAGAGCTGCGTGCCGCGACCGACCTCGCCCTCCGGGCGACGAAAGTCACGGCGCGTGCCCTGGGTCAAACGATGTCCACCCTGGTGGTCCAGGAACGGCATCTTTGGTTGGACCTGGCTGAGATGCGGGAAGTCGACAAAGCTCGCTTTCTCGACGACCCCATTTCCCAGGCCGGCCTCTTCGGCGACACCGTCGAGGACTTTGCTCAGCAGTTCTTGGCGGTGCAGAAGCAGACGGAGGCCATTAAGCACATTCTGCCCAGGCGTGATGATGCCACCAATCCGCCTCGGGCTGTGCCTTCGTCTGCTCCTCGCCGAGGGCGTCCTCCTGCGGCTCCGGCTCCCGTGAGGTCGGATTCCTCCCACCCTCCTCGAGCCACCCGCAGGAAGGCCACGCCCCCCGCCCAGGCCGCCAAACCGCCTTGTAAAAGAAAGAAGAAGGCGAAGAAGCGGCCCTGAGACGGGAGACCCGGAGGTTTTGGAGGTTGCCATGGAGACGGTGACCACACCGCTTCCTCCCCTGGGACAGGGCCCGGGGGAAAATCCTGTGTTTTGTTTTCTTTCTGTTCCGCGGCCAGCGGTACCCACATTTTCAATAAAAGAGCAATTTCCAAAACCTCTGGGTCATATGAGAAGGTCTGCGCTGAGGGTGAGCGAGCTTTCGCTCCCTCTCTCTCAGCCGTTCCTTCCTTCGCCACGGGCAGGGTCTTGGCACCCCGGGAACGCACCGCCTTCCCACGCCACCCTGGACCCCACTCACAGCCTCGACTTCGGGGCGCACTGCTCCCGAGTCGGGCCACAGTGCTCCATGCTGCCCCCCTGTGGGTACTTCTGTTGTCCGGATGGTTCCACTCGTACGGTGCTTGGAGGCGTGGCTACGCCTTCCCAACCAGTCCCGTTGGCTCATTTGGACAATCAGATTCGGCTACGCGATTCAGTTCGCCAGGCGTCCCCCCAGGTTCAGCGGCGTTCTGTTCACCTCGATGACAGGTCCCAACGCCTCTGGCGGAGATTGCGGTTCTCTTGGCGAAGGACGCAATAGAGCCTGTCCCTGCAGCCGAGATGGAGTCTGGGTTTTACAGCCCTTACTTCATAGTACCCAAGAAAGGCGGGGGGTTACGACCAATCCTGGACCTGCGTGTCTTGAATCGGGCCCTTCACAGGCTCCCGTTCATGATGCTCACGCAGAAACGCATTCTCACGTGCGTTCGCGCCCAGGATTGGTTTGCAGCTATCGACCTGAAGGACGCGTACTTTCATGTCTCAATCCTTCCTCGACACAGACCGTTCCTACGGTTTGCGTTCGAGGGGCGGGCATATCAGTACAGGGTCCTACCCTTTGGGCTGTCCCTGTCTCCTCGCGTCTTTACCAAAGTCGCAGAGGGGGCCCTTGCCCCGCTCAGGGAAGTGGGTGTTCGCATCCTCAACTACCTCGACGACTGGCTAATTTTGGCCCAGTCACGAGAGCAGTTGTGCGAACACAGGGACCTGGTGCTCAGGCACCTCAGCCAGTTGGGGCTTCGGGTCAACCAGGAGAAGAGCAAGCTCTGCCCCGCTGGACTCGGTCAACATGACAGCACGTCTCACCAACGAGCGTGCACAGTCGGTGCTGAACTGCCTGTACTCGTTCTCGTGGAAAACAGCGGTCCCACTGAAACAATTTCAGAGGCTCCTGGGGCATATGGCATCCGCAGCCGCGGTCACGCCGCTCGGATTGCTTCATATGAGACCGCTTCAGCACTGGCTGCACGACCGTGTCCCGAGGTGGGCATGGCACCGTGGCTCACTCCGTGTGGTCATCACACCGAGTTGTCACCGCACATTCAGCCCGTGGTCGGACATTGCTTTTCTATGGGCCGGGGTGCCCCTAGTGCAAGTGGCTGGGGTGCCATATGCAGTGGCCAGTCGGCGTCGGGGTCCTGGACGGGATCCCATCGCCATTGGCATATCAACTGCCTCGAGTTGCTGGCAGCACTCCTTGCGCTGCGCCGGTTTCGACCGCTGCTGCAGGGCAAGCATGTACTGGTCCGGACGGACAACACATCGGCGGTAGCGTATATCAACCACCAGGGTGGTCTACGCTCCCGTCGCATGTCGCAACTCGCCCACCATCTCCTTTTGTGGAGTCGGCGCCGACTCAGGTCGCTGCGCGCCTCCTACATCCCGGGCGAGCTCAATCGTGCGGCCGACGCGCTATCACGACAGCTCACGCTCCCGGGGGAATGGAGACTCCACCCCCAGGCGGTCCAGCTGATATGGAGCCGGTTCGGGGAAGCACAGGTGGACCTGTTCGCTTCTCTGGAATCCGCCCATTGCCAGTTGTTTTATTCGCTGACCGAGGGGACCCTCGGCACGGATGCACTGGCACACAGCTGGCCCCGGGGCCTACGCAAGTATGCGTTTCCCCCAGTGAGCCTCCTTGCACAGACACTGTGCAAGATCAGGGAGGACGAGGAGCAGGTCCTGCTAGTTGCGCCATACTGGCCCAACCGGACCTGGTTCCCGGAACTCATGCTCCTCGCGACAGCCCATCCCTGGCGCATCCCCCTGAGGCAGGATCTCCTCTCTCAGGGGCAGGGCACCATATGGCACCCGCGTCCCGACCTGTGGAACCTCCACATGTGGTTCCTGGACGGGACGCGGCAGACTTGAGTGACCTACCGCCCGCGGTAGTCGACACCATCACTTCGGCCCGAGCCCCCTCAACGAGGCGCGCTTACGCCTTGAAGTGGAGTCTGTTCGCTGAGTGGTGTTCCTCCCGCAGGGAGGACCCCCGGAAATGCCCGGTCGGTGTTGTGCTTCCCTTCCTTCAAGAGGGTTTGGAACGGAGGCTGTCCCCTTCCACCCTGAAGGTCTATGCGGCCGCCATCGCAGCACATCACGATGTGCTCGACGGCAAGTCACTAGGGAAGCACGACCTGATCATCAGGTTCCTCAGAGGCGCCAGGAGGTTGAATCCCCCTAGGCCTCGCCTCATTCCCTCCTGGGATCTCTCCATTGCCCTCTTGGGCCTTCGGGGAGCTCCCTTCGAGCCCCTTGAGTCAGTCGAGCTGAAACATCTGTCTCTTAAGACAGTGCTCCTGACTGCACTCGCCTCCTTCAAGAGGGTTGGGGACCTGCAAGCATTTTCGGTCAGCGATTCGTGCCTGGAATTCGGGCCGGACTACTCTCAAGTCATCTTGAGACCCCGGCCTGGTTATGTGCCCAAGGTTCCCACCACTCCCTTCAGGGACCAGGTGGTGAGGAGGAGGCAGACCCAGCCCTTGCGTTGCTGTGTCCCGTTCGTGCTCTGCGCGTTTACGTGGACCGCACGCAGAGCTTTAGAAGCTCTGAGCAGCTCTTTGTCTGTTTTGGAGGTCAGCAGAAGGGAAAGGCTGTCTCCCAACAGAGGTTGGCCCACTGGATAGTGGATGCCGTCGCCTTGGCGTACCAGTCCCAAGGCGAGCCGTGCCCTCTCGGGTTGCGAGCTCACTCCACTCGGGGTGTTGCTTCCTTCTGAGCGTTGGCGCACGGCGCCTCTGTTGCAGACATCTGCAGAGCTGCAGGCTGGGCGACACCAAACACATTCGCGAGGTATTATAACCTCCGAGTGGAACCGGTGTCCACCCGTGTGCTTTCTACTCGTAGGTAGCCATGGGTATTCGCTTGCTGTGCCATTTCCCTCGGGAGAGGGAATCCGAGCACTTGTTTCGCTCCTCAGTTCAGTTCCCCAGAACGGTGAACCCTGTGGAGTTCCTCCCGCATCCTGCGGCAGCCAGACGCGGCTGAGGCGTCCGGCACCAGGCCCAGTATTCGTGTGTATGCCCAGTTGGTCTGCCCTTGTACTGGGCTAGATGCCCATATGCTGTGATTCCCCTCGGGTAATCCCATATGTGTTTGTCCACGGTAAGGTTTCCCTGACGGTAAACCCGTGTCTTTCCCTGGGCGGCTTCGTTTTGCCCCATCTCTGATTGCTAGTCATTCCTCCCGAAAGGTAGGACCTACATCAGAGATCTTCCATATGCGTTACTGTTCTCAGACCAGTCCATATGTGTCTTCCACACGTTACCTCCCTTCGGGCAGGGTGTGGTCTCCGTAGCTTTCCCCTGCTCAGGGAACGCTTTCCTGGCGTTTTTGTCGTTGCTGGAAAACGAGGGATTGAGTTCCGAAGCACTCTCCCCCGTGGGGTAGGAACAGCAGCTTCGACTTCTCCACGGTAACGCCCTGTCCTCTCCATCCCACCGGTATGGAAGACATTCCTGGGCTTACTCTGGGCGCTGGAGGGTTGCGAGTATGGGCCGCATTTGCATTTGGCACGCCTTAGCCTGCCAGCACCTGCCTCCCTAACACTCGTAACGTGGTTCAGTTGCTATGGCGTTTTCCACGGGACCCCATTACGTCAGTATCGACGTAACGTTGAACGTGACTGACTGAATGGGAACGTCTATGTTACTAATGTAACCCCCGTTCCCAGAAGGAGGGAACGGAGACGTTACGTTCCCTTGCCATAGCTTTGTGCCACCGCTGAGCGGCCAGATACCTATCTCGGCTCCTCAGCAAAAATATGAATGAAGGTGAGTATGCCGGCCCTATTTATACCCGGATGCCGGGGGAGCGGCCCGGCATGTAAATCTCACAGGCCAATTCCCATTGGCTTGTTTTGTATCCTTGGAGGTGATTGGGCTCCCTAGCGAGACCCCATTACGTCAGTAATGGAGTAATGTAGATATCAGCAACATTATTTTGCAGTAAGTTAGTAAACACTTGTCAGTCAACATTAATATTTGCAAGCCTCCAAGTTTGGTAGCAAATATATGCATAATTTCCACGGTAAACCAGAGATATTAAAGTTGTTTTCCAGATTCTTGTCATTTATTGTACATGCTACCTTATATTTTTCAGTTTTCAGCTCAGCAACGTCGGTTTTGCATATTCTAAGCTAGCTACATATTCTGTCTGCTACATTCCCAGTGTTAGCAAATGCTAGCTAGTCTGTTAACATGAATAACGTATTTGCAAGCCTCCAAGCATAGACGTCACATTTTAAATCCTACCTGTTGCCTTTCACCATCCACTTATTTAGCTGCTGTCGCATCCCCTGACATGTCATCTCCTTTTCCCTCTTTCTTTTTCTATTTTTAGCCCCCGATAGCTTTTTTGCTTTATCCATCTTTTTCGAGTTTCAATTACAACTTACTAACGTTACTGCTGCTCACTCAGCGCTGCGCCCCGCCCACTCACGATATTACCCTTCTATGTCTAAATTCTATGATGGAATCCTATGAGGGCACCGGCGCCTACTCTAGCCTGTTAGTCCTCTAAAATGTATATAACTTTATATATATATATAACTTTTATATAAATTTATATAACTTTTATCATTTAAAAAAAAAAAAAATTAACCATCGCTTTGGCGCCCCCATGGTGCGGCAACCCTATGCGTCGCATATAGCGCATACCCACTTTTTGCGCCACTGAGTGTTCTAGATTAAGGAAAGGAGGGCGGGAAGAGGAGAGTGCAAGGGTTAACTAGGAAGGTGGAGGAGAGCACGAGAAAATATGGGTGCAATGATCTGGTATCATATTCACAAAAGTATAAATCATAAATAATGCTGTAGAGTGTTACAATAGTTTCAGTAGTAAGTGTGTTGTCAAAACGAGAACAGAAACTTTTACTACGGGGACGGAACAGTGTCTATCTTGCTCAGATGGACTGTATGTTTGGTTGGCGAGTCCTCACCGCGAGGATTTGTGACAGCTTTATAGGAGGATGATTCCAGATAGACTTCTTAGTTAACTGGAGTGCTTGGAATTCCCTTGGCCCTGAGGAAATCGCAGCGATCGCGAGTTCGATGGACATCTAGCGCTGAGTGGTAAAACACGCACTTTTCATTGGATTTAAAGGTATTTCCCGCCTATGTTTGCTCCGTGGCGAGTGAAGCGGTCTTTTATTTATTTTTTGACCACAACGTACCCCAGCATCAAACAGGCCTGCAACAAAGAAAAAAAAAAAAAAAAAAAAAAAAAGACGTATTGAGTTAATTTTAAAGTTGGCTCATATTGCCAGCTTATTGTTTGGGTAGAGTCCTTTGAATATTTTGGGTTTGGGTGATCTAATTTTAAGGTTTATGTCTGAACCAAAGGATATGAGGACTATTTACAACAAAGTGAATATGTGAAAATGTAGTAATTGATATTTTTTTGGATTTATCAGTGAATTTGTGAAATTCCGATTGTCTATTTACCTAATTGTTATTTCATTTTACATTTTGAAAGAAGAACCCTGAAGTTTGATTATTTTACATTTAAGTAAATTGTTAATTTCATTATACTTCAATTGTTTTCTGTGTATTAATTTGATGAAGAAAGGGTTATATATATATTTAGACTTTAATTATTGCAAATACATTATTCTAGCAGCGAGATACATTAAAATCCCATTTCACCATTTATGTGAATGCAGTTTAGGGGAACCCAAGGAAAGACATAACAAACACAGTTACACAAAAACAAGTTAAAGTGAGTAAATAATCACACTTAACCCATTCAGTTGAAAATACTAAGTTTATTAATACGAACTCAGGGCGCTCTCTTACCTTTCTGAAAATAGGACAGGGTTAAAAGCGCTTCACAAGGAAAGGAAATAAGATCAGAGGATCCAAAGGATAGCTTATTTGTTTACTGAAATATTCTTGATCACTTCCAAACAACATCAGTTGCACTCAAGGGATCTGCCCTTGGGTCGTTAAAGGATTAGTTCACCCAAAAATGAAAAGTCTGTCATCTTTGTTTTGCTGAACACAAAGATATTTTGAAGAATGTAACCATAGACTTTTGGGGCACCACTGACTTCTATATGTATGAAAAATACTATGGAAGTCAATAGTGCCCCAAAACTGTGTGGTTACATTCTTCCAAATATCTTCCTTTATGTCCAGCAGAACAAAGAAATAGACCCTCTTTATTTTTTACCTCTTTTTGAAAGCTGTGAAAACACCTTTGGGGAGTTTTTCTTTTGCTATTTGAGCAAATGGAAACACAAAAAATATATTTAATGTATTGTCTCATTCACTGCTATAGAATTATACCGACTTCTGCTTCTGAGAAACCCCAAAATGTGCAAAGGGTCAATTTATATAGGTGTGGAACAACTTGAGGGTGAGTAAATAATGACAGAATTTTCATTTTTGGGATTTGCAGAAAGGTTGGATTTGTCACACAGATCTTATTTGATCATTAGCAGTTAATAATGTGGACAGTATGTCTGAGAAGATCTGATCTGAGGTAAAAAAAAAAATAATAATAATAATAATAATATCTGATTTGCCTGCAGTCTGTCTGAACATAGTCAAAGTTCTTTGTGATGCACAACTTACCTTTAAATGTGTTGATTTGTCATCCCTCGATGAAGGCTTTGTCTTTGTCCGACAATATGTGTTCTTTTGCATCCTGCTCAGGTTTTATTCTCTTCTTTCTCACCATGTTGACTTCCAGGCAACATGATGAGTATGTGTTTTTATTATATGAATTCCTTATATAAAGTATGTTATTGTCAGACTGTAGTTAAGCCTATATATATATATATATATATATATATATATATATATATATATATTTATATATATATATATATATAAACTGATTTTGCAGATTAATATGATAGAGAAATATTAGAAATATATAACATAAACATACCTTACGCAAAATGACTGACTGTATTACCGAATATATATATATATATATATATATGAGAATAATATTCAATAATACAGTCAGTCATTTTGTTTAAGGTATGTTTATGTTATATATTTCTAATATTTCTCTATTTCTCTCATATTAAACTGCAAATTCATTAACGTTAGGCCTGAGTAAAAAATATTGATTCTCATTTTTTTATTAGAAACTATAAATCCCCAGAATTGATTAGTATTTGCTATCGGTCTTTGTCAGGTGACGTCACACTCGTGAAAACCGAAGTGCATTATGGGTGTCGCCGCCATTTGTGAGGTATCCAAACAATCTCTGTATCGGTGTAGAGTTGTTTCTTCTTTGGCTTCTTTTCATTGTAAAAATGGCACACTTTTGTTGTGTGAAAAGCTGCAATAATATGTCCCACGATAGAAAATGTCAAAAACTTTACTACGAGATTAGATTTAGTCGGTTTCCTACTTGAAAAAAGGCTGTATGGAGAGTATGTAGAGGCGCCGGATCGCATGGGTTGCCGCGGTGAGACGCAAAACATCACTTTCGTCAAGATATCTCCATTCATGTATGCTTGCTTTCTACATTTTCACAAAGGCAAGTTAGAGATTTCTGTTTTCTAAAGTAGCAAACGTTATAGCAACACATTGTTTTGGATTGCATGTGCTATGAGACAATAGTCAATTTAAACTGAATCCCTTTACTTGAATATGTCTACATTTTTTTTATTCTTAATTTTGCTAGGGCATTTTTATTTTATATACTTAAGGTACGACATTTTTTGCTCTGTATCCATATGCTGATTGTAATTTTCTGACTACTTTTTACAGCTGTGGTCTTATGTTATGTAGCTAAAAACCTTTTAATTTCATTGCAGATCAGCCTGCTTAAAGATTATGGAGACTGACCCCAATTGGACACCATCCCTCCCTACATTAAGGCCACATCAGCATTAAACACAGGCTGTGTCTCAATCAGCTCCCTAGTTCAGTAGTTGGGGCACTGATCAGGACGGTCTCAGTCACAAAATTTGTATACACAATATACTGATTCAAGAGCTCAGAGCTGATTGAGATGCACACACAGACACTGAGTAAGGAACAACAATGCAGTCAACTACTTGGGTAAAGTTGGTTTTATATTCGCACATTCGTACTTCTGATAAATTCAGACTTTCCAATAAATGTGCAATAAATTAATGTTTGCGAATTTTAAGCAGCGACATATTGACAACCAACGATTGTCAACTTATAACATTTTTCACAGTCGATCAGAGTAGGCAAGTATTGTTTAATGGCATATTTACTTGTGAATGTCCACTGAATGTCCAATGTAGTGTGATTAACAAGGCTATTGAATACGGATGTCCGAATATAAAACCAACTTTACCCAAGTCAGTCAGCTGACACTGTGGTCCATCAGGCTGGAGAAAGTGATCATCTTCACACTGAGAAGATGCTGGAGGAGATGGTGATCTGCATGTGCAGACGTAAACCGACTTGATATGTACAGGATGTCTGATGTTTGTTTTGGAGATGATGATGTTAATGTTAATGTACTATATATATATATATATTTTTTTTTTTGGTGCCTCTAATTCCAGACACAACAAATACAAATTTCAAATGCTTCTGTGAACCGTAATGTGCCTCAGATTTGATCTGCCTGCACAACACTTCTCATGTTTCCCCTGAGACAGTATACAGAACATTCAATGAAACTGTGTCATCTATATGCAAACCTGAAGCTTTCAGCTGTATGGGCAGACAGAGATGATTTGCACAGAAATATGTCTCCTTTGTTTAAATACAGAGTAGCAGAGATTATTGACTGTTTTGAGATTTTCACAGAGAAACCATCCAATCTGACAGCACATGTTTGAATCTTTTGTAGAATTGTAGTGTAGAAATGTGCTGATGCTTTATCCAGTTCCCTTTCATGGGAACATCGACGCTGCGTAAGCGCTTTGGAACGCCTCTGCGTGTTACGTCTTGAAGCCCTCGTGAAATCAAACCAATAGTGTGACGGGACGTCAGAGCGGGTGACGTCACGGACCAGGAAACTATAAAGCACCCTTGAGAACAAAGAACGCCAGCTTCTGAAGTCTTCAGCAGCGCTCTGTGTTATCGTGTGTCTTATTTGGTGTTATCTGTCCCTTTATATTTACACAGCAAACAAAATATCTCTTCGTCCGAGGACAAGAGTATTTTAGTTCACCAAAGCACATATATACATACATATATATATATTAAGACACAAATGGCGAGTTCAAGCAAGCAACAGTTTGTTAAGTGTGTTCATCCCTGCCCTCGCTTCATCTCGGGCGGGGATACACACGAGATGTGCGTTGCTTGTTTGGGAGTGGAGCATGCACAGGCAGCTCTCGAGGGAGCTGTCTGTGTACATTGTGAAAAGCTAACGCTCCGTGTACTCCGATCACGCCGCGCGTTCTTTGATAAAAAAGAGGACGCCGCGGCGAGTGTTCCCCAGGGCTCGGGTCCCGCTGCTGCTGAGGCACAGCGGCGTCTTCAGTCCTGGGGTTCACAGATGGATCTGGCGGAGGGGCTAGAGACGGGTCCTGCCCTATCTCAGCCTTCACCCGCCAGACCCAGTGTCTCTCCCCTGGCTGCGGAAGCACGCGCTGCAGTTTCTTCCCCCAGGGTAGAGGCACCTGCACCGGCGCTTCTCTTATCCAGCTCCGAGGAGATGGATGTAGCGAGCGTCGAGGCTGGAGATGAGGACCCGCCATCCTCATCTCCAGCTCATGAGGAGCTTTTAGATGTTGTGACTCGGGCGGTGGCAAAGTTAAAAATAGAATGGCCAGAAGAAAGATCAGAAGCGCAAACCAAAAGTAAACTGGATGAGCGCTTTCTCCCCGCCCGATCACAGCCTCAGCCCCGGGGATTGCCGTTTTTCCACGATCTCCACACTGAGGTGTCGAGATCGTGGCATAAGCCAGCACAATTTTGTGTTTACAATCCACAAACCACTCTATATAGTAATATAGTAGGAGGTAAAGAGCACGGTTATGGGGCGATGCCTCAGGTCGAGGAGACGCTCGCGAGCTATCTCTCGCCTGAGACAGCATCGTCCCTAAAATCCCCGACTTTGCCCACCAGACCCCTGCGTACAACATCAGCGCTGGTGGGCAGGGCTTATGCCTCAGCAGGTCAGGCGGCCGCATGTCTCCACACTATGGCCATCCTCCAGGCATATCAAGCCGACCTGCTGGGGGAGATAGATGAGAGTGGCGAGGCGACTTTTGATGCGATCCAAGAGCTCAGGAAGGCTACCGACTTATCTCTCCGGGCCACCAAGGAGACGGCGAAATCAATAGGCCGCTCTATGGCAGCCCTGGTGGCCACGGAGAGACATTTATGGCTCAATCTGTCAGACATAAAAGAGCGAGATAAGTCTGTGCTTCTAGATGCACCTGTGTCTCCCCTGGGCCTCTTCGGCGACTCGGTTACATCTGTCGTCGAGAGGTTCCAGGAGGCAAAAAGACAGTCGGCGGCCTTCCAAAAGTTCCTCCCTCGCCGCTCTGCCCAGGTTGCTGAGCGGGAGCAGCCTCGGCCGTCTACAAGCTCCTCGACTGCGCATAGAGCGCAACAAAAACAAAGTGTTGCCACCCGTGCTCCCCCGCAAAGATCTTGGGGACCGGGGAGGGCAACGCAAGCAAAGCCTTCCAGGGGTAAGACAGATCTGCGGACTGTCATTATCGCTAGGAAGGCTTCGAAGAAGTCCTGACGCCAGGGGTTCAGGACTTCTGAGGGCAGCCCCCTCCGGAGAGGGTCTTGTAAAATTAAAATCTATAATACTAACCCCTCTTCGGCGCCTTCAGGGGGCCGTTCTGCCAACCCCGCCGTCTCGTGCGTTACGGGGCGCAGCGGTCCCCACCGACCCTCTGAGGAGGGCCGGTCAGCGCTTGATTCGACTTCTTCCTGCCGGGGCGCCGCTCCAGGGCGTCGAGCCAAGTGCTCAAAAAACACCAGAGACCAGCCTCGAGAGGTTGGTTCCCTTAGTAGAATTTTTGGAAGAATGGAAACGTCTTCCCAATATTTCTCAGTGGGTACTGCAAATGATAGAAAAGGGTTACAAAATACAATTCGGGTCTCGCCCGCCCCAGTTCAACGGGGTCCTCCCTACAGTGGTGGGCCCCCAGCAGTCTCTGGTCATGGAACAAGAAGTTATGACACTTTTGCAAAAAGGAGCTATAGAGAGGGTTCCTCCTCCCGGCAAACAGTCAGGGTTTTACAGCCGCTACTTCATAGTTCCGAAGAAGGATGGAGGGTTGCGTCCTATTCTAGATTTACGCATGTTAAATCGCTCAGTACAAAAGCTCAAGTTCAAGATGCTTACACTCAGACAGATCACTACACAGATCAGGTCAAAGGACTGGTTCGTGACAATAGATCTGAAAGATGCGTACTTTCATGTGTCAATCCATCCTTCACATTGGAAGTTCCTCAGGTTCGCTTTCGGGGGCGAAGCTTACCAATACAAGGTTCTTCCGTTTGGCCTATCTCTTTCACCCCGCACCTTCACAAAGTGCGTGGATGCGGCTTTGGCTCCGCTGAGACTCCAGGGCATCCGCGTGCTGAATTATATCGACGATTGGTTGATTCTGGCTCAATCAGAGCAACAGGCAGCTCAACATCGAGATGTAGTTCTGTCACACATGAGAAGGTTAGGGTTGAGACTCAATACCAAGAAGAGTGTGCTTCTTCCAGCTCAAACTACCAGCTATCTAGGGGTGGTTTGGAATTCCACGACGATGCAGGCACATCTGTCTCCTGCCCGGGTGAATTCTATTCTCTCAACCGTGAAAGGGGTGAAATTAGGCCAGTCACTCACTGTAAAACAGTTTCAGAAACTGTTAGGTCTGATGGCAGCCGCCTCCAACGTGATAACTTTTGGTCTGCTGCACATGAGACCGTTACAGTGGTGGCTCAGAACCAGGGGGTTTTCTCCGAGGGGAAATCCTTTTCGCACAATCAAGGTCACGCGGCGGTGCCTTCGTGCCTTGGCAGTGTGGAAGAAACCCTGGTTTCTGTCCCAAGGTCCTGTGCTGTGGGCTCCTTGTCGTCGCAAAATGCTAACGACGGATGCGTCTCTCACAGGCTGGGGAGCGATCATGAGTGGTCGCCCAGCTCAGGGTCTTTGGGAGGACCATCATCGTTCCTGGCATATAAATCGACTGGAGATGATGGCGGTATTTCGAGCACTCAAATACTTCCTCCCAGACCTAAGGGGCCATCATGTGTTAGTTCGTACAGACAACATGTCAGTGGTCTCCTATATCAACCATCAGGGGGGTCTGAGGTCTCGCCAGCTGTGCAAATTATCACATCAGATCCTCCTATGGTCCCAGGAAAAATTTCTCTCTCTGAGAGCAGCTCATATCCCGGGACATCAAAATGTGGGGGCAGACATCCTGTCGAGGCAGGGGCCGAGGCCCGGGGAATGGAGGCTCCACCCCGAGGTGGTGGAGCTGATATGGAAGAATTTCGGTCGCGCAGAAGTCGACTTGTTTGCCTCGAAAGAGACATCTCATTGCCCGTTGTGGTATTCTTTGACTCATCCAGCCCCTCTGGGTGCTATGGTACAGACGTGGCCGAGGCTGCGCCTGTACGCATTTCCCCCGATTGCTCTGCTCCCCGGAGTTCTGGAGAGGGTTCGACGGGACGGGGTCTGTCTAATATTGGTAGCCCCGTTCTGGCCGACCCGGATATGGTTCACGGATCTAGTTTCCCTCTTAGAAGGCTCCCCTATGGAGATTCCAATCAGGCAGGACCTTCTGTCTCAAGCGGGCGGCTCAATAGTTCACCCCCGCCCGGAGATATGGAAATTGTGGGCCTGGCCCCTGAGGGGGCCGAGCTCATAGAATCCGGTCTCTCAACTGAGGTTGTAGAGACCATTCTCCACTCCAGAGCTCCATCCACGAGAAAACTTTATGCGTATAAGTGGAAGCTGTTTGCTACTTGGTGTAGCCGATTACAGGTGGATCCGTTCCACTCTTCCATCAGTCATGTACTGCAATTTCTTCAAGAAAAATTCTCGGATGGTTTAACCCCTTCTACACTGAAGGTATATATTGCAGCGATTTCTGCTTATCACGCTAAAATAGAAGGCGTTTCTGTGGGTAGAAACCCTTTAGTCATACGTTTTCTCCGTGGTACTCAGAGGCTGAGGCCTGTGGTACGCACAAAAACTCCGTCCTGGGACCTAGCCATTGTGTTGGAAGGGTTGGCTGCGGCTCCCTTTGAACCTTTGGAAGAAGTGTCTGAGAAGTTTCTCACTTTGAAAACCATATTTCTTCTGGCCATAACATCTCTCAAAAGAATTGGAGATTTACAAGCACTTTCCGTTGCTCCGTCATGTCTAGACTTTGCGCCTGGAATGGTCAAGGCTTTTCTGCATCCTAGACCTGGGTATATTCCCAAGGTCCCTACAAGTGTCCCGGGGCCGATTGTGCTGCAGGCCTTTTGTCCTCCACCTTTTGCAAATGCGGATCAGGAAAAACTAAATCTGCTCTGCCCAGTGAGGGCTTTAGACGCTTATGTCCACAAAGCTGCCCTGTGGCGAAAATCTGAACAATTATTTGTATGTTACGGATCTCCTAACAAAGGAGGTCTGGCGTCCAAGCAGAGAATGAGTAAGTGGGTGGTCGAGGCCATCTCGCTTGCCTATGAGTCCTCCGGGCAGCCTTCTCCGTTGGCTGTCCGGGCACATTCCACCAGGGGTATGGCTGCCTCAAAGGCTTTGATGTTGGGGGTCCCCCTCAATGACATATGTGAGGCTGCTGGGTGGTCGTCTCAGCATACCTTTATTAGGTTCTATAACCTTGACTTCACTCCAGGGTCCTCAGTAATGTCGTCCTGAAAGATAACAGACATGCATTTGGTCTTATGGCCTAGTTGGGATAGCGTTCCCAAAGCGCTTACGCAGCGTCGATGTTCCCATGAAAGGGAACGTCTCGGGTTACATCTGTAACCCTGGTTCCCTGAATAAGGGAACGAGACGCTGCGTAGCTTAGCCATACTCCCAGCACGCCTGTGAGCGTCTGCTTCATCCCTATTTCAGAAGCTGGCGTTCTTTGTTCTCAAGGGTGCTTTATAGTTTCCTGGTCCGTGACGTCACCCGCTCTGACGTCCCGTCACACTATTGGTTCGATTTCACGAGGGCTTCAAGACGTAACATGCAGAGGCGTTCCCAAAGCGCTTACGCAGCGTCTCGTTCCCTTATTCAGGGAACCAGGGTTACAGACGTAACCCGAGACGTTTTGCATGAACAATAAAGCATGTATAATTAAAAATTTCAGGGTGATTTGTAGATTTATTTTATGAGTTCACAGGTATATGCACTTATAGTATTAACAGGATAATTACTAATATACACAATCTGTAAACCAGATATTTAACTTACACGACATATCTTTGTTTTTATTATTAAGGCCTTTGGACAAAAAAAAAAAAAAAAAAAAAAAAAAAAGACCCCTAATGCCATTGACCCAGACAACACAGAGGTAGATGGAGGACAATAATTTACAAATTATTTTGCCTCTAAAAGGTATACTATATCAGAATGTACTATAATAAAATACACTATTAAATTCTGCATACATCTCTGATGATGCCTTGTTTATTGGAACAATGTTTATTGTGTTATTATATTACTTAATGCAATAAAGAAAAAAATGCATGAAAAAAGGGGTAGTATTAGTTCAAAATTCTTCCTGATCACAACACTAAACCATCCTTAATCATGCACTTGTTATATAGTTAACACTACATCATCATCATTATCGTTACTACTGTGTTATCGCAGTCCTTCGTTCAGAATATGAATAAATCCTGCACCCAGCCATTAATGAAATGTCTGTGGGCTTTGAGGGATTTATAGTTTTTAAATTGTTCACTATGCGTTTATACCATAAACAAGATAGTTAATATTTAAGTATGATGATTTAGGTAGCAATGCGGGGTTAGCAGCACTCCAACTTACTGCAGTCAGTTCGTACAGATCTATGTTATGAATGGATGAAAATTTCTCTAAATAACGGTCCCTGGCATCTTTGGTGAGTTTATCGCGATATGACATTTTAACTTTTTTCTTGTGCTTCTTTATTTTTGAGAGTTATTTGCTTGTTATCTCTACTCGTGTAATCTCTTTCATTCTCACAGTCAGCAGGGATACCACAAATATGGCGCCGCGGTGACGTCACACACAACAAAATCACGTGTCTGACAAAATCAGATGGTGAATGAAAAGAACTAGCTCACCTCCCATTACAATCACCTTGGGGTTTGTTACTTTTGATAAGAAAAACGAATACGTTATTATGTGTCTATGAACCACAAAATAATTTAGTTTGTACCATAAAAAACGCCAAAGACGCCATTTTAGCTGCCAATAGGCTAGTACCTTTAACTGATGTTAGCCCGATTAGCTGCCATGTTTAAAAGTAACTAGTTAAAACTGTCTGACTCATAACACACTGAGCTATGTACATTTGTAAGTAAACACACTTACCTTTGACATGATCAAGTGAAAATCTTCCGTTATAGCTCGCCAACTTCGCTGGGATTGTGTTAATTAATCTTAATTATTATTATTAATCTCTCTCCATCACACCTCACGTCAAGACGATTGAAGATCAGAGGCGGGGCGAGCTGACGGTCACAATGTCAAATCCATCACTGACGAGGATTCCAGTGTTCCACCAATGAATCGCGCGCTACGGGCGGGTCTAGGTGTATGAAATGTGTATGATACCGCAGTAGCACCAAATTTTCAATAGGGGGAGATTATACACACTGAGCATACACACATACACACTGAAAAACGGGTACAACGTGTTTATAAGGATATATTGAGAAAACGCAGGAGGTGGTTAGGAACGACCTTATATAAGCCTTTCTGCACTGTTCGACTTATGAGGACATCAGCACTGTCCTCATAGTTACGGTATGTCCTCATAGAGTCGGTACGTATTCATGCATTTTGTCCTCATAATCCGGCCGCACCAACGCACACACACACACACACACACACACACATCATTTTTGTTGACATTTATTCTTTTCGAAAAGCAGCTGCATGGTTGAGGATTCTCCTGTAAAGACAATGTAGTACAAACCTCATCTTAAATCTAATCCCTTGTGAAAAAAAGTGCACTTTATATACACTATACACTAATTAGAACCCATAATAGATAAATGTTAAGTCTGTTTTTAAAACAAAGAAAGGCTGTGTAGTGCAGTCGTGCAATGTACCAACTGCTTTGACATGATTAACTAACTTGTATGCAAAGGCTCACAAACTACTGAGTGTTTGAACTTACAAAGTGTACGCCTGCCTAAAGGGTTAGTTCACACAAAAATGAAATAAAAGACTCGCCCTTATGTCATTCCAAACATGCAAGAATGTGTTGTTCATCGAAAAATAAGTGAAGATATTTTAATGAAATCTGAGAGTTGTCTCCCTCAATTTACACACCATGCAACTAACACTTTGACACTTTAAATGGAAACTCAACTGTACTTCTTTGTATATGCACTTGTGTATTAAATTTGTTCATTATGTAAAGTGATTGAGTTTATTCAGAAAATTTGGACTAAACCCCTCAATATTCATTAGATTAGATTTACGGTCTGTATGAACTTTTGTTTTAAACATCAAAGTGGCAGTTGTGTAGACTGTCAATGGAGGGACAGAAAGCTCTCAGATTTCATTAAATTATCTTTATTTGTGTTTTGAAGATGAACGAAAGTCTTAACAGGTTTGGAACGACACTAATTCATGTCATGATAAAAACAAATAATGTTGTAACTTACAATACATGATATTTTAATGATTTCAAAATACTATCAAAAATTTAAAAAAAAAAAAAATCACATAATCACAATTCATTTAGGCTACATGAAATATGCCCTTACTGTATTTTTTCTTAAAATATTTTTTTCTTGCTTTCGTGTACAGAAAGATGTATTTTTGAGGAGGCTACAACAACTATTAAAGTCAGGGACACACTTAATGACTGTAAGGCCGATTATAAATGTAATTTGATACTTTCAAATGATCTTGCCCAAACACATGGAGTCAGAGCCAGTTGTGTTCAGTCTATTTATAATCTGTAAGTATTTAAATCCACTTCAGTCGAAGAAAACAGTTTTTTTAAGTGTGTTGATTTCAGTCTTAGAATGTTTTTTCTAGTCGTGTCCCCAGCTTGAAGGAGTCAGCAGTGAGGGAAGTAATCATTAAAATGTTCTTTGAGTCAAGTTCTTTGAGAATTTGTGCAGTTTATTATCTAAATGTAATAATGTACACTGCCAGTCAAAGATATTGAGATTTGGAAGATGTTGCAAAATTTAATTTATTCCTTTGACGGAAAATTTTCGGCATAATTTTTCTAGTCTTCAGTGCCACTTGATCTTTCATCATTCTAATATGCTGAATTGATGCTTGGACATTTCTTTTGAAATGTGCTGCTTCATTTTTTTTTTTGTGTTCTTGAGCATCAAATCTTCATATTAGAATGATTTCTGAAGGATCATGTGACACTGAAGACTGGAGTTAATGATGCTGAAAATTCAGCTTTGATCACAGGAATAATTTACTTTTAAAAATAGATTAAAATAGAAAACAGTTTAGTAAAATTATTTTAGAATATTAAAGTAAAACTACTTCACAGTATTATTATTTTACTGTATTTTTTTCATCAAATGCAGCCTTGGTAAGTAGAAGAGACTGCTTTCAAAAGTAAAAATGCAACTTCTAACAATGTAATTCAACCTTTCAGCTGCCAGTGGAGGATGATGTTGGCAGTGGTGACCAAGGTGACAGTGTAGCTCAGGATGAAGAAGAGGAGGAACATGTAAGTTAAACATGCTTTCCTCATACCTTTCTAACAAACAATAAACCTTACTACAATAACTACTACAATAATTTTTTTTTTAGCTTCCAGTTTGCCAAAATCCAAAGTGAATATATAGAGACCATCCTCCTATCCTTGCCTCAGAAGAACCTGAGAAAGACACTCTTCCTCTTCTCTCACAGCTCTCCATCATCTACATCTGCAACACTGTTGGCAAGAGTGTTATACACAGCTGAGGACACGGTAATGAGAGATCTCAAATTCTTCCTGAAGAAGTCCACATGTTCATTTTCTTGAACAAAAACTGTACATGTATTTTTGGGTGGGCCAAACTATTATTTGAAGGAATGCTAAAAATCTCTATATTGTTCTTTATACATATCTTTTACTCTTTATGAATGTCATCTTCTGGATTTTTTTAGCTTTTGAGAAGCTCAAGGACTGTATATCTTTGGTAATTGTGATATTGTCTGGCAGTAAAGCAGTATTAAAGAAAATTACCTCAGTATATTTGTAGCAGCTGCCTCATACAGGACACTTAGGAAATGGTTTAAAATATATTTTTTTGCAAATAAAGTAATAAAATATCTGCTGAATCTTTTTCATATCTTTGTCATTTTTGTGCCAAATTATGGATAGTAGTAATCATAAGAGTATCTATAAATATAATAGAATAAAATCATTATTTAACTATACCTATATAATGATAAAACACTTTGTTAATTAAAAGAATAAAACATTAATTACTGGTTACATTTATTTATTGATTGTATTGTTTGATCTATGAATGTGTTCAATTTATGAATTCATGTGTTAACACTTTACATGGTTAAAACATGGTTACATGGTAATGTTCAAATGTATTGGCTTAGTAATTGTACAAAGTAACAATGCTGATGATTTCATGGATGCAGTGTGTTTCTAGCCATTTTCTATCAGAATTTAATGAGGGTTTATATTGGTTTCCACTACATATTTTGATCTGCAAATGTATTAACCAAACCCAGCAAACATTGGTCCGACGGCGACGTCGTGTCCCCGGCCAAAAATAGTCGCGGTAGGACGGCATAAATCGGTAAAAATATGTAACACAGAACATTTCCTAAAAATGCATTCAGATATGTTTGTACATGTCTATAGTTCAATGGGGTTGCATGTATAATTGTTACTTTGACTTTTAGCTGCGTGTAGTTTAATATATACCCTGTTGTAAATCGGTTGTGAGAAGACGTCAGTAGGTGACGTCTTTTACACGTGTATTACACGTCCGTCATGACCCTCTGTGAAATCCTTGTTCAATATGCAAAAGCTGTGAGTACACCTTGGTTAATACTGCAATAATTAAATAAAGTGCACCAAGTAGTTTTTAAAAGGGTTTTAAGAGGTTGTGAATAGACGTCCACTGACGTCGTTTACACGTCTAGTCACGGTTGTGAAAAGACGTCCACAAACGTCTTTTACACGTCTCGTCAAGCAAGACTAGCAGGGGGAAAAAATAATTTTCTTTATGAAATACATGATTTGTATACAAAGTAAATATATTTAATTTATCTTGTTTAAATAAATTGTAATCATAAAGTGCCCAGTGTGGTAAAGTGATTGCAAGCTACTGATTTTTAGTCATTATTTCAACCTGATTTATGTAGGTCTATTCGTTATTATTTTCATGGAATGTACATGTAAAACAGCTATATATCCGGTCACCATATAGGTCTCAGTAATTGCAAAAACTGCGCTGCCAACATCTGGGGATATTCCAAAATCCCGCGATAGGATAGATTATCTCGCGGTGCCAAGAAAAGAAACTGATGGGAGTTCTGTAAAGTAATGCAATAAAGAATATATGGAGAAGTTTAAGTATTTAAAAAAGACAATATTATTGGTAAGAGTTTGAAGATTTGAATTATGTATACAATATCAGGATTATTTTATTTATTTATTCTTCTATAGTTAAACCGTGTACGTTTCACACTCCAGACCAGTAGGTGGCGGACAAGCATGAACAAAAATGTATTCCATGAGTCCGGGTTTTGCCTGAATATCAACATAATATCCAAAAAAATTGATTTTAAAAAGTGATTTATTTTAATATTATGTACTTTTTTTTTTTTTTAAATACATTTTGCATGTGCATGTTTATTGTACTTAATGAAATTACATGCAAGGTGTAATTTGTCTCGCAGGGTCGCATAATGAACAGCCATCTTCCAGACAGAGAAATCAGGAATCGTTCTGCAGGCCATCGTGGACAGCCGAAAGAGGCATAGTATTGTTTTCTTGTTTAATGTCATACACCTAAAGAAGATTTTTATTTATTTTTTGGTAATTGTACAGTTATGCTGTTATTCATTCATTAATGTGACCTTTCTGACCTTAAATAACTTGCAATTTGCAATAACGTGCAATTTGTCTCTCAGGTTCACATAACGAACAGCCATCTGCCAGACGGAGAACTTATGAAACGTTCTCCAGGCCATCTGGGGCAACCGAAAGAGGCATAGTATTGTTTTCTTGTTTAATTTCATCCACATAAAGAGGATTTTTAATTAATCGTACACTTACAGTGTTCAACAATTAATGTGACATTTTCTACCTTAAATAACTTTGTATTATTTTTCACACCTTTTGTTTGTAATGTGTATTCAGCATTGTCTCCTGTCCCAAATTCTTCGCTGGCACCGCAGTCCCAGAGGACACCCCCATCCCAGAGGGCACCCCAGTGTATGTGAGAACTTTAGTCACATCTTATTTTAAACGCAGTCCACCTTAGTGACAACACAGCTCAATATACACTACCAGTCAAAAGTTTGGAAACTGTACTAATTGATTGTTTTTGAAAGAAGTCTGTTTTGCTCATTAAGGCTGCATTTAAAAAAAGTAAATAAATAATAATAAAATAATATTGTGAATATTTTTAATTTCAATAACTATTTTTTATTTTAAAAATAGTATAAAATGTCATTTATTCCTGTGATCAAAGTTACAAAAGCTTTATATTTCAGATAAATGTTCTCTTGAACTCTATACTCATCAAATAATCCTGATAAACAGTTGTGTACAATTTTTCAACATTTATAGTGATAATACATGTTTCTTGAACATTAATTCGGAATATCAGAATGACTTGTGAAGGATCTTGTGACTCTTAAGACTGTAGTAATGATGACAAATTCAGCTTTGAATCACATCTTCTACACGATGGTCCGGAAAAATTAATAACAGCAATTCGTAATGTTGTTTTGCCTCTTGACAGCTGCATCGAGGAGTGAGCACAGACCTGACGGTATGTTTGTTCCAGCCATGGGGTTGTCCTATCCACAATTGAATTAACATTTTACAATGTTTTATTTATTTTCTTTTTTCATTTTTTTTTTTTTTTTTCAATAGGTGGTACCAGACCCTCAAGGAGCGCCTACCCCATGTCAACCACAAGTTAGAAATATTATATGTGATTGTTTTAAAACACTGGCCAGTAAAATAAAATGCAAATGCAATTTTTGTTAAAGTACTAGTTTATGGTTTTAAACCAAGTATTGAATGACAATAAGTGTTTTTGCTCACTGTTAATTCAGTCTTGCACTTCTGTTTTCACAACCTTATTTTTACCTGAAATCAGCAGGCAAAAAAGACTGGGAAAAAGTGTCCAAATAAACTGTAAAATGTTATGCTCTGCATAAACTCATTGTGACTGCAAGTGTCATAATGAAGAATTTTTAATTATTCAGGTGTCCAGTTGTGTGTACATATTACTCTAATTTTTCTTTCAGAATTTCAAAGGAAGTTCTTTTCAATGTTGTTCGATTTGAAAGATCAACTCAAACTCAAAATAGTTGGCATTCTGGACCCTGGCAGGTCTACAACATCTCTAAAGAAGATGGATTCAGAGAGTGACCTAAAACTCTCTGAAGAATCCATCTAAGATGTTGATGTCAAGTTGATCTGTCAAGTTTATCTTATTTCAATTGTTTTCACATTTAGGTCCAGCAACTGTCCAGGGTTGGTGGATATTCTGTTCGAGACTCTCAACAAAGTTATGAACAGAAATAAAAATATATATATTCTCTCCCCTTAGATGCTGTGAAGAGGTGGAGCCCAAATACTACCGACACCAAAATAGATGCAGCAATGGCGGAACATCTGAAGCACGCTCCAGGAAGACCTGGGGGTGGAGGATAGAAAAAAATAAGCCAAACCGCTGTAATGTGTTTAAGGGAAAGTTCACCCAAAAATGACCAAAAAAACCTCATGTTTCAGACCTGCATAACTTTCTAATTTCGGCTGAACACAAAGATATTTGGAAGAATGTAACCAAGCAGATCTCGCCGCCTTAACTATCATAATAATTTTTTTCTATAATGGTAGTTAATGGGTTGTGAGATCTGCTTGGTTACAAACATTCTTCCAAATATATTTGTGTTCAGCAGAACATAGAAAGGTATAGAGATTTGAAACATGAGGGTGAGTAAATAACAGAATTTTCATTTTTGGGTGAACTATCCCTTTATATAATTAAGTATTTTGTACTTGTTGTTTTAATTTGGTTAACAGATGCTAAACCGTTCCAAAAAAAATAAAAAGTGCTAAATCAGAACATGCTTCTTTTTTGCTTATGTCCACAAATAATGTGTTCTTGTTTGTGATGTACACGTGATTTTTTTTAATGTATGTTCAGGTCTGACTGGACCGGTTTTGAACCTTTTGTCAAGTTAAACCTCAAGACATAATTAATTGCCTTTCACGATGTTACACAATGGGTGTGTGATTATTTCATAATCAGGCTTATACACTTAAAATATGCAGCAACACATTTACACGTCCAGAAGACGACGCACTGACACGTCCAGAAGACGACACATTTAGACGTCCATGGACGTGCAGAAAAGACGTGCAGTTCACGTCCAGAAGACGTCAAAGACGTCGGTTCAACTTTCATTTTGGAACTATTTTTCAACCATGACGGGACGTGTCGGACGGACGTCTTTTCAACGGCCAATAGACGTCCGAATGTTTGCTGGGAAGCAACACAATTCCCTATAACAATTAGAATTTATTAGGTTTTATAGCAGAGAATGAAGTGTTTATCAGTTCTGCATGGATTTCAAGGTTATGGACGGTACACATTTCCATTCGGTGAGAAGCAGATTTTAAGATAAAGGTCGAGGTGGTATTTTGGTCTTTAGGACGTACCTGTCACGTTCCAGCGACGTACCGCTATAACGTCGCCACGACGAATATGGGAATCACAAAGTTACGTCGCTGGAACGTTATTCGGGATGTCGTTGCAACTAATATGAGCCAATCTGGTTACGTTTTTACAACGTGCCAGTTTGGTCGTTGAGACTCCTCACGTTACAGAGACGTACCACTATAACGTCGCCACGACGAATATGGGAATCACAAAGTTACGTCCCTAGAACATTATTTGGTACGTCGCTACAACGAATATGGTCCGGTCCAGTTACGTCGTCACAACGTAACTGTGTTAGCTGGGATTTGATTTTCTGTCGTGATTGTGAAAAATGTCACCCTTGTAGGTCATTTATGATGAATCGAGAATTGTAATAGGAACTCACGATATCGTTCAAAAAAAAAGGACGATAATACAATTTTCACCTTAAATGTACTTTTCACTCAAAATAATCACATACTTTGCTGAGTTTTGCATTTGGTTTTTGTGTAATAATTAACATTATGTTTTAGAGTATGATCACTCGGCTTGTGAATGATTATAACTTGCACGCAGCCACTGCAAAACTGTTCACGAGCTTCTATGGGTTTGATTTTGGTTGTCATTGGTTGAAATATACAAAAACAGCGTGTCTGTGGCCTGAACGTGTCCCTCCGATTCTCCTCCGTGGTCATATGGGGGAAAGTGAATATTTACAAAAACAACATTAAAACTAGTTACATTTACACGCTTCCAACAAATAAATAGATCGACTTCTGTCAGCTTGTTGAACACATTTATTTTATTTGGACATTTTCTACCATACGATGGCTGATCGAAGCAGCAGCGCGTGACACTGTTCTCATGGTAACCAGATCAACATTGTGAACAGAATACTACAAAACTGAAGTGAAAATACCAAATTATAATTAAATAGGAAAATTTTTTTCTCCTCCCTGCAAACGATAGCATGAATGTGAATATTTAAACAAGTCAAAAAGGTAAGCAAGTATCCATAATCATTTACGTATCAGCAGACGCGAAACGCTATAAAAGGCGACAACTTTTAAAATTAAAAAACGAAATAAGTTATAAAAACGGTATAAGTTATGGAAACGATACCGGCTGAGTTCTCGATTTTATCGATTTGAGCAACCATAAACGACGCAAAACATGCAAATTTTAAGTTTTTGAAAGGATTCCTATATCACTCCCTGCCCTCCAGACTCATTCGCGCTGCTGCTGTGACATCATGTGCAAACAAACTATTAAGTGCATTTTTAAAAAAGTGCACTTAAGTGTGTTTAGAAATATTGTCTTGAAATTGTACTTTCTTTAAGTAAAACTTATTTAGACATTGTTCCAAAATGTATTTTTAAAATGTGCACTTAAGCGTGTTAGTAAATATTGTCATTAAAGTGTACTTTCTTTAAGTACAACTAAGACATTAATACAAAGTGAATTTTTTAAAAGTGCACTTAAGCATGTTAATAAATATTGTCAATAAAGTGTACTTTCTTTAAGTAAAACTTAATTAGAAATAATTAAAAAGTGCATTTTTAAAAAGTGCACTTAAGCATGTTAATAAATATTGTCATTAAAGTATATTCTTTTTAAGTACAATTAAGTGGCCTTTAATTTTAATTATATTATATTATCTGCAAGTGCACTTTTTAAAAAGTATACTTTTAAGACTTGAAGTACACAAAAAGTACACTTTCCATACAATTAAGTGCACTTCTTTTTCACAAGGGATTGTATTTACACTGCAATAAATAAGTAGGCCAATCTGTTTCCACCAAAAGTAGCCTATAAACTTCCTAAAAGATATGTTCACCTTATCAGCAAAACTGCATAAATTTGATTTGAATTGTTTAAAACTATTAAAATACTATCTGGCCAGTGGAAATTAATGAATTAACTCTATTCTAAAACCTTTATCTGAAGTATTTTATACAATTTTGTTTTTATGGATATTTTGATATATTTATTCTAAAACATAAAGAGGATATTGGATGATCTTTATCAATATAATGTGTGGCACAAATTGCATTTATAGTCCATATCTAATATTTTCCAATGTCTTGTCCCTTTGACGGTTTTAACCGTGGTGTCACGTGGATGGGAATATGTATGTAAATTATATGCAGATGAGGTTATGTATAGTAAAACTAGGCGTCGTAAGCTCCATATATGGTGATTTCGGGGAGGAGACAGGGTGGAGATGCACGTACGCACAATCTTCTGCTGACTGGGATTTATAAAGGGATTTGTGCGCAGGTTCTGGCGTAGGCATGGTTTTATAAATCTGATTTTTTTTGTGCGTACGCAGAATCTAGTTTTTGCGCGTACGTACAATTTTAGTAGGGATCCTACGCACAGTTTTATAAATGAGACCCCTGATCTTTCTGATGTTGTGCAATGCAAACTTGCATGAACATACTATCTTTGCAATGTGGTCTTTGAAGGTCAGCTGACCATCAAAGATTACCCCTAGATTCCTGGCTGATCTGAATGGGATTATTGTTGACCATCAGATGGCTGGTACTGTAGAAGAGAAGCTCTGTCTTTGCTAATTTGAGTTGCAGATTATATTTTTCATCCATGCTGAGATGACCAAAAGGCAGCCAGAGATCTAGTTAGAAACCATGGGATCCTGTGGTTGAAATGAAAAGTAAAGATTTTTTATATTTTTCTGATAAAACTAGCAATCATACCTGAACAGATAAGGGAGAGATGTTACGCTTTCCATTGTGGCAACTTCCACCACAGAGAACACTTGATCACATAGAGTCTGTGTATAAGAGTCTGTATAACACACCGCTATGTTTTGTGTACTTGTGCAATAGTAACTTTTGTGTTCAATGTTATGTACTGGACAAATATGTTATATTGATGTTTTAATAGATTAAGATATAAGACACATAGGAAAAAAATCACTCCCTCTTGCTCACAATGCCCTGTCCATCTGCGCAATTCTGAATACCATCTTGTTACATGGAAGAATCCCACTGAAATATTTTGTATTATCTTACTACCTCACATGAGAAATATCAATAAGACCCAGCTGGTGATTTAAAGAGGGCACAGACTCTGTTAGCTCCGAAGGTTCTCCATGCTGATCCGGAGTTTAATGGATTGTGTGGAATGTGCAAAGCATTCGCCGCTCGTCTGCGGTTTAACATCCCAGATAGCAAACGGACGTCGATTCAACGTTTATTTTTGGTTGTAAAGATCAGTATCCGTCGCCGATCAAATTTCAATGTTGATTCAACGTTCACTATTTGATCGGTACATCAGAACGTTATTACATCGAAAATATGACATCGATTCAATGTCGAAATGAGGTTGTTTCATCAACAGATAGCTACACCGACGCATATGATCGAAATCGTCTAATATATGTTGAAACTTGGTTAGAGGAATCGGACATTGCGTGCACTATTAGGACGTGCATGTCTTTTGACTTATTTACTGATATAATTTTAATTCGTTATAAAAACCCTATTTAAGTAAATTAAACAAGTTTATAGCAGTGGTTATTTATAATAAATCCACATAAATGAGCAGCAAAATCTAGCAGGCTCTTACTCTGACACTGATAAAATGAGCAGTCCTCAAAGTTTCCGTGATTTCTTGTCCGATGTATCCATTTTAAAATTAAATGAAAGCATAGCCTACCGAAGATTGCTCAAATGGTATCGCAGGCAGGTCATAAAACACACGAGAAGGAGCGTTAATGAAAACCATGAATGCAACATATATGTGAAACACTGTTAATATGAAGACTTAAGATGCAAAAGCCACTATAGCTACCGTCTGAAATTTTTATCAAGCTCGTAGGTTCAGTAATTTCACTTGAATGGCAATTAATAGGTCCTTTTCATTGCCATTAAAGTGAAATAACTGAACATAAACATATAAGCTTGATAAAAATGCTCATTTTAGAAGAAAATTTCAGATGGCACTTAGAGGCTTTTGCATCTGAAGTCTTCATATATAGTTTGGAAAAATTAAGAGACCACTCCAATTTCATAAATAAATATTAAGTGGTCTCTTAATTTTTTACAGAGCTGTATATATATATATATATATATATATATATATATATATACTGTTTATATTTTAAAAATGTAAAAATGCATAGAACATAAAGCTTAAAAATAGATATTCATGTTACATGCATAAATAGGCCTGTGTACATATGTAAAAATATATTTAAAAAATATAGCCTATTCATGAATCATGTTATGTATAGTTTTTAACAAGAGACAATATTGTGAAACAACGAATGTGAAATGACTATGAGTGTACACAAAGCAACACACACACACACACACACACACACACACTGATGCCTGGATGCTATATGCAATCAATCACACAAACACATATTTATCAAAACCAGCAAGTACATATACTTCAATTCACCCACTCGACCAACAAAAAGAATCAAAATGTTTTTTGAGACTCCATCCTATCTTACATTTGTTCATTCTGATTGCCATTGTTCATTGTTTCAGTATGTGTTAAGTTCAAAATCTTCAACGCTAGTTCACATACTGTGTTTGAACTCTAGCTCATAATACTGTATGGTTAAAATATGTTTTTTTGTTGTTGTTGTTGTTGCTTCCGTCCTGGTGCCCATTGTAGTGGACATGTATGTAATTGTATTGTAATGTTACAATTCTGTATGTTTATGTTTGTAAATGTTGCATGACTGTGACGTGTTTTAATGCGCGTGCGCGTTGAACGTTCGAATCGCTTTCAAATGCTGTAGCGGATCTGAGTTGCCATGGAAACGGGGAAACGTCAAGCAGCAAGCCTCCGTCTCGCTGTTGTTTTCACTGATTTTAGGTAAGTTTAGTCCATAAAATCACACACATAATATATAAAACTGTCCCTGACACTTTTCTTAAGTGTAACTGACACACTTCTGTTGAATATTTACTTAAAAGAAATGATTTAGTGTCTTTGAAAAAGTCCGTTAGCATCTCAACCGTTTTCAGAAGCGGTTGGCTAACTCTATATTTTGAGCCCTTTTTTAATGAAAGTTTGGGCTTTTAATCTCATCTTTATGTGTAGATGAGATGTTTTGATAGCTTTGTTAACGTTTTGCTGGCATATTATCAATGAATGATGGTAAACTTATTTATTTAACCTAAAAGTATGCGCTGGCTGTACCGTTAATCGGTGACGTCACTGACATGAGCCCGAATATTAGCTGAAACTATTTCAAACACGGTTTGATCTCTAATGGTAAACAAATATTGATAAAAATTGTTCTGTAATTTCAGGGACGACAGAAAACCCCCTCCAACAAAGGGTAAATTCCAAAGTTTGCAGCATTTCTGGAGGAAACACAGGTGAACTGAGAAAGCTCATTAAATACTTTAAAATGCATTTATTTCACAATATATTTTACCTATATCACCATGCATCTGCAGTTTTCTTTTGTAAAATTATTCTTAATTTATTAGTTAAGAAGGCTTCCAAACGTAAGTGACACTGTATGTACAATAGTGAATTCTAATACTAAAAATAAATTCTGTTAACTTAAGAAATTATTTTTTAATATTATGTATTTTATTCTTTCCACCTCTGCTCTAGCTTGGTTCCTTGTAATAAACCTGTAATAAATGTGGTTGGCTCTGTGACAAATTGAATGTTGTGTTCGTAGATCCTTCCATGAGGATGGCCTCCTGCACCCCAGCAGAGCTGAGCGACCTCCTGTCAAAGGCCATGAACCAGATGACTATTGTAAGCAAAACCTCAATCATTCACTACACTACTGTTGAAAAGTTGTGGGTCTGTAAGATTTTTACATGTCTTTGAAAGAAGTCTCACATTTTAAAATCATTAACCCTGGGTTGTTTCAGTGAGGTTGTTCTTGAAAGGCCTGTAGGCTAAATAATCAGCTAAAAGAGGTAACATACGTGACAAGTATAATGTTATAATGCTTGTAGTTATAATCATTTATTTAACTATTATGATGACAGGATATCATGGTCATTAATATATTTTATTGTATTTCTCTGTCTATTTGTAGTTATGTTGCCAGTGACAGACGCCATACTGTTCCACTCAAAGGTATTTATTTATTTGTATACGTGCATGCATTTTTTAATGATATATTCTTAAATACTTTTTACTTATAAATGCTGATTGTGGTCCAGGGGGTCGACAACTTTAGGCAAGTAAGTGATTTTCGACAGAAATCTGGGCAGCTTACTCATTGCTCATACTCTTAGCCTCTAATATGTTTGAATTTATATCATCAATGCAATATCAGGGGGTAAAGATATCATTAGAGTTCTTACAGTTATGGCTGTACTATGCTCTTGTTACCAGATGAGATGTAATCCCTAGCGTTTGGAGCTGTGATTCTTCAGGACAAGATGCCATTCACACTTGATACATGAAGATGGTGAGTTTCACAATAGCTGCACAGTCACAAATCAAGAGACTGACTCAAGCTTTCATCCTTATGAACTCACCCATATGTAGGGATGGGTACTGAAACCTGGTATTAAACAGGCCCTGGGGCTAAATTATGAAAGACCAGAGTATCGATAAGCTTGAACATTATCGGTTCTGCCGTCGGTACTGGAGAAATTACACGCACTATTCATTATTGCTATATAGATGTTGGGGCTGGGAAAAAAAATCGATTCACCTTTCACAATTTGTTTATGATTTAAAAAAAACATTTTTATTCCAGAATCAATATTAATTCATATGAAATTTCTCTATTTTAGTCCTTGCCTATAGACGAGGTGGACAGAAGTTACCCACTCTTGTGTCATTATCAATGCTGGTCACGTGACGTAAACCAGTCCTGCTGTTAACGAGCAGAATTACTGAAGGAAAGAAACAAGAGCAGAAAAAGAGAAAAACTTCCAGCCATAGCCTTAGATGAAATCAACCAAAGATAAAAGAAGACATTAAAGGGTTAGTTCACCCAAAAATGAAAATTATCCCATGATTTACTCACCCTCAAGCCATCAAGCCTAGGTGTAAATGACTTTCTTCTTTCTGATGAACACAATCAGATATATTTAAAAATGTCCTGCACTACTAAAAATTATTTTCTTACTTAGTATTTTTGTATTGTTTATATTCCAAATATCTAGAAATTGTTAAATCAAGATGCCTTTTCTAGATAATTAAAATTACATAAAATATTTGTTTTCTGGAGAAAAAAAAAAAAAAAAGAGTTTTTGCTTAAAACAAGCAAAATTATCTGCCAATGGGGTAAGAAAAATCTTGTTTCTGTTGCCGATGGATATTGCCGCGCCTATCGTGGGCAGCCTATAACACCTCTCGATTGAGACAGACTGCCTCAAAGCTCATGTCTGCTGCGATGTACGGGATATCTGTGATCACATAAACAGTAACATCTTCTCAGCATGTTTAATAATAGAACCCGTTATAATCTGTGATATTGTCTACACTGGATGAGGAGTGACCATAGACTGTAAAAAAATATGGACGTAGCGTCCGTGACGTCACCCATAGAGTTCTGAACAGCAGTTTTGACGCCTAAATGAGGCCGCGGCCATCTTAGCTGCGCGTCACCGCACGTCACTCCCGGATAACTGAAAATGGGCAAAGAGGCGGGGAGGTGGTTTGAGCTGATATGACTGGTTGCTGAAACCACGCCTGCCTAGCTCGACATGACCATGTTAGCAGCAAAGGAGCTATATATCTATCTAAGATACGATCTAAAATATTAATGAAGATAAGTTTTATCATCAGAATGTTCTAAAGGTTTACTGTCAATCTACGGTGTTTTTTAAGATATAGATGCTCCAACACCAGTAGTGTTGGTTGTGCAAATAACAACATGGAAAATCAAATGGGACTTCATACCTTTATAATGAAATAGAGATCGCGAGATGAATCCAATCCGTGGCACTTGGGTAAAATATGAATGTCCATTGCAAAACAAAAAAACATGTCACATTTCTTCTGAATGATCTGCTCTCTGTCATCGTTCTTCAAGAAAGGATGCAATCTGAGCAGCGATCGTATCTAACAAACAAATGAGCCTGTGTCCAAAGTATATTTTTTCAAAATAGTGCAGCAGTTTTAGTTATAATATCCAAGCAGTGCTGTCGGATTTTGATATCCTCCCGCCATTGTCATTGCAGTAAATCTCACAACCAAAACTTTCAGCCAATGCCACGATCCAACAACGTGTGTTCTGTGTCTCTTCCCCATGCATGCACATCTACACAGACACACATCAGTCTCGAATATTATGCAGCAAGCCATATTTTATAATTGTATAAAATAATCGAGCACAAATACGGCTGAGATGCCAAATTCAGCGGCAGCTGAGGTAACATGACGGCTCACAGACAGCAGCGCAATATACCTGTCACTCAAGTGACCACGCCCTTAATTATGCAGAACTTTAAGGCTTAATATAATTTAAACGGATAAGTTATAAAAAAATTCACCCCCCTCAGAGTTGTCATGAAGGGCAAAAATAGCAGTATAGACCAAAACCACAATTTGAACCAACTTGTAAACATGTTTTTTTCTGCTATAAACTTGGCCAATTTAACATGGGACTCTATGAGATTCTGCTCTCTTTTGGAGCCTGTCCCTAGCGGCCAGTCGATGAATCACAGTTTAAGTTACTTCCGTATTGGCTTCACGAGAGAAAGGGGGAGGTTGCCGCTTGGGAGTGACGCAACACAACAAATTCCTGACAGTAAGCGGGCTCCCCGTTCTATTTTCAACAGTCGGTCAGCTTTTAGTTGTTGAGGTGTGACACAAAAAAAAGTCATGTCTGGTCAGGTGTAGACACGGTGTTAGTTGTTGTTTAGAGTTGTTTAATCCTCCTCTGCTGAGATCTTGAGAGATTTAATGTCTTTTATCTTCAGTTGATTCCATCTATAAAGCAATGTTAATTATGTTCTTAATTTGTATATAATAAAAAGAACCGATAAGAATACCGTTGAAGTACCCAATCAATAAGTAACAGTAGCAATACCGTTAGAACTGTAAGATACTTATCCCTACCCATATGACATACATGTAACTGACATAACTTCTATGAGTCACATGAAATAACTTCTTAAGGCTGTCCTAACCTAATGTAGCTCTACCCAACCACTGCATGGAGGCTGAAAGATGGCTTCCTGAAGATGAAAGGACAATATGGACTTGAGGAGGGGAAACAAAAATAACTCTTTTTCATATTCACTTTTATATGATATGTGAGGACTAGCAGGGGTGTTTTATTCCAACTCTAGTCTTCATACAACATGTGTTTGTCAGGATGGTTGTTATTTTGTAATATTAGGGAGAGACTGTACCTCTCATTTGTGTGTCATGTGTACTATAATTTTAGAACAGGAGCTTGTACTCCTTTGATGTGATTGAAAAGTTTCAGATGGAGCTGTTTTTTACTTTCTGTTCTCATTATGTTCATGCAAACAGCTCATGGGGAAATTTTTCTAGCATTTATATATACTACTACTATTAATACTATTAATATTGTTCATATTATTAAACAAAATGAACAAGATCTTTTAAAAACATAATATAATGACTTTATTATAAAAGGACCCACTATGAAAATACAGTTTTACAGTGTTATCGGTGTCTTTCACCTTTATTTATTTATTTATTTATTTCCTTTTACTTTACAGCACATCACTGACAGGCTTTCCTGTGTAACACCGATTCAAGTTTTCCACCATTGTATTTATCCAAATGAGGTTTGTAAATACATGGATGTTTCATATTTTGCATTAATTATTTATCTTATATGAAAATTACAATGTAAAAGAAGACGTGACAAGGTCATTGGTCTTCTCACAAAATGCCACGTTAAAGGAATATTCAGAGGAGCGAGTTGAAATAATTTCTTTTGGGCATTATCATGCCACAGATACTGTATATTGAGCTAAACTTAAACTAAACCTGGAATGATAATTTGTGTTACCAGATGAGATACTTTGTAATGGGTATGTATGATGTATGATTTTGATCTGTACTATTTCTATTGCAGGATCTCAGGGATCCCCAGTTGAAGGCATCAGGACATCAGATGTTGGCCTGGAGTGGACAAATGTACCAACAGTTCACCACAATGACCTCTGCTTTTAAATGGATGGCTGATTACTACCATGTTCTGTGAGGGTATTACTATAGCAAAACTGAGCACCTGTGATAGTGGGATTTCTAATTTTAAAGAATAGTCAAACATCAGTAAATTATTATTATTATTTTTTTTTTAATTAAAAAATTTGAAAGGATTTTTAAAAGTTGCAAACTTTTTTTCTCCAGTTACAAAAACAGCTGTTACACCTTTTCAGATTCTTTATTGGAGGTGCACAAATCCTATTTCACAAATTAAGAAATTAATATGCTCACATTTAAGCCGTGTTCTTCGGACACTGTAACAGTCCTGATATGTCACACTTTGCAGCATCTTTTTTATTAACATGAATTCAAATTTTAACAAACAGTAATATATTCAAAATGTAAAAATATACAATCTGACAATCTAATCTTGTCATTATTAATCAATCAGTAATCAACACTGCACCACCCTGAAATTACATGCACTGTAGAAGTATGGTTTTGGCAAGAAATGAACAGTAGCTAAATATTTATTATAAATGCTACTATTTGACATTCAATATTTTAGTCTATATTAAAGGGATACAAGTCTCTTTTATGTATGATGTTTTTTTTATTACAAACTTTTTTTTTTTTTTTTTTTTTGTAGCTAGCACTTAATATTTATTTAATGTTACCACATGAGAATAGCCAAACAGTGTAGGTGATTCACAAAATCATACACATAGAAATGTGCATGACTGGCCAAATTTCTCTGATCTACAAAAAAATTGAGCCTATGAGTTTCTTAATTTGTGATTTGTAGAATAGGTTTAGTGCACCTGCAATGAGAAAAAATTAAAGGCAGCGGCTATTTGCACTAAGTGACAATATCACATTTTCTTACACTAGGTGAAAATAGTGATAGATTCTATTTACACCATGTAAAGTATTAGTTATTTGCAATAAGAGTAAATAGATGCTATATATAGGCCTACTTAATATTGGCAGATACTATTTGCACCTCAGTATTTTTGTACATTAACGGGATGCAATAATATAGAGTGTAGGGCTGGGCGATATATCGCATGCGATTGTCACGCGCATTTTGTCGGTAAAGCCGGTTCCCTGATTACCGCTAAATCGCCATCACCTGCTTTCAAATGGAGCGCCTTTTAATAGACAGAGCCGTAGTTCACGGACAAGCCACGCAATATCGCGTTCATTATCGAAGGCGATTCATCTCCGATATGAACGCGATATTGCGTATCTTGTCAGTGAACTACGGCTCTGTCTATTAAATGCCGCTCCATTTGAAAGCAGGTGATGGCGATTTAGCGGTAATCAGGGAACCGGCTTTACCGACAAAATGCGCGTGACAATCACATGCGATATATTGCCCAGCCCTAATAGAGTGTAAATGATTGTATTTATTAAAATTATTAAATGGATGCTGTCTTATTGGTAGAATAAAACCCTCCCTACACCTTCTCCTAACCCTACCCAATAAACACTTTTAATATTATTAAACACTCATTTGCAGCTTATTTCCTCTTTTAGAACATTATTTTCATTTTTATTGAAAATAAATGTGAGCTTAGCAAAAGGCAGATTTGAACCTGCATCAAAAGCCAGAACTCGCTACTGCTGTGTCACTGAAGACGTTGCCTTCTGTGCTTCTTTTTTAAAACTTGAGTGGCCCAAAAGCTAGTGTAAATAGCGTTTGCCAACAAGGGATGCTATTTGCACTTTATGTAAATAGACACTCCGAAATTTAAAAGGTGTAACTGTTGTGTTGTGTTTTTGAGAGAGAAAGGAACTAAGTTTTCAACTCCTAAAACATTTTGATGACTTCACTGAAATATTGTCTACACCTTTCACTGTCAGTTGCTCAGTTTCACTACAATAATGCCAGATACAATACAGCATGTGCATAACTGAGTTGCTATTCTAACAGATGGGGGCTACAGACTTATAATAAATGAGCAATATTATAATAAATATGCACATTGCTTTCTGTGTTCACAGTTTTATTTTTCGCTGCTAGAGAACCACCTGCACTGCAAATTTTCAGGAGTGACATTCGCATTTATCCAATTACAGGAGTGAATCCGTTAAATCATTGGGGCACTTCATGAATTGACACTGCTTTACATTTAGATAAAAATGAAATATTTTAATTTTGATATGTCAATAATAATTATAAAATAAATTAAAATATTAATAAACTTTGAAATTAAAAAAGTAATTAAAAAATATATTTCATTGTCCATGGTATTGAAATTGTGGGTTACATCTTTGTCACCCTTTTCACCCCTGATGAGTTTACATTCCTGTTACAAGAGCAAGGAACTTACATTTTAATTGCAAAGGAAAACCAATTCATCTGCTATATTCTTCTGTCCTCCATTTTCAAGGGTAAGATTTCTTTATAAATCATCTACTGACCCATATGTCTTTATTTTTGTTGAACACAAAAGGAGAGAGTCGTAAAGTCTCAGTCACAGTTAGAAAAGAAGCAGTGATAGTGAATTCTGACTCAGGCTGTCAGTCTCTTGATGTTCTGCCTTACATCTCCTTTTGTGCGCCAATAAAAATAACACATTTGGTACAAAAGAACATGACCAGTTTTATACTTGAGTAAATATTGCTTTTAAATTGTAACTTATTATTTATAATAGCCTATAATTAACTTTTATACCTCTTTGTGTGTATTTGAGTGTAAATGCCTTTTCTATGTTATCTTGTATAGAAGGTTTGTATGCTCTAACGATGTAGGCTATTTGTAACTGTATTTTGTAAATATTAAAGCAATGTTAACTGATTGTGATGTGTGATTATTTTGTAAACAGGCTTATCTTTTAGTATTAAGTGTTTGAGATTGTTAAAATAAGTAGAAAATGTGTTAATTATATAGTTATTTCACCCAAATGAAATCAACATCAACGTTGGGTAAGCAAACCAGTTAGATCGATTTCATGTTGAATACGTGTTGATCTACAACGTCGTTTCACTCAACTGAAATCAACATCGTTTCGACGTCAGGTAAGCAAACCAATTAGATCGATTTTATGTTGAATATGTGTTGATTCTATAACGTCGTTTCAACCATCCGAAAATCAACATCGTTTCAACGTTCGGTAAACAAACCAATTGCGTCGATTTTCCGTTAGATTTGAATGGAGTGTCTGACGTTGATTCAACATTACCCCGATGAGCAAACTGATGCCGGATCAACGTCAGAGATCAACGTCGTTTCGATGTCACGAGAAACGTCGTTTCTACGTTGATTCTATGTCAGTTTGCTATCTGGGATTTCTTTGCCACAAAATCTGTCAGGGATAGTCGCAAGACTCGAGGCTGGACTGCAACGCGTAAATGCATGGGTTTCTTTCCAGTAGTGCAACAAGTTTGCGGAGGGCTAGTACAAGCCGTGAAAACAGTCATCGCTCACACTGTCTCTCAGTGAACGAGCGAGGACGCACGCTCGGCGTGTTAGTCGTTTTGAGACAGATTAAAATAACACACAGTGATTGAATCTCAGTAATTCTCCTCCCTTCGCTACTGGAGATTGCACATAGTAGGATATACGACCGAGAGAGAGTCATGATGGTTTTAGGAGCAAATACAGAGTCCCGGAACGAGGCAAAGATGGAGAACGACACCGGTTCTGCTAAGCGGCGGCACTGCCTTAGAGCTACAGTGAATGTGATTCCATTTGTGTTTTCTCTTCTGTCTTTCGCCTTTTGCTTTCTGCTGAGTTTACAGACCAGGGAGATTAAGGACAGAGTCGTGGATCTGGAGATTGGAAGTGGCGCGCGGCTCTTAAACCCGTTTCATGGGATATCTATGGATCAATTTAATTCAATGGTACAGGAGCGAATGGACGAACTGCTATCACAGGTGTGTAATGCTTCCACAGCCTTAACTCATTAAAGTCAACAGAACGTCTTTCTTTACTTCCAAAAATAACACAGTCCACACTCCGAATGACACCTGTATGACTTTGGCCAGTGTACCTGCATGTGGTCACTAAATTCATCAGCGTTCACTTGTTTTTCTTCTTCTTCTTCTTATTCTTATTGTTCCTTTTTTTTTTTTTTTTTTCTTTTTTTTTTTTATCTGATTCTGACAGCGCTCTTATGAACACTTGGTTAGAATAAGGACTGCCCGTCAAGTCTCACCACCTGAATGCAACTGCCCACCAGGTACTGTCTCAATATGCCTCTTGCTTTTGCTTTTTACTTGTTTAACTGCACGTTTCGATGCTTTGAAAGTTATTTAGTAATGACTAGGCTATCAGCTGCCACTTCAATAGTAACTACAAGATACGAGTACTTATTACGTGCCATACTGATCTCAGTTGCTGTTTGTGAATGGGTTATGCTTATGATGGTATACAGCGTTTTTGCCAACAGAATGCAGAACACAGGATTTAATTAGCCTAGCTAATAGATAAAAAGTAATTCTGGATTTGACAAGTGATAATAAAAGTAATCAGTTTGGAACATTCAGTGGGACAAAGCTGTTGTAATATGTAAACTAGTGCTCTTGTTATTGTTTTCTTATATTAAAAATCTTATATTATGTTATATTTTGCAACACACTTATCTGATTGTAAGATTGGCATACAGCAAGTATAAACATATTTGTGATAAATATGTGGTATATTTGTATAGTGAAGGACAGAGACAGCTGAATATTGTTGGTATTTAAGGTCTGTGCATGAGAGCATGCATGGTTTAGTGAGGAGTGGTGAGGATCTCTCTGACTGCCATTTGACCACATGTCAAATAAGTGGATTGTGTATATTAGTCTACTTTTATATTCTTGCTTTATGACTGACATTTATACATTATAGTTGATGACTGAGTTACATAATTTAACCTTCAATTATTTGAAGGAGCACACAATGCCATTGTCATTCTCTCCTTCATAAAACCAGCCCCACAAGCAGCAATAGATTGCGAAGAATGAAATACAGAGGAGAAAAAAAGCACATCTTCCCCACACAGTGGTACAGCGCATACCCCCGTGTGAGGGAAATCATTGACTGTATTGTCACTTCCAGCTTTCATAGTGTTCATTGCAAACTCATGCATGCTTCTATGAAGATTGTTTCTCTAAACTGCCTTAATTGTTTTAGCATTGTTGGCACTTTTTGCTTTTCTGTTCTCTTTTTCCCCCCATGTTCTCTCCCCTGGAATCTGCTTTCCGCATGGGGAATTGTTGTTTCAAAAACCACAAAGACCTTGGCAGCCACTTGCAGGCCCATTTGGGAAAAAAAAAACATAATGCAGAATTCAAATTAAGTACACAGTGGATGGAATTTCCCATTACTAGTGTTTTCAGAAAAAAGGAAAATACAGATTGTGGACCCTTGTGGGCCTCTTACTTGCCAGGGGCCCTGAGCTATGGCCTGACACCTGGAAACAAGCTACTGCAAATGATAAATTTACATTGATAGACAAAAAGACCTTTGTGTACATGATCCTAGGGCTGTCCTTAGGGCAGTGAAACTGGTAAGACCATGACCAGCCAGATTTTCACTATTCCATCATACAAGAAGCGTAATAGGTAATAGCTGTGAGGCTACACCTTCTTTAGTGTGGAAATATTTTCTGGTTCATTTGTTCTGTTCTGCCTGTCAAGGTCAGATGTGAGGAAAAACATAAACATGGTTTTCATGTGTGTGTGTGTTTTTTTGTTGAGTATCATATCACACACACACACACAGTTTAGGTTTTGGTTCCTTGTGGGGACATTGGCGTAAATTCCATAGGCGTAATGCATTTTATACCGTACAAACTGTACATTCTATCGCCCTACCCCACCCCTACCCCTAAATCATCTTTTAGTATGTTTATTAATCCATTTTTCTTGTGTGTCCCCACAATGTGGTCGAACTCAGATTTATATTACATCGTGGGGACATTTGGTCCCCACAATGTAATATAAACAAAAACACACACACACACACACACACACACACACACACACACACACACACACACACACACACACACACACACACACACACACACACACACACACACACACATGTTTGTTTTTGTGAATTGTGGGGACTTTCCATAGACTTCAATGCATTTTACACTGAACAAACTGTACATTCTATCCCCCTACCCTGCCCCTACCCCTAAACCTAACCCTCACAGGAAACTGTGCAAACTTTTACTTTTTCACAAAAACTCATTCTATATGATTTATAAACCCATTTACATTGTGGGGACCGCTGGCTGGTCCCCACGATGTAGGTGAACTCAGGTTTATATTACATCATGGGGACATTTGGTCCCCACAATGTAATATAAACAAAAGCACACACACACACACACACACACACACACACACACACACACACACACACACACACACACACACACACACACACACACACACACACACACACACCAGGCTTTTATGGCATATATATGCAATCAATAATATTTGGGAGATGGACGAATAAATGTTTCCCAAAAGGCGGTTGTGTCATATTTGACATTTACATTAACATGAAAAAAATGTCAAAATAATTTTTAATATTTGACATTAAAAAATAATGTATAAATAATCAAGTAAACCGAAGTTGCTTTAGTGAAGTAAATGTTTATCTTACATTTACTTTATAAAAATCATTAAAGATTTCTGAGCAAAAAGGACTTTATTTGATAAAAAAGTATGAACTATCAATCAAAGGACAGAAGGAATGAAGTAGATTGTGTAAAACAAGGGAACTTCAACTCTGCGCTGATTGCGCTTTGGGGAACGTCACGTGACCCAGGTGTCTGAAAGCAACTATCCAACAACTCCAATCCCTATTGGCCGGCGACAGCCTATGACATCATACGGCGCGACCCGGAAGTATAAAGGGAGTGCCTGGAGAGACAGAAGACATCTTTTCGTCTTTTGGTCCTGTTCTGTCTGATTACGTCTATTCCAACTCCGGTAGGGTTTTTTACATGCCTTACTAACGTTCAAGAGGATGTGTTTATTCGTGTCCCCGGGTTTGACACTTATATTCACATTTTTTTTGGGGCATTTTTCTGTCTGGAGAGGAGCGAGCATACACAGTGCTTGAAGGCGCTGTCTGTGTTTGTCTGTTGTTTACTGTGAGCGTCTCCCTTTTCGGGACGCTCCGTTCTCGTTTGACACTCTTCCTGAGGGAAGAAGTGTCTGCATCTGTGCCTTATGGTACTGGCCCCGTTTGCTGAGGCAATACGGTGGCTGCGATCATAGGGCTCGCAGATGAGTTTGTTTCTGTTTGATGTCATCGTGTCCGGCGCGAGCGCTCCTCTGGCTGTTGTGTGTGTGGAGCTGCTGTGTGTTTGGGACGCGCTTTTCGGCGGGCTGCAGCTGCCGTGAGAGCGCGTTAAGAAAGGGGCCACACGCGGATGGCTCGACGAGCGGTTCCTTTCTGTCCATTAATGCAGCGGCTTCCATGACTTTCCATTCCCTTCTGATCTCCTCGTTTGAGATCGGGAGGGCATGGAAAAACCCCTAGCCGTCCAGATTTGTATCTGAACCCAGACAGACGGGAGGAGGAAGAAGCAAGAGCGAGGTGGGTAATCGATTGTAAACACTGTTGCATTTGTATCGATTCCCCAGCTACATAGGGCGATTTATATCTACCCTCTCCTCTTCTTCTTCCGCCTCCTGTATGTATATATATATGTGTGTATGTATATATATGTATGTTTATTGCATATGCATATGTATATGTATATGTATATAAACATATTCATGCTCAGATGCTTCTTATGGTCAGACTGATGGCTGGCCCATAGTGATTATTCAGCCCGCTATTTCTGTTTGATAGTAAGAGGATCTTTTAGGCTTAAAAGAGCCTTGGATTCCATCCTTTTTATGTAAAAAAGGAGCATTAGGAGTCTTTGGTCTTTGAGCCGCAGGGGGGTCTATATTTTATGTGTTTAAAATAAGACCTTATTTTCCTGTATAGTTTTCTGGGCATGCAGTCAGGAGAAAGTAAGGGTTTTTTGGGCAAACTGAAGTTGATAGGCTAGCTAGTGTGCAGGCCACAAAATGGCCGCCTCTTAGCCGCCTGTTGTTTAGAAGTAGCTTCTCATCTGCTGTGTTCTAGGGTAGTTTGAGTTGGCACTCGTCACTTCAGTTATTATGCATGTTTAGGTTGGCCTTAATTGGCCGCCTGACATTGTTTGCTTGTGAGCTTCGCTTTCTTTCTCTTTCCATGAGATTTGAAGGTGAAGCCCAGGCTTCTCTAGGCTTGTGGCCCTGTAAGAAGGCCTGTAGCTTAGCGGCCAGGCTAGAGCTAGGTTAGGTGTGTTATTTGCGTATAACCCTATGTATACTATCCCTTGTCAGGTTGTATAGTTCCTAGTTCTGGTCTCCTCCCGAGGGAGTTGTCAGGCTGTATGCCCATTATCCCCTTACTATGTAGATGCAATTGTTGAGTTTAAACAGCTAGGTTGTAGACTGTTTTTTAGACTTCCTGATGCTGTTATCTCAGGTGGTAGGCCCTTATCTTTGCGTACATAAGTTATGCTGTGTGTGAAAGGCCCCACTTTCTAGAACTTTTATGCTAGGGAAAATGTTTTTTTTCCTCTGAGCCACTTGTTTCTCTAATCAAGTTTGAGTTGACGTTGCTAGGGTTTAGCATTTGTCCTCTATGGCTCAGTACAGATTTGAGAATCTGTATGGAGAGAATTATTTTTATCTTTGAAAACAGCATATACATCAAAGCGCTGCATTTGCTTTGAAGTTCTAGACTTTTGCCCTACATCGTATGTGAGCTTACTTATGCTGCCACAGGTTAGCACCTGTTACCATAATAGCAGGCTTTTTTATGTAGCCGCTATGGGAGACACTGGTGACCTATATTCCCCATTAGTAGGTTTATTGGTGTTAGTGAGTGCATCACCTGTTGGATTGCATACTCAGGGTAGTATAGAACTAGCCTGACTACGTCAGACTTCCTACTTCCGCTCAATTTCATTTCGCTTCTGTACTCAGTCTGATACAGTGTCAGAGCTTTCTGTTTGCCACCTGTCTGGAAACAGCCGGGCCAATCAACGAACAGAGGGCGGGCTGAGAGCCGTGATGTAGATGCTAAGCGCTGAGTTTTACATTGTAGGTTAGAGAAATCGAAAACCAAAACGACCGCGGAAATGGGAAACAAGACACGGGATGCAATTCGCTCTGTTATGGAGAACATTCAACTCTTTTTCAAACGGTATTTCGCTCGCATCATCATGTGTTTACAACAAGTTTACAGTGGAAGTTCAATCATAGATTTGAGTTCGATGCATGATGTCTGTGCTTCGATGCGGCATAACATACGTCATAACTAAACGTATCTGATTGGCTTACGGGTAACCAATGATTTTAAACTTCAGACAAGTGCGACCTAGCGAGAGAGAAAACACTTCTCTATTATGCCATTCCAGACTCTGTCTACGAAGCAAAGTGAAGTAGCAGAGTCTGGTATTACCAGGCTAGTATAGAACCACTTTTTGAGAAAAGCTGGTTTGTATTAGCTCCCTTTTTGTGATCTTGTTAACAGCTATATTGCATATAACTTTGATCGTAGGCTCTTATGGTTAATTAGCCTCCTTCTAGTTAGCAATTGTTTTTATAACAAGTGCTGTTAGCTGATCATAGTTTGCTCACATAGTGTACAGCATTTCACAGGCTGAAGCCACGTGTCATTAGAATGGTAGGCCCCAACAGGCCTCTTTTTCTAGTTCACATGCTGCACAGTCTGTGTTTCATTTCAACAGTTGCTGAACGCCACTTGTCGCTGAGATTGTAGGCCCCATTAGGCCTCCTTTTTAGTTGATTTGTTGGCAGGATGCTTTGAAAAAACCTGACCACCTTAAAAGGCCACGCCCCACCTCGACGGATAGGCCCTAATCAGGCCTGTTCACGTTGGGTGGCAGCGTTCTATGTATTTCTTCTGAGGAAGTTTCTATGCTAAATACATGGCTTTTGGGTGGACTGGTTATGGCAGCTGCTTGCTGATGCCATATGTTTACTAAGGTAGGCCTCTTCTCGGCCTCTGGTGTAGCATTTGGAGTTCAGCTGCGTACTCTTCTCGCTGTGAGAATTTATGGTGCTTTTCCAAGTACTTGAGTGGCTAGCCCCTCAGGATGTATGCTGTGGTTAAACCTTACTGAGGTTTGGTTTGAACTGCATCCGTCTCCCTGAGCCTGATCTTACGCTAGTTGAGCTAATAGCCTCCTAGAGGTCTAAGGTGGATCTATTCATGCTCCTAGAGATGGCCACTGGACTTATGCCATATGTCTAAAGGTTGCTAGGCCCTATGGGCCGCCCTTTTTCAACATAGTGGTATATGTTGATGTGTATTTCTCTCTGAGAACCTTTATATACACTTCTGATTGGCCAGGTGCCCAGATGATATTTAACCTCCTTGGTGTCGGTTATTTATCGTTCTTCGGTGCCTAAGAACACTGCCACGAGCTGATGCCCACGTGTCTGTTGAGGTGATAGGCCCGCACGGGCCTTCCTCGACTATGTGTCGGCGTATGTTGTACTCCTCTTGCTTGAAAGAGTAAAAAGGTGCTTTTACTGAGTACACTGCTCATTGGATTGTGTTGGGTAGATATCATACGGGCGCTTTGCAGTCTCCCATGCTGCCATTGAAGTTGCCTGTCTGCTGCAGACAGACAGGCCACTTTTTGTCTCATCTCTACGCGTGGGTCTGAGTTGCTTCTGCCTTTCTGCAGTCACTCTTACCTGCTCTCTTCTATGAAGAATGCGTTATGGAGATTCTGTACTCAGACAGGGTTGGCCAAGACTAAGTTTGTCCTATGACAGACCAGGTCGGCCTCCCTGGTGGCATTAGGGGTAACTTCGTTCCCCTCTAGTGACTGGACGGGGTTCCCTTCGGTTGCCTGGCCTCATTCCCTTAAATAAACCACTTTGTCTGTGGAAAAGTTGGTTTTAGATGCCTCTAGCGGCCTTAGTAGGCCTTCTATCTCTGGAAGGCCTCTGTTGGCTCAGCTTGGGCTGTTGGCTATAGGGTATGCTGTCACTGACAGCCTGGTGTGACCCGAGGGTGAGTTGCTAAGCGTTTCCTTCGAAACTGCTTGACGTTTGTCAGCCATATTTTTTGGCATGCACTCTCCTCAAGCATGGCGGCGTGGGTATATCGTTCCCCAAAGCGCAATCAGCGCAGAGTTGAAGTTCCCTTTCGAAAGGGAACGTCTCAGGTTACGTATGTAACCATGGTTCCCTGAGAACAGGGAACGAGACTCTGCACTTTCCAGCCATGCTGCGGGCTGCCTGCCTGCAGAACAGTCCCTCAAGACGATAGATGTCTTCTGTCTCTCCAGGCGCTCCCTTTATACTTCCGGGTCGCGCCGTATGACGTCATAGGCTGTCGCCGGCCAATAGGGATTGGAGTTGTTGGATAGATGCTTTCAGACACCTGGGTCATGTGACGTTCCCCAAAGCGCAATCAGCGCAGAGTCTCGTTCCCTGTTCTCAGGGAACAATGGTTACATACGTAACCTGAGACGTTTTTCAGCAAAGTTTTGGTCATAATGATAATTTGTAGGGCCTAGAAATTTGCGTATTACAGTTTTTTTCAATTGCTAACATACTTTTGTCCAATCTGTAGTCACATGTTCAAAACTCTAAACACATTTAGCAGAACATCTGTCTGTCATACTATTAATACAATTCATGTCGTTTTCATACAAAATGCAGTCAATTAACACTTTTCTAAAATGCTTAAATTTTCTTTTCATATAAGCATACCTCATACCAAAATCATGGATCTTTCTCATCTTATTTGCAAATGCTTAAACACAGCAAGTCAGAAATGAAGACCTAATGTTCCAATCATTAAATATAGGATAAAACCTATACTTCTGCAACAACAGCAGCTCATAAGTATTGAAAATATACATATAACACATACTGAAACAATTGATAAGTATTTTTAATTAGCAGATCACTTAAATATTTGGCAGATTCCAGTCTCAGTAAAATAGGACTCTTTGAATTGGATTTGTTCAGTGTGTATGAAGAACAACACAGAGGAGCAGAGAGAAAATAATATCTGGGTGAGGGAGAGGAATTGATGAAGGAGGAGAGGAGAAGTTTGATCAGGACAAGTGAGAAGAAGAGGTAGAGGAGAGGAGGAAGAATGTGTGCTGGATTGTGCATCTCTATGGTTTTCCCCCTTACACATGATGAACCTAGGAAAGCTTATTTCTGCCATAAATAGAAAATAAAAAAAGGTAATTGTGACTTTTTATCACAATTCTGAGAATAATAAAAGTCATAATTGTGAGACATAAACTCAGAATTGCAAAATAAAAAAATATTTTTGATAAAAAGTCACAATTACCTTTTATGCTTTTTTATTCTGTGGTGGAAAAAAAGCTTCCATAATAACCAAAGACCATGTATGTTGGATTTGTTGTTGATCAATGGCAGCAATTTCATGTTTTCATTTCAGTAAAAGCTTTATACTACAATGATTCCACAACCATTGTTTCATATTTACACAATATGTGGTCTGCACAGGGCACTAGCCTCCAAGTGGACACCATCCCACCCTCATGAGTACACCATCAACACCACACACCCACCCCCAGAAAGAGATTTCAACAAACAGGGACACTATAGTTCTGCATAAGGGACTCAATTGACCAGTAGTTGCCCTGAGCAATTCTGTTACTTTCTTCTTCTTCTTCTTCTTCTTCTTCTTCTTCTTCTTCTTCTTCTCTTTTTCTACTGCACATTCAATAAAATAATGACTCTCTTCTGTTGCCAAGAATGCACACATTCAACACTCAACCAAACATGTAGAACGGCTTACATGCATTATACTTTTACTGCAGTAAAAGGAAACTGAATTTTAAAAACTATGAATTTCATATTTTCTGCAGGTAGAACTGAAACATGACAGTAATGCAGTTTTCATAATGCCATCAGCTGTTAGTATTTTGACAGTCATTGAACTTTGATTGACAATATGTTCATGTTGGATAGAAAACTAGTGCTAGTGTTTGACAGAACGACTCGATTTTGAATCAGGTTTGCTGTGTTTTGATAGAGTTAGTATGTGTAGAAAAAGGTTTTTAGCATTTTGAAATGTAGAGTTTGTGTTTATTTAACAAAATATGATTCTGAGCAGAAAATTAACTATTTGGCTAATTGTGTGATGTAGGTGCATTGCTGTGTTAAGAGTTTAGAAAAAGCACTTTAAGTATTGGTAAACGCTTGTTAGCAATTGAAAAAAACTATTTTATTAGTATTAGTAATCAATAATGTTACTCCTAGATGACCAATAGCTTTGCTATTGCCTGATTCATGATAATAATCTGTACAATATTGTGATCTGAGCACATATCGTTAGCTAAGCTAACATCGGTCGCTGCCCTGTTCTCCACTGCTTCTCCTCACACAACAGCTCAATTTGTCTCTTTTGATCGTTATTCTGTCTAATTCTGGCCTGTCCCTGCTCTCTTAAACACATAGCAGGCTAATTGTATGGCTGTGGTTTGTGATACGAGTATGAATAAACATTTACAATTTCCTCAGCGTCCGAACTGTCATTGCGATCCATTGTTTTCCTATAGACCCCTTAAAAGTTTGTAAACATTTCAACGTTTTCTGGTGGGCAGGGCTTAGCTGGAGGCAAAAAGAGATGCTGGACTCAATGTTGACAAGCCTAAGCTAGCATGTTTTAGGGGTGATTTATTAAACATAGATGCAGAAGAAGGTTTAGAACTGTCAGAATATGTACAGTCACTGACTCTGCGGGACCGTGACAGCTATTTTTGTAAATTAACTTAAGTTTTGGATATTTCCTAGACAACATATGAATTACTTTCGGGTGGTTCTGGGAATTTTGTCAAGGCTTATTGTCTAATGTAACCTATCGCTGGGCTAGTTATGATTAGCAATGTGGATTATTTTACAGTTTTTACCCGTTGCTTGAACACATTTTGCAAAACTTCGCTCATTGTGCCAAAACTCTACACACAAGTAAACATGACACAACACTGGGAAATATACCATTCACATCTCTGTCAAATTGAAACTCTGCTATCAAAACCTAACATTCCTTTGTCAAAATGTAACTCTGATGACAAAATGACACACACTTGCATCATATGCATACACTTTCAGATCAGGGGGAACACACTAGTCTACTTTATATAAAACACTGCAGTCTTTAATTTTCACTGTTTTTATTCAGTTCATCAGTTAGCATTCTGTGAAGTTCAATGCAACACTTACAGTTTTTGTTCTGTTTTTTTTTTTTCCAACAAAGGTTTTCACAACAACCAAAAATGAAAGAACTGAAAGGTTACAGATGGCATCAACTCAATACTGCACATCAGAGTACTATACAGTACAGTAGAGTAAATGCAGTAACGCAAAAATAATACAAAAATAAACCAAAATACACTACTGTAAATACAGAAAAACAGGCCAGTTGTGCGTGGGTGGGATTATTGATCCTGCCATCTGTTTGGGTCTGGCCACATGATCCACCACCATTGCTCTAATATCATCTGAAATATTGTTCCGTGCATAGCCTCTTTGACCATGTCCTACTCCTCTCTCTCTTTGTCTTCCTCTGCCTCCACCTCTTGCTCTCCATGCTTGCAAAATTCTCAAAATGGCTTAACTGAGGCCTTTTTGTAGCTGGTTGATTGGTGTTCAGTTTTGTAAGTAAGTGTTTTGAGGTGTGTATTTGAGTGGTTGCAATTACCTGATTTTTTTTTTTTTTGTATTTTGGATACATGTGTTTTCCAAATGGCACCCTGAGATTTCATTTTTGAACGAAGTGTCTTATGTATAAAATAGAGTGTAGTATGCAGGACCAAGTGTGTTGCATAAAGGAGTAAAGTGTGTTGCAGAATTGCAACTAGAGTGCAAAGCAGCGCTTTTGTTTAAGGTATGGGTACATGTGTTTGAGGTATGGTAACAAAAGCTTCAAGTTGTGTTACTTTAGTCTAAGCATGGGTCTATAGTGTTCAAGCAACGGGCAAAAACTGTAAGAGACCATTCAAAGGATGGCACACACATCTATCGCTGTATGTTTGTTTAACATTTAAGCTAATTTGTGCGCTGAAAGTTAGCGACTTTTCACCTATAAAACAGAAACTTGCTGATTTGTACTAGATAAAACCAACACACCATTACATATACATTGATTATTTTAGCTGATATGAAGTGTGCACTGCAAACAAGTATTATTTATGATCGTCTCCGTCCAGTCTGTACGCCGTATTGCATTCAACCACAATTATCTTTTTGATTTCTGTGAAGGAATGTCTGCCGGGATCTGGTAAAACTTTAGTTTTGAACCAAAAAGTCCTGTTCCTTCTATTCTGGCAGCCAAAAACACAACAAGACGACATTTTAAAGTCGAAACGTCAAACTTTTAGCGCGCCTGCTATGAGTTCTTATTTATGTTTTGCCTCCAGCTAGAGCGGTGACGTCACAGTGACATAGGCGATTAAAGGGTCTATTGTTTGTAATGATCGCGCTCCCTTAAGTTACGTCACTTCCGATTTGGCATTTTTCAGATGCAGAAGTAAAATTCTCACAAAAAACGACTCCAGAAGCCTATGTAGAGTATTTATACTTGTTTTTTCAAGAAAATGTATTTAATACATTATTTTTCTATACATTGAATCACTGAAGCTCTAACCTGCAATATGCTCTTTAAGTGTAGATTTTCAGTAATTGTGTGTTATTTTTAATTTTAGTGTGTAAGCAATTGTAAAAAACTGTATTATACAGCATTATACAATATATTCATAAATAGGCATTATACTTATTATTAACAGAATTTTATAAAGAATGTTTAGTTTAAGTTATGAGAGAATAAATGTTTAAAAATTGTGGCTATTATGTTGCAATATGCATTGCCAAACAAGCATTCTGGTTTCAATGGATTTATACTCCCAAATGGGCAATGTGACATGGGTGATATAAACATTTACAGACTAATTATAAAAAATATTAAAATTTAATTCATAAAATTTCAACATAAACGTAATAAGCTAACACTCAACAACAACTTTTTAAACATGTAAGTCCCCTCCAAATATTGCAAATATGTGAAATGTATCAACTTTTATCAGAAGGTTAGTAGATTTTCCGCTACAGGTGGTCCTGCTGAGCAGGTGCTCACAGGTGCTGCCTGTGAGCTAAAAAAAAAATTATGAACAAAGTCAATATATCTAAATATTCACAACGAACACCCTTTCAACATGAAACCAAGAAATGAGACCCAAACTTTCCCTGACTCTCCCAAAAGCCTCTCAAATGTCTGTATCACCCACCTCACCCCCCCCCCCCACACACACACACATATATATATATATATATATATATATATATATATATATACACACACACACACACAGTGTGTACTAAGGTAGGCAGGAACAATGCATACATTAGGTTCTACGCTACCTTTTAAGTGAATCCCTGGAATTTGATTTCATTTCAAATAATTTTAACTAACCACATAATATTCATTAATATTCATTTAGAATATAGACAGATCTTATATTACTATTATAATCGTCTAGATATGTGTATCTGTCCTATATTATTCCTTTTTTTTCTGCTTTATATTTATATTAAAAAAACAAACAAATAAATAAATACAATAGGTGGGCTATGTGATTATCACATGCTATGATGCCCAGTCACACTGTAAAGCCAACTGTCTGCATTTGACAGCTGCTAGAACATGTGTGTGAATGCTTTGTGTGCAGGATGGGGGTTAGGGACATGAACCCCACACCCACTACTGTGCACTCTGCTTTGTTGTTGTGTGGCCGTGTAGAAACAATTCAGTAGTGCACTGAAACATTAGACAAAAAATACTAGAACAGTTAGGCCAATTTTTTTTTTTTTTTTTTTTGTGATATGCATAAATTAAATGCTTGAATCATACCCTCCAATCATTTTTGTTTGTTTGTGAAACTTACAATACAACTTGAAATCTAGAGAGCAACTGGACATAAGTGAGAGAGTGGGTGAGTGTGCAAGTAGAAGAATAGGTCAGCTATTATTATAAAACAGATAACTGTCAGGTAACCATTCTGATGCTTTGGTGTTCAGCTCTTGGCCTCTTCTTATGGATAACTGGAACTGGAAATGGAGTTGAGGCAACAGATTCCGCTGGCCAATGTGCTGGTAACTTTATCCACAATAGATGTTGCCCGTCCCCAGTTCAGTGATAGAAGAGCGTCTTATTGTGTTAAAGTGTCAAAACACTCTAGGTTCATATAAACAGGCTTTGTCTTAAGTGAATGAATCTGGAAAGAAATTCTGTGTTAACAGTATATTGTATCCATGCATTACTGTAGTTCTTAAAGTGACAGCCTAATAAAACAAATAGTAAAATCAGTACGTTTTATTCATGCAGTGAAGAATATGAAGTTTTATTTTTTACTTGATTATTCAATTTTTTACCTGAATGCTGCTTTTAGGTATACCTACTGCACATGGAAAATAGCATTTTCATTTTGGTTTGATGTTTATATAGTTACTTTTATTTTTCATTCTTGTTCTGTTCTGAATACTGTTAATTTTAGAGGATTTGTTGTGAAGTGAAGGGAATAACAAATGTTTGTAATGTTTGTAAACATTTCGCTTTATGTACCGGTAGGCTATATTACATTATTTCTGAATGTAAGCCTAATAATAAAATGTGTCTTATATGCGACTTAGGGTAAACATACCTATTAAGCTTAACAAAATCTATATTGAGACATTTTTAGTGCACAGGATATTTATTTCAGTACAAGAATTTATGTTAAAATTTTAATCTCTCACACAATAATATTTAATTTTATTTTAAATGACAAAAGCATTTCAATTAAGATGTACATCATCAAATGCAAAAAGTCTGGCTGAGCTTAATTGAGTACATTTTTGTACCCTATAAGCACACCCCTGTTGCCATTTAGCTCACAACATGTTTTATTAAAAATTCTTGTTTATTTTAAACAACCTTTTTAAAGAATTGAAAAAAGTTTTATTTGAAGGTACAGAGTCAATCACAAAACAAACAAACAAACAACAACAACAACAACACAAAAAAAAAAAAAAAAAAAAAACGGAAGCTAGTTATTTTAGTTTTTAAAGTTTTACATATGGATATTTTTCTTACACAAATGCATCGCTTCACTTCAGAAGGCCCTTATTAACCTCCAAAGAATAAACCCCCATTAATAAACTGTAAATTTATAATAATATGGATTTAAAAGTACAAGCCAGTAAGGCCTGTAAAGTAATATATTATGTTCTGTAGCACATGCGCTATGTTGCTAAAACTTTCTTTTGGATCTAACTGTAATTATTTTCCACATGCAGGTTCCAGGTTATACTATGCAAAAGGCTAAACATTAATCTTTTAATTTTGCAGTAAGTAGTTATAACTACCCCAAAAAAGGCTTAACCTCCTTAAAAATGCACATTTAAGGGGCTCCTCTTTTGGTGAAAGTTTTCAGACAGCTTTCAAAATGGCCACCAGGCAGTGTGAACACATGAATACCTGTATCTCAGTGTGCAATGATCTGATTTTCTTGATCAGAAATGCTGCTGCTTTCCAGTGCCCTGCATAAGACAGCTGGGCCCACTCATAGATGGGACAGAACTTATGCAGAGAAAAGAACACTGCCCACTCAGTGAACCTAGATAACACTGGGAAAGCATACCCTTTCAAAAGAAAGGCATGCTGCGGAGGCCATGTCCTGCAGGAAGTCTAGTGGAGTAAAACGTATGGATTAACCCAGTAGGGCCATACTTCATTCGGAGGTCTCTGAGTGGCATTCACCCGGATTGGGAGGATACAACACATGGCAGGGACGGCAGAGCGGACTCTGCCAAGGGAAAGACATGATGAAGCTTCCGTTTAGGAGCTTACCGTGGACATTACATATATGGGATCCCATCATGGTAACATATTCTGAAGGATACATCAAATAGGCCTGGCGCTAGTAGCTCCGCCACGTCCGGCTGCTGAAGGGTGATCGGAGGTTTCAATAGGGTCTGCTTCATAGGGACTCTCTGGAGAATAATGTGCATGTATTAGTGCAGCAAGCCAACACTAAGCCGGGGCCTCTCTGTGTCCGGTTGAGGTGAGAACACAGGAGGAGACCGGCTCGACACGAAGGCTATAGAATCTAGCCAACATGTTAGGTGTTGCACAGCCCATGGCTCTACAATATCTGTCAGCAAGGCGCCATGTGCCAGCACCTAGGAGGATGCAACACCTCTAGCAGAGTGAGCTCACAGCCTGAGCAGGCAGGGCATGCCTTGTGCTTGGTAAGCCAAGGCAATGGCATCCACTATCTAGTCATCATTCAGTCATCCTTTCCCTTCTGCTGGCCTCCGTAACAGACTAAGAGCTGGTCTGAGGTCCTAAGGCTTTGCGTCCGGTCCACGCCGGGACAGAGCCAAGCTAGGGCTGGGTCTGCCTCTGCTGGTTGCAGCACTTGCAGGTTCACTGTCTGGTTTTTAAAAAGGAGTGTTAGGAACCTTGGGTGCATAGCCAGGCCGGGGTCTCAGTACCACGTGAGCACCCAGCCTGAAGGCACGATTTGTTGACCGAGAAAGCCTGCAGGTCCCCCTACCCTCTTGATAGAGGCCAATGCAACCAGAAGCAAAGTCAGAGGCTCAAATGGGACAATCTGAAATGTTCTGAGCACCAGAGTGATGTCCCAAGAGGGTATGGAGGGAGGTCGAGGAGGATTTAACCGTCTCCCTGCCCTAAGGAACCAGACGACCAGGTTGTGCTTCCCAACCAACTTGCATCCTATGGGGTCATAACAAGCAGAAATTGCAGCAGCATAGACTTTAAGGGTGGAGGGAGACCGCTTTTGGTCCAACCCATGCTGCAAGAAGGAGAGCACGACACTGATCGAACACGTTCGGGGGTCTTCTTGCAAGAACACCACTCAACGAATAGGTTCAGAGCATAAACTTGTCTTGTAGACGTGCTTGTGCTGAAGTGATGGTGTTAAGTACCTTTTGGGGTAAGTCACCTAGGACCTCCACGTCGCATCCAGGGGCCAGACATGGAGTTTCTAGAGGTCTGGGCGTAGGTGCCACAAGGTACCCCATTTCTGAGAAAGCAGATCCTTCCTCAGAGGAATCGGCTAAGGATGGGCTGTCATGAGGAACATCAGTTCTGGGAACCTGGTCCGGTTTGGACAATAGGGTGCCATTAGCAAGAACTGCTCCTCATACTACCTGACCTTGCACAGTTAACGTAATTATTTGAAACAAGTTTGCAGTGAAAGTCACGAACAGAGCAAAATGTTTATATTTAAATTATTTTTAGTGCTGTCAATATTGTACTTTTCAGTGTATGAAAACGTAAGTAAATGAATGTGTTGTAGAATTTTCTGTAAACATAAACATTCTCGTGAGATCACTTTGCAGAATAACTAAACAAGCCAATAGTGTAAATAAGAACCTATCTCTAGAATAAGAAGTCAAATTGTTTTTATTAGTGATGTATTAGTGGCAGTTTAGCCATAATTATTAGCATATTCTGGTCAATAAACTTAAATATCTTGTCTGTAAAAAATAAATTGTCTGTTTTATTACTCTTTAGCTAGTGAGTTTCACATTGAGCTGATTTGCCAGTCTGTGTCAGACAAGGTCCCTGCACAATTAAATGAAATTTATGACAGATGTTGCGATTAAATTGAGATGTGAAAATGAATGAAAAGTGTAGATTACACCATTACATTTAGATCTGCTCACATTGTATCCGATTTCTTTTTTACAATTTTTTTTTTAATTTTTATTACATCACTAAGCGTTACAACCAATCACAAGTTTTTGAGTGTATGAATGCAATGGCCAATAAGAGGTGGTTACATTAGTCCCTGTTTAAAAACGCCAGAACTGACTGAATTCTGCACTCTTTTAAAATCTCTCATCATAAACAACAAAGTGCAGATACAATGTAAGTGATTCATTTTGAAGTGTAAGTATAGCTTTAGCAATTACAGTGGGAATTTGAAATCATGAAGCATTTCAGTGATTGGGACATTATTTGATTGCTTTCTGAATATAATTTTTTGTGTGTGTGTTATTTAATGTACAGTCTCGTTATGTGGGATTTGCAGATTTCATCTTGCACTGCATTCATCTGTTTAGCGAACAAATAACTATAAAACTAAGAAATTTGTTTTGGTGACAAAAGAAGCTTTCAGTGCACAGAAACAACACAAGCAATAAGACATGTATAATACAAATAAAAATATTCTTCTAGAAGTGAACAAGATGTCATTTTGGAAATGTGTGCTGTTGTATTCTTGTGTTTTTATGAGTGAGGACATGCACGGTAAGTGTGTCAAATCTAAAGGTGCAACAACTAATTGATTACAGTCGATAATGAAAATAATTGACAACGCATTTGATTATTTATTAGTCACATTGGTGTGTTATGCACTGGAACCATCCACCATTCATGTTGCTTTACAGTAATGAATAACACATTACTATGATCAAAATTGCAGATAACACAGAGTGAGCTACTGTGGGAAAAGTCCAAAACATGAGAATGCTTTATATTAAGTGCTTTAAATAAAAGCATAAGTCTTAACCATGGCTTGCCCTGTAGTGCTCTGACAGAATCGTGTGCTGTTTAATGCTTTTTATATGTGTGTTCCTCAGCTCCTAAATGTAAATGTTAGAAATAGTGGTCAACCAATGTATTGCCAAGGTTGATATATAAGCCAATATTTAGCAGTTTTTCTGTTTTTATCTAGTCTGTAGTGTTGTCACGGTACCAAAATTCCAGTAGTCGGTACCGATAACATGAAAATTTTAGGGTTCTCAGTACCAATTTCGGTACCACAGCAAAATCTGTTGGAACTATTTTACTATTTTATATAGCCTATTTTAAAAACATTAAATATGATTTGGAGTGTGTTTGTATGTTTGTGTGTGTATATATAGGCTACCTCAATTAAATACATTTTGAAATATACAAAACATAAATAAATGCACAAACATCCATTTTGCACTGTTGAAAAAAACAGCATATGCTGGTAAGGTAGGTTTTGAAGCTGGTATGCTGGTCTGAGCTGGTTTATGCTGGTCATGTGCTGGTCCTGGTCCTAAACTGGTCCTGCTAGTCCTAAGGTGGTCCTGGACCAGCATGAACTACCATAAACCAACTGAAACCAGCATACCAGCTTCAAAACCTACCTTACCAGCATATGCCATTTTTTTTCAACAGGGGTAACAGACGTGCGTGTTATTTTAGCTATTCCGTCAGAGAAACAACACACAGCCTGTAAAACTATGAAATAAATATCTGTAAATAATGGTAATGTAACGCGGCTGGACTCAGGCAGGGATCCAATTGCAAGCTTTTATTAAAGGTGAGCGTGGTTATACAGGCGGGGTAAAACAGGAGCAAACAGGAAATAGCAAGGGATAGGCAGAATCGTAGTCAGGGTACAGGCAGTAGATCGAGGCAGGCAGATATCATTCACAGAACAGCAGACAAGGCAAGGGTCAGGACAGGCAGCAACGGGTCAATAACTGGTAACTGGCAAAAATGGTAACAACAGGCAGACAGGATATAAACGCTCGGAATTGTACACAATGTGAAACAAGACTTCGCGATGAGGTGGTGTGTGTGAGTCCTTTATAGTCCAGATGATGTGCTAAGCTGTATGTGGCAACAGGTGATTGGTGTGGAGTGTGCATGTGACTGGCAGGGAGGATTATGGGAAATGAAGTCCGGGATCTGACAGGAACTGACAGTGATCGTGACAGGTAACCTAAATAATTAGATAATTAAAAATAATTAAAAAAAACATCCGTTTTTCATTTTCAAACAAAGATGCGTCATATAGCCAAAGTCCAGTTATTCTTTGATGTTGCCTCCTGCTCTGCGCTTTGAGAGGAATGTGGGACACATTAAGAGACAATTTCTCTTTAATAATATCTTCATGTTTTCTCCTGATGTTACAAGCAACTGACACTTGTTGTAAAAGGTCTGAAGAGCGAGTTTTATCTTCAGACATTCAGGCTATGTTTGATTTAGCGCTGCCAGAGAAAATGAAACTAAAAATCACCAGCGCTTGTGAAACGCGCTTACGTATATACAAATAAACTTGACGTGCCTTATAAAGTCTAATAACAAGCAGAAATGTGTTAAATAGAAAATGACGTGCAAACAAAAAGGGTTCTGTCCTACAGTGTTTTTTCTACTTTACCACAGTAAAGAATGCGAATAGCCTAACAGGCCTATATGCGAAAGAAAGAAATGCTTATAATCCCCTGCGTGAGTGAAGATTTGGGAAAAGAAACAGAGATTCCATGTTCAGTGGAATAACTAATGGAATATTGTTAAATTGTCTGCTAATCGGGTGACCAGATCGCGATTCACAAAACATGGACTCGCGTACCTCTCTCATTCGGCATGAACCAAAATGTTTCCATGGCTGTGATGTCATATTTAATTGCTTACCTATTATTTCTTTTGTAAACAAAGCTTTGTGCTTCACTCATGTCATATTCAAGTAAATACTTGCACAGCCCTATCAGTGGGTACCGAATATACCCGGATTCTCAGTACTACCGGTACTACAGAAATGCTGGTATTGTCACATTTTCAAAATTTCAGTACCGACTTGGTACAGAAGTACCGGTACTTTTGACAACACTACTAGTCTGCATTCTGATGTTGAACCCGGAAGTGCTGCACTGTGTTTACTATATACAGCAACCGCAGATGCTATATACAGAACCCGCCATTTTTAAAAATCTGTGTACACAGCCTATATATTTACTCCACTAACTAACTCTACAAACATTGAAAACGGGGATAGATGGACCTTTCAACCTGACGCTTAAGAGAAAATTCAGCACAACTTTGAGCAGACAAAGCGAAACATGATTATGTATTTCTGCTTAGCTAGCAAAATTGGGCATTAATAACATGGCAGACAGTAATACTTTTTAATATACTGTATACTTTCTTTGTATAACAGTTCTATCTAGTAACAGATCGTGAACTATAGAAGAAGGAGAATGCGAGCACTGTGTGCTCAGGCTCTGGCTGAGCTGTTCTCAGCGCCGTCAAATAAAAGTCCTCCGCACAATCAATGTAAAAGTCACAACAACAAGCGCAGTTTATGTCACTTTAGAGTTCCTACTGGCAGTGCAAATGCAACCAGTAAAATTGCCATAGGAACATTAGTTCTTGGGGAACCACCTGGTGGCTAGTTCCTATAACTAAGTTCCTAGAACACACCGGTGCAAAAGCCCCTGTTATTATACCATGCATATGTTTAATTTTTTTTATTTAAAGAAGAAACCAAACCAATGTACAGTTGACATTTGAGGCTTAATGCTATAGAAAAGCAATACAAAAAAAAAAAAAAAAAAATCAATAAGTGAGTTTTCAGTTTGTTTTTTTATTTACAAAATGTGGTATGCAGTTTCGTCAAACAATAGTATAAAGCTATTCAAAACAGCAATCAATGTAAATTGTGATAATTGTAATTAATAATTGTAGTAAATTAGTTCAAAAGGGAAATAATACTTATTATTCATAACTTATTATTAATTATGGATATTTGGATCAGTTCATAAGATTAACTTGATGTAGCTACATTAACATTACAATCAATTAATCACACAGTATTGATTATTAATTAATTCTAAAGGATATTTTTCATGGCCACAGAAAAATAATTCTTTCTTAGCATTTACAGAGCTTAGAGCAGGGGTAGGCAAGTTCGGTCCTAAAGAGCCGCTGTCCTGCTGAGTTTAGCTCCAACCTTAATCAAACATACCTGAACAAGCTGATCAAGCTCTTCAGGATTACTAAGGCTATTGGCAGCTGAAGGTTTTTTTTTTTTTTTTTTTCAGGGTTGGAGCTAAACTCTGTAGGACAGTGGCTCTCTAGGACTGAACTTGCCTACCCCTGGCTTAGAGTCTGTAACAAGATTGATTTTTATTAACTAAATCACAAACACAACACACACAATTGCATGTACATGGGTAAGATGGAAAGTGACAGAATGAAGCTGGAAATGGGAACAGGGAATGAAGCTATGGAAAAGAGTCATTAACCCTCAGGGGTCTGAGGATTTTTGGGGCCCTGGAGAAGTTTTGACATGCCCTGACATTTGTGCTTTTTCAGTTGTTTATAAATATATTAATGGAAAAAAAGTGTCATTACACTGGATTCAGCACAAACTATGCTACCATAATATGTGAGGAACATATATGTACATGTTTGTGTTTTTGAAGGAATAACGTTTATGCGTGGTTATTGAAAAAACAAAAAAATTAAGTCACTGAAATAAGGCCCAAAAAATATATATTTAATCTGTGTTCACAAGACTTCTGGGTATTGGAGGTTGTAGACTAGAGTTTTTGCTTCAAAATGATGTAAGAATTATTCTGCCTACTCCTGCCATATAAAACAATAGACAGATTTAAATTTTCTAAGACACTTTTTGTCAAGAAACACAGTATGCGTGGAGGCGTGAATCATCATAAATAATGGGTGATTTACACGTGAGAAGACAAAAGAATTGCATAATGCGTTTTAATGACCTGCATAAATAATGAGCTCTTTCAGTCAGGTAGGCTGTGAAAAAAAAACTTTTGTGATAATGCTGATAACAGGATTAATGTCCACTCTTGATTAAAAAAAAAACATGATTTTTGTGATCTCATGCATGCATGTATTATCGCACATGATGTGAAGAAAATTTTGTATAGCCCTTGTATGTTAGATTACAGTACCAGTCAAAAGATTTGACATTTTTATTTATTTATTTTTTTTAAGTCTTAAGTCTCTAACCAAATAATGGTTTTCTATTTTAATATACTTTAAAATATAATGTATTTCTGTGAATCAAAGCATCTGAACATTCCTACCTCTACGGCATTTCATATAGGCTACTATATTTGTTATATTATATAGCCTAAATGTTAATGTGCAGTTGACAAACTATACATCATCAAAAAGATCTAAGACTTAAGATTCACATTTCCACTCTTAAAATCTTATATTGACCATAATTTCTTAATATGCTTAAAAGCATGCACATTTGGAGAAATATTGATGGATTCTCATATGTGTATACCATTTTTTTTTTTTTTTTTTATGCAGAGGAGTAATATTTATTCAATATTTATTGTCATCACTGTGAGCACTGGATACTGTGTTTTCAATTCATACTTGCAACCGGAGGGCGCTCTGCCCCTTAGTCCACAAATTCATCTAAAGAAGAACAGGTCATGTGACAATCCAGGAACTGAACTAACAGAGGCCAGAGATCGCTAACTATGGCTATTCAAAACACTTTTCAATACAATAAATACACGATTGAGACGACGTATATATGTATTGACTGAATTTGCGTCTGAATAGTGCTGGCTCCGTGGGCGTGGCCACATTAGCGGATAATGAGCTGAATCACGGACTTCTGACATGGCTCTGTTTTTATACAGATTACATAAACAGAGAATATTTGTTTTTGATTTGATTTACACAATTTAAAACCCGACATTTCAATGTTTCTTTCGACATAAGTGTCATTTTTTGTCATTAGTATTCACTAAGTTACAGTTAATTTTCTGAGAACTATCAGATTGGACTTCCTTCAGAGGGAGACAAGAGCATCACGCATCATGTTAGTTTTCTTTATTTTACAAAAAGCACAACATTTTGTTTTTACTCTGAGTGTACACAAATAAAAGAAGATATTCCACAGATTAAAATGGTGTATAGCTCTTAATTGTATGTGCAACACTGACGGAGTATTTTGAGTCTCTTTCACACTAGTAAGAAAAAAAAAGCGGTGGTATCGCCGGCGATACCTGAGACCTCAGAGTGTTAAACCATGAAAAGAACCATCAGCTTATTATTTCAAAACACCTTGTTAAGAGGATTTTGCTGCTTACCCTAAACCTCTGTTTAGTTTAAATATTTGATACTTGCATGTCATTGCAGTAGAAGCAGTCTGTTGTTCTGAAAAGGTTCTTTGTGATTCCGTGAATTGATGGTGTTGAAGTTTCAATCGATTTCTCCTGCGTTGAATGTAGAAATGATGATGAACTTGCATGGTTAGTTTGACTCTTGTAGTTGGGAAAGAGTTCTCTCTCTCTCTCTTCTAGGTAAGCACATGGCTGAAGTGCAGGTTGAGTCAGTTGGAGCAAGAGAGCAGGTGGGCTGTGTGTGGCTCTTTAAAGTCTGGGAAAAGTCACACCTCTTAGGATTGACATAATCAATGAGAAAGGAGGAATTTCTGAGGGGGAAATTCCTCTGTGGGGAATTTTATGGCTCTTTTTTGAGCATGATTAAACTGGGCCTGGTGGGTTTGTGTCCATTTATACTCAATTAACAGGCCATTATACGATTAACAGGCCTCTGCTTTTCCACATGACCACATTCTTTAGAGCAATAAACATCTTGTCAGTTGGTATCTATGGTCACTGAGGACCTTCTTGCCCAAGAAGGTCTTTTGGAGGATGGGTCCACAGACCCCAGAGTGAATTTTAAAGATTATTTGTTAAATTGTGTATGATTTGTCTCAGTCATTACATAATTCCCCCCTTTCAATTGTTATTATCCCTCCTATGGACAATAGTGAGCATATTTGCTCACATCTTTGACATACAAGGCTGGAAGCCCTGGTGGGTTCTGGTTGGTTGTGTTTCCTGGAATGATGGTCATTCCATGGCGGATGATGTAGACAGTAGCCAGGTTAAGGTCTCTGAGGCTTATGCAGCAGGTGTTGCAAGAGCAGGTGCCTGGGCAGGGTGTCACCTGTCATCCTGAAGTCAGTTCGTTTGGGGCAGGTGTTTGCTTGTGGTTGCATGAAGTAGTTAGGTCTTTGTGTATCATGAAGAGGGTTTCAAACTGACCTAGTGCAGGTGGCAGGAGGGCAGCAGGTGGTTGTTAAACTCTGCTAACAAGGAGTCACAAGAAGTCTGAAGGTTGGAGTGTTGCTCTGCTTTTGTGGCTAAAACAGATCCCTGAACAGAACTCACAAGAGGAGTACTGTGAAGGACAAGCTTCCAGAGCTCAAGCAAGCTCAAGTGCCAGCAGCTCCTGTAACTCTGCGGCAGGTGTGTCCAGCTGTCCTTGTGCAGTCTCCGATTGACACCTGTGAAGGGTGTGAAAGAAGGACATTATTGTCAACTACTGTGGTGTTTGCAGGTTGAAGGTGCTGTCTTCCACGGCTTCTCCCAGGGGCTTGGCTGGTGCCTGGGCTGTTGCTATGGTGACAGTTCTGTGCTAGTCCTGAGCTTGCTCTGTCCAGCTACTCTCAATGTTCAGCAGTTGTCTGAGCCTTTTGAAGTCTTTTGGTTCTGTTTTGAGTCTCCGTCTCTAGCTGGTCTGTGAGGCTTTGAGCATGTGTCTGCTCCTTGTGGGACTCTGTATTCTGCTTTGTGAGGTCGTTTACCTTCTGTTACAGATCCATGAGGTGGGCTAAGATCTTGATCATCCCGGAGTGGCTGTAACTCTGGCTTAGGTCATGTGATGTTGGTCTTCTTCTCTCATTGTCCAGTTGCATTTGGCTCTGGTGCCGTAGGTTGTTAGCAGCCCTGGGTGGTACGGTGTTCATTGCAATGGCTAGTCAGTCCTCCCGGTCTCCCTTCTGGGAGGTCAAGCTGAGCATCAGCAAAATTTGGCAGACTTGTGGTGAGAGTAATGGTGAGAGTCTGTTGGCGATGTCAATTTGTAAAGAAAGACTAAGCATCTGCGCACATACACATTCAAATGCTCATACGGCAAGAACGCATTAAAAGTCTTCTGTTTTCAGTTAAAAAGGTGTAATGTAAGCGGCCCCTAAGTTAATAATTAACTATTTTTACAATGGAAGTGATTCAATCAAAAACTTACTTTAGCTCAATATTAACTTTTTCCTAGAGCTGCTATAAAGCCAAAACAGAAAATTAATTGTTTTGGCTTTATTATCACTGTGAAGCTGCTTTGAAACAATCTGTATTGTAAAAAGTGCTATTTAAATGAAGGTGACTTGACTTGAGAGTCTAATGCATAACCCTTAAGAGTTCAGAGCTAAAGGTTTAATGGGTCAGCTAGGGATATAACTTACAGTTTTGGGCATAGCTGGCTAGTAAAGTGTGTCTTTGGACCAGCTGTAATATCTTAGCTGATATTAGATTTGTGTGGTTCTGAGAATGTTTCCGAAAGTGCGTAAGATGAGGTTTAATAAATGACTTAAGGTGGTTCTTATGGTCAAATTATTTCTAAGAACCTCCTGATGGCTCGCAACAGGCTAGATCTCTTAAGAAGTGAAGAAGAGGTGGAAAAGGAAAAAGAACATCTTTCCTATTCAGATTATGTTTATTACTGGTGCTCAGGACTATAGCGATGCCCTAGTAATCACTGAGATTACTTGTGCAGCAGGATTCAAGAACTTAGTGCACTTGTTAAGAATAAACAGAATCACAAATAAAAAGTGTCTCTGGTTTCTTTAGGGCTCTATGGTGAAACAAATCCACACTAGAACAAGAGGGGTAAATGTAAATAAATCAAATAGGTGAAGGAATAAGCAAGAGAATAGGTGACTGCTATTATTATTAAAATAGATAAAGAGACCTAAATAAGTTATTAAAACAGCAGAGTACCCTGAAATTCAGAAAACTCAATAGCACTAGTGATTAACTGTTAGATTAGCTTTGGACATCACTCCTCCATAGATGCCCCCAGCTGCTGCATGTTCAAGACCACATCATGGGCGTGTCTCTCCATAAAGTTTAATCAAAGTGCCATTAAAAATTCTCAACATCTGCTAGAATTCTTCTCTAGTCAAGTCAAGTCACCTTTATTTATATAGCGCTTTTTACAATGCAGATTGTGTCAAAGCAGCTTTACACTGATAACTGGTACATAATTTGGCTGCACAGCAGCTCTTAAATAATAGTGTCAATGCAGGCAGATCAGAAGCACTGTTGAATAAATGTCAATAATACTGTGGCGACCAGGGCGGGCGAGAGCCGTGAGGGAACGGCGCGAGGTGACGCAAGTGATAACAAGCATCACCTGGGAGGCGCACCGGCCTTGAGTCTCTCACGGAGGAGCGCCGGGAGCATAAAAGGAGGAGCGACGACCGTGGAGGACGAGAGAGGACCAGGCCTGGACTTTATTTTATGTTTTATTATGTTTGTGTGGCCGGCAGACATCCGCGAGGGTCTGCCGGCATTACTTTTGTTTTGTTCTTTGTTTATTTTATATTAAAGTTTGGTTCAACGTTCGCCGGTTCCCGCCTCCTTCTTCCCGGGTTTCGGCACCAATGTAACACAGTTCGTAAATATGGGAAGGAGGAGGTGGGAACCGGCGAACATTCAACGTAACTTTAATCTCAAAATAAACAAACAAAATGAAAGTAATGCCGGCAGACCCTCGCGGACGTCTGCCGGCCACACAAACATAATAAAACATAAAATAAAGTCCAGGCCTGGTCCTCTCTCGTCCTCCACGGTCGTCGCTCCTCCTTTTATGCTCCCGGCGCTCCTCCTTGAGAGACTCAAGGCCGGTGCGCCTCCCAGGTGATGCTTGTTATCACTTGCGTCACCGGCCTCGCGCCGTTCCTTCACGGCTCTCGCCCGCCCTGGTCGCCACAAATACTATTGAATATCAAATGTCAATTGTCCCCAACTAAGCAAGCCAAAGGCGACAGCGGCAAGGAACCCAAACTCCATCAGGTGACATCAGGTGGCAAACAAGTGGCAAATAGGTGTTAAAATGGGTTAAAAAAAAGAAAAAGAAAAAAAAAACCTTGTGAGGAACCAGGCTTAGTCGGGGGGCCAGTTCTCCTCTGGCGAACAGTGCTTTGTTACAATCAGGTTGCTATCATAAGTCTGATAGGATCGCAACAATCAAAGTATTTATTTCAGTTCCATCCAGTTGAGGATCGTATTCATCACGCCGGTATGGACGGTCTGTTGAGGAACTGTGCTACTGGCTGTCATGTCGATGAGGCCTTCACAATGGATGATCCAGTTGACTCCATCTCTGCTGATACTTCAGGGCTGCGTTGTGGTCGTGTCCAGTTGAGGATCGTATTCATCATGCCGGTATGGACGGTCTGTTGAGGAACTGTGGCACTGGCTGTCGTGTTGATGATGTCTTCACAATGGATGATCTAGTTGACTCGATCTCTGCTGATACTTCAGGGCTGCGTTGTGGTCATGTCATGGCACCGGTACTTGGTCTCAGCTGGATACGGCCCAGATCCGGTTGACTACGGTAAACCTCGGGATAAAAAGAAAGACTAATATCAGCGTAGATGTCATTCTTTTTCTGATGTAACGAGTACATCTGGTGTTATAGGAAGTGTTCCCGGTTCTGGCTGACCTAATTTATGCAGCCTAATAATCCTTTTACGGATTTGAAAATATAAATTGATAATGTGTTATGTGTATGCCAGGTTAAAGAGATGCGTTTTTAGTGTAGATTTAAACTGACAGAGTGTGTCTGCTTCCCGAACAATGCTAAGAAGATTGTTCCAGAGTTTAGGTGCCAAATAGGAGAAGGATCTACCGCCTGCGGTTGATTTTGATATTCTAGGTATTATCAGCTGGCCTGAACTCTGAGATCGCAATAAACGTGAAGGACTATAATGTATTAAGAGCTCGCTTGGGTACTGGGGAGCTAAACCATTTAGTGCTTTGTAAGTAATTAGCAAGATTTTAAAATCTATACGATGTTTAACAGGAAGCCAATGCAGTGATGACAGAACTGGGCTAATATGGTCATACTTCCTAGTTCTAGTAAGAACTCTAGCTGCTGCATTTTGTACGAGCTGTAGTTTATTTATCAAGCGGGAGGAACAACTACCCATTAGAGCGTTACAGTAATCTAGCCTTGAGGTCATGAACGCATGAACTAACTGTTCTGCATTCTTCATTGAGAGCATATGTCATAGTTTCGATATATTTTTAAGATGGAAGAATGCAGTTTTACAAATGCTAGTAACATGGCCTTCAAATGAATCCTAACTGACGGCGAAGACTTAACAGAGCAGCCATCAAGTGTTAGACAGTATTCTAGATTATTGCGTGAAGAAGTTTTCGGTCCAAAAATTAGAATCTCTGTTTTTCCTGAATTTAGTAGTAGGAAATTACTGGTCATCCAGTTTTTTATATCAGCTATACATTCTGTTAATTTAGCGAATTGGTGATTATCATCAGCGTAACAATGAAAACTAACCCCATGCTTCCTAATGATATCTCCCAATGGTAGCATGTACAGAGTAAAAAGCAACGGTCCTAGTACTGAGCCTTGCGGTACTCCATATTTAACTTGTGATTGATATGACATCTCATCGTTTACTACTACAAACTGATAACGGTCAGATAAGTATGATTTGAACCATGCCAATGCAATTCCACTAATGCCAACATAGTTTTCGAGTCTGTTTAGAAGAATATTGTGATCGATAGTGTCAAATGCAGCACTAAGATCCAGTAACACTAATAGAGAGATACAACCACGATCTGATGATAAGAGCAAATCATTAGTAACTCTAATGAGAGCAGTCTCAGTACTATGGTATAGTCTAAATCCTGACTGGAAATCTTCACAGATACTATTTCTTTCTAAAAAGGAACATAGTTGTGATGAAACTGCCTTTTCTAGTATTTTTGACAGAAAAGTGAGATTTGAAATCAGCCTGTAATTAACTAATTCTCTAGGATCAAGTTGTGTTTTTTTTAATAAGAGGTTTAATAACAGCCCGCTTAAAGGTTTTTGGTACGTATCCTAGCGATAAAGATGAATTAACAATATTAAGAAGAGGATCTATGACCCCTGGAAGCATCTCTTTCAATAGCTTAGTCGATATAGGGTCTAACATACATGTGGATGATTTTGATGATTTAACAAGTTTTGACAATTCTTCCTCTCCTAAAGCAGTAAATGAATTGAATTTTTCTTTAGGGACACTACAATGCAATGTCTGACACAAGACTGTAGTAGAAGGTTGCATGGTTATAATTTCAACAATTTCAACGGCATCAATATCGATTCCATGTGACAATATTAGATCTAAAGTATGATTACGACAATGAGTGGGTCCCGACACGTGTTGTCTAACACCAATAGAGTTTAGAATGTCTGTAAATGCCAATCCTAATGAGTCTTTTTTATTATCTACATGGATATTAAAATCACCAACAACCAGGACTTTATCTGCAGCTAGTACTAATTCTGATAGAAAATCGGCAATCTCTTTGATAAAGTCTGTATGGTGTTCTGGTGGCCTTTATACAGTAGCCAACACAAATGTCAACTTACATAATGTTACGTAAAGCACCATCACTTCAAAGGAATTATATCTGAAATACTTCTGGCTGATACTGTAAATATTACTATAAATTACAGCAACACCTCCCCCTTTTCCTTTCTGTCGAGGATTGTGTCGATAATCATAACCTTGAGGACTAGACTCATTTAAAGTAATGTAATCGTCCGGTTTTAGCCAGGTTTCTGTCAAACACAGCACATCTAGATTATTGTCTGTGATAATATCGTTTACAATAAGTGCTTTTGAAGAAAGTCATCTAATATTTAACAACCCAAGCTTTATCATTTGTTTATCATTATTATCTCTATTTTTTATTTGTTGAACATCAATTAAATTTTTACCATTTAATGGGTTTGGACGTTTTTTGTTTTTACTAATTCGGGGTACAGACACAGTCTCTATGTGATAATATCTAGGTGCAAGAGTTTCTATGTGTTGGGAATTATCTGACTTCTGTAACGTGAGGCAGCCAGCAGACGGTCGGTTTAGCCAGTTTTTGGGGCAGACCTGACCTGTTGAAAAGAGATGGTATTCATCCGTCCCGGGATGGTGCTGCTCTTATCTCTAGTAATATGGCACATAGTCTCAGAGCTAAAACATGACAAACTGGGGCCCAGGACTCCGTATAGCTTAGTTTTCTCTTACTTTTATTGATTTTTGATTATATTATTATTGCCTACCACATTAATCTGACGTCGCTAGCTTGTAATCTTTGAATCTAAATCGCTGTAACGCGGTTGGATCTCGCTGGTTAACTTGTTATCAGTCTCGCGCGCTCCTTTTTTAACGCGTTCATCAAACAGCTGTGGTAACTCGGATCGGATCAGTCTACAAATATGGTGAGTCATGTCATCCTCTCCCTCAGTCATCTTTTGCACAGTCTGTAACATGTTTAGTGTAGCTCTCTCAGTCAGCGACGAGGGATTTACATCTCATAAATGTAGGGAAATCGTCAGGCTGACAGAGAGAATCTCAGAATTAGAGACACGCATCCAAACTTTAATCGAGGATAGTAAGAACGTAGGAGCCTCAGATACTGTTTTGGATGCGACTAGCTTAGTGAACTCTGTACATTGTTCGGTTCCGGCTGTAGAGCCCGCGCAGCAGGGCACTTGGGTAATGGTGAGGCGGACTAGCCGTGGAAAACACCACTCTTCCGTTCCAGTAAGAACATCAAACAGGTTCTCCCCACTCAGTGACGCACCCACTGAGAATTCTGTTGAAAGTGCCCTAATCATTGGCGATTCTATTACACGGAACGTGAAAATAGTGACACCAGCCACCATAGTCACATGTTTGCCGGGAGCCAGAGCACCTGACATCAAAGCAAATTTAAAAGTGTTGGCTAATGCTAATCGTAAATACTCTAAAATTATTATTCACGACGGCACAAATGATGTTCGACTTCGCCAGTCGGAGATCACTAAAATTAACATTAAAGAGGTGTGTGAACTCGCAAGTGCAATGTCAGGAGAAGTAATTTGTTCTGGCCCTCTTCCTGTTCGTCGGAGTGATGAGATAGTTAGCAGATTATCATCACTCAATGGCTGGCTGTCTAAGTGGTGTCCACAGAATAATATAGGTTTCATAGACAATTGGAAAAGCTTTTGGGGCAGACCTGACCTGTTGAAAAGAGATGGTATTCATCCGTCCCAGGATGGTGCTGCTCTTCTCTCTAGTAATATGGCACATAGTCTTAGAACTAAAACACGACAAACTGGGGCCCAGGACAGGAAGCAGACAGACTGGCTAAACCGACCGTCTGCCAGCTGCCTCACGTTACAAAAGTCAGATAATTCCCAACACATAGAAACTCTCGCACCTAGACATTATCACATAGAGACTGTGTCTGTACCCCGAATTAATAAAAACAAAAAAACTTCCAAACCCATTTAATAGTAAAAATTTAATTGATGTTCAACAAATAAAAAATAGAGATAATAATGATAAACAAATGATAAAGCTTGGGTTGTTAAATATTAGATGACTTTCTTCAAAAGCACTTATTGTAAACGATATTATCACAGACAATAATCTAGATGTGCTGTGTTTGACAGAAACCTGGCTAAAACCGGACGATTACATTACTTTAAATGAGTCTAGTCCTCAAGGTTATGATTATCGACACAATCCTCGACAGAAAGGCAAAGGGGGAGGTGTTGCTGTAATTTATAGTAATATGTCAGAATCATTCAAAAGAATTTCAAATATAATTCCTTTGAAGTGATGGTGCTTTATGTACATTATGTAAGTTGACATTTGTGCAGGCTACTTTATACAGGCCACCAGGACACCATGCAGACTTTATTAAAGAATTTGCTGATTTTCTATCAGAGTTAGTACTGGCTGCGGATAAAGTCCTTGTTGTGGGTGATTTTAATATCCATGTAGATAATAATAAAGACACATTTGAATTGGCATTTGCAGACATTTTAAACTCTATTGGAGTTAGACAACACGTGTCAGGACCCACTCATTGTCGTAATCATACCCTAGATCTAATACTGTCGCATGGAATTGATATTGATGCTGTTGAAATTCTACAGCAGAGCGATGATATATCAGATCATTATTTAGTCTTGTGTATACTACAGTTAGCCAAGGCTACAAAACCACCACCCAGCCATAAATATGGTAGAACCATCACTTCTACCACTAAAGATTGCTTTATAAATAATCTCCCCGAGCAGTTTCATCGCCTTAGTATACCTGACAACTTAGAAGAACTCGATGCTGCAACAGAAACTATTGGCTCTCTCTTTTCCAGCACATTAGATGCAGTCGCTCCTTTACGTCTAAAGAAGATTAAGGAAAATAATCCAACGCCGTGGTATGATGAGCACACTCGGGCTCTAAAACGAGCTGTGAGAAAAGCCGAACGTAGTTGGAAGAAAACAAAACTAGAAGTTTTTCGCCTTTTGTGGAAAGAAAAAATGATTGAGTACAGAACGGCTATAAGAAATGCTAGATCTACTTATTTTTCAAATCTCTTAATAGAAAACAAACATAATCCTAGGTATTTATTTGACACAGTGGCTAAATTAACTAGAAACAGAGATTCAACTGCGGACGTTTCCAAAGAGCACAGCAGTAATGACTTTATGAACTTCTTTACTTGCAAGATTGACAATATTAGAGAGAAAATTAAAAACATGCAACCGTCTACAGTTTCGCTTCAGACAGTGCACTGTAGTGTCCCTGAGGTAAAACTAGAATCATTCGCCGCTATAGGAGAGGAAGAATTATCTAAACTTATCAAATCATCAAAATCAACAACATGTATGTTAGACCCAATGCCGACTAAACTACTGAAAGAAATGCTTCCAGAGGTCGTAGGTCCATTTCTTGATATAATTAATTCATCCTTAACACTAGGATACGTGCCAAAAACTTTTAAGCAGGCTATTATTAAACCTCTTATGAAAAAACTGAACTAAATCCAAGAGATTTAGTAAATTACAGGCAAATCTCGAATCAACCTTTTCTGTCAAAGATACTAGAAAAGGCAGTTTCAACACAACTGTGCTCCTTTTTAGAAAGAAATGTAATCTGTGAGGATTTCCAGTCAGGATTTAGACTATACTATAGTACTGAGACTGCTCTCGTTAGAGTTACAAACGATCTACTCTTATCATCCGATCATGGCTGTATTTCTCTATTAGTGTTATTAGATCTCAGTGCTGCTTTTGACACTATCGATCACAACATTCTAAAAAGACTTGAAAACTATATTGGCATTAGTGGAATTGCTTTGGCATGGTTCAAATCTTACCCATCTGACCGTTATCAGTCTGTAGTAGTTAATGAAGAGATGTCGTATCGATCACAAGTTCAATATGGAGTACCACAAGGCTCAGTACTAGGACCGTTGCTTTTCACTCTGTACATGCTGCCCTTAGGAGAGATAATTAGGAAGCATAGAGTTAGTTTTCACTGCTACGATGACGATACTCAGCTCTATATTTCCTCGCGCCCTGACGAAACCTACAAATTCACAAAACTAACAGAATGCATAGCAGACATTAAAAACTGGATGACAAGAAATTTCTTATTATTGAATTCAGAAAAAACTGATATCCTAATCTTTGGACCAAAAACTTCCTCACGAAAAAACCTTGAATACTCTCTAACACTTGACGGGTGCTCCATTAAATCTTTGTCCTCAGTTAGGAACCTGGGTGTGCTCTTTGATACCAATCTTTCATTTGAAAGTCATGTTTCCAGTATCTGTAAAACCGCCTTCTTCCATCTAAAAAACATATCTAAATTACGACACATGCTCTCAATGATAAATGCGGAACAGTTGGTTCATGCATTCATGACCTCAAGACTAGATTATTGTAACGCTCTACTGGGTGGTGGTTCTGCTTGGCTTTTAAACAGACAACAGTTGGTCCAAAATGCGGCTGCTAGAGTTCTTACTAGAACCAGAAAGTATGACCATATTAGCCCAGTTCTGTCAACATTACATTGGCTCCCTATTAAACATCGTATAGATTTTAAAATCTTGCTACTTACTTATAAAGCTCTAAATGGTTTAGCTCCCCAGTACCTAAGTGAGCTCTTAATGCATTATAGTCCTTCACGTCTATTGCGATCTCAGAATTCAGGCCAGTTGATAATACCCAGAATATCAAAATCAACTGAAGGCGGCAGATCCTTTTCCTATTTAGCACCTAAACTCTGGAACAATCTTCCTAGCATTGTTCGGGAAGCAGACACACTCTGTCAGTTTAAATCTAGACTAAAAACACATCTCTTTGCTCTTGCAAACAGATAACACATTATCAATACATTAACATTTTTCAAATCCGTTAAAAGATTGTTACGCTGCAATAATTAGGTCGGCCGGAACCTAGAACATTTCCTATAACACTAGATATACCTGTACATCAGAATAAGAATGGCATCTACACTAATATCAGCCTCTCTGCTTATCCTGAGGTTTGTCGGGTGCTGGATCCAGGCCATATCCAGATCAGATGGAGTACCTGTATCTGGACCTTACTACAATGTAGCCCAGGAGACAATGGGCCTACAGATCCAGTTCTGGCTGCATCTATAATTCAGATTTTTAATCCCCGTATCCGCTTACATATATTTATATATAATCTATTTTTAATCTCAATAATAAAAATGTATAATTCAGATTTTGATCTCCATATCCATTTACATATATTATATATATCTTCCAAGGGGTTTTTTCCCTCCTAGGACTTTTTTCCCAGTGTTAGCACGCTGGGTTTTTCTCCTAGGGGTTTTTTTTTCCACCCCTGGGAGTCAGCCAACATTGGCTTAATGTAGCACCATCTTGTATATGTTACACATTACCACGCTTGCTTGTACAGCTTATTTTTAACCACTACTCTTTTTTTTCTGCGCTTCTAATATGTAAAGCTGCTTTGAAACAATTACCAATTGTAAAAAGCGCTATATAAATAAATTTGACTTGACTTGACATGTCAGGTGCTCTGGCTCCCGGCAAACATGTGACTATGGTGGCTGGTGTCTCTATTTTCACGTTCCGTGTAATAGAATCGCCAATAACTAGGGCACTTTCAACAGGATTCTCAGTGGGTGCGTCACTGAGTGGGGAGAACCTGTTTGATGTTCTTAATGGAACGGAAGAGTGGTGTTTTCCGCGGCTAGGCCGCCTCACCGTTACCCAAGTGCCCTGCTGCGCGGGCTCTACAGCCGGAACCAAACAATGTACAGAGTTCACTAAAGTTAAATTAAAGTTTGGATGCGTGTCTCTAATTCTGAGATTCTCTCTGTCAGCCTGACTATTTCCCTACATTTATGAGATGTAAATCCCTCGTCGCTGGCAGAGAGAGCTACACTGAACATGTGACAAACTGAGCAGGAGATAACAGTGGGAAAGGATGACATGACTCACTGTGTTTGTAGACTGATCCGAGTTACCACAGCTGTTTGATGAACACTTTGAAAAGGAGCGCGCGAGACTGATGACAAGTTAACAAGCGAGATGCAAACGCGTTGTAACAGCGATTTAGATTCAAAGATTACAGGCTAGCGACGTCAGATTAATGTGGTAGGCAATGATAATAATAATATAAGCAACAATGAATAAAAGTAAGAGATTCAATAAAAGTAAGAGAAAACAAAGCTATACGGAGACGCAAACACCAGCAGCGAGGCAGAGGCAGCGAGGCAGACAGGAGCAATCTAGCTAAACAGTTTACACATAATTCAATTTAGATTTAATTAACAAAGTAACGTCAAATTTAGCTGAACATGGTTCAGGAAGGAATACACTTGGTGTAATTAGCTGAGAAGAATTAAAGGTAAGGAAAGAGAAAGTGAGAAATCAGAAATGTGGTTAAAGGAGAATGGTTTAGATCACTTTACACTGAAGACCCACGAGCTGCAGTTAAAGGCTTTAAATAAATGATGCTAACTGCTGATTGTTGAAGCTATTAGTTAGCTTAGTCTTAGCTAAAGGTTGGGTTAGCTTAGCCACCTAGGCTGGTTTGTTTACAATATGGTGTCACAAGGTGATGAGTATGTGCTATCTAGAGTTAGCACTTCCTGTGACAAGTCATTGTCATGGAAACCAATGCACATCAGAGCAATTTGAACAGTTCATGAAGAGTGTTTGCACATTTTGAATGAGTTATGCATAGAGTTAAAATGTGGCGCTTATACTTTCAAGAATATTCAAGAACTTGATGTTATATTCAGTAAAATGCAAATGTTTTGGTATTTGCAAATTTTACTCATGTAAACTTTTTTCTGTGAATGAATGCTTCTCTCTACTTTGAACAATAGGCTTCTTGCACACATTTAAAGAGTAGATAAACAGATTTGCTGTAAGTTAAAGCTCCTTTAAGTACACATAATTACATCCATCTCTTGCATGAATACTGATGTTTCTTTTAGCAAATGAAACAGTATTGATCACCATACTTGTAGATGCAGTCAATCTCTAGATGAATGGCATCAATCTAACTATAATTTGTAAGGACTTTACAACATAGAACGATGAGTGCTGCTCAAATCAACTTTCACATGACACTGTACTGAGACTTCTTCATCAGCAACAGGTCATGAAACCCCAAAACATTTTTTTGAGATGTAAACAGATATGTATAGGCTGCACATCACTGCAAACAGTAAAGGTACTCGTTAATGTTATTCATAAGTGAAAAATAGTTATTTTTGCAGTCTTCCGGTTTGAAAAGCTGAGTCGGAGCAACGTCACAAAATCTGACATAATCGTGTACTTTCGGCCCAAGTATGGGCATGGTCGAACATGCTGATGTAGACTGTTTTGAGCGATTCTCGACATATATTCATGACATAAAGCTCACTTAATCCAATCACTGCGCCGTAGTATGCATAAGATTATAATTGCGGTATTATGCATGAGGAAGTATCACTTCTCTCGCCTCGGTCTCTTGTCATTCAGACATATCGTTGGTGTTTGTTTCCTCAGTGCTACAACACAATGTGTTTTCCTGAGACACGACCAAAGCAGAAGTTTGTGTGCATGTGGATTGTTTTGCTGTAATCTACCAGCACAAATGGAAAATATGTTCGTGTGAGATCGCATTACAGCAGAGAATTCAAATGTCACAAAAGTGCGGCTCATTCACCTCTGCCTGCTCTAGCTGTGTTCAAACATGTGAGCCATAGGCTGTTTCCCTCAGCACAGCAGCACATGTGTTGTTTTGTTTTTGCCCACAATGCGGTCAGAACTGGAGTTTGAATAGGAACAGATGCAAAATTTGACTGTTATGATAAAGACGCGGAGCGCACATATGATCGGTTTCAGCGCGGAGCTCCGCGATGAGTTTAATAACACTAGCCACGTGGCTAGTCTTCTTTAAATGAATCATTTGTGCAAACTGGACACTGATACAGTGGTGTAGCCTATCTGAACGCAACAACACGATTATTCTAATAGACAAAAGACTGATTTTGAGACTGCAGTGTAGCCTATTATTAGCCCTATTAAATATTCTTTCGCATTTCTCCCTTGTGCTTGGGAGTTTGTTGTCATTTTCTCCGTGCTCATATATTAATATTCATTATTGTGTATAATGAGTGTGTTCTATGTCTGTGCTTCATTGGTTGTTCTCTCCCCTCTTCCCCCCTCTACACTCCCACTTTTCCAGAGCTTTACACACCCATTTTTACAAAGTTTTTCCAGCTCAGAGGTGTGAACGACCATGCTAAAACAGGGGGGTTTCATGACCCTTTAAACAATACTGTGATTGGGATCTTCTTCCACCAGAGCAGAATAATCAATTCTGGTAGAGTTTACATATACCGCTGAGATGAGATTCCTTTGTCAAAACAGATTTACGCTTTAAACAGTAGGACAGAACCAAAATACAACAGAGCCAAAATACCAAAAATAACCAGCTTTACTATTGCCAGCTGCTCAGTCAAAAAGATGGAGGGATAAAATATGCTCTCTCAGAACCATATACAATGTTTTTACAATATAAACAACATAAAGTAAATGTTGTAATAATTAATCAACAGTAGACAGTAAGCAAACAATTAGCATAGATGTGCAGTATTCATCTGCTCTGAAACCAAGAGCGCCATGTTGCTATTTTGAGACATTTCATATGCATATCATATTGAATCACATTATTAATCATCTACTTTTGAATCATATTAGGCTGTTTGCCTCAAATGAGACCACTCAATGTCCTCTGTGGTTCTCCATTGTCTTTTGGATGAGATGCACTAGCTCATGCGTGGCTGAGGACACACTTGAATGCCTTTAAGCCAGACAAACTGATTCCATCAGTCCTGGTGAGGGTACAATAAGATGGAATTTGTCTTCTGTTGGTGTCACTGTGAAGGCCATCCATGCAACCTCCATGCAACATTTTAAATGTGAAGGCCAAAATAGTGTGTAAAAATAGTGCAGTCTTTTTCTCCTCCACCCTTTGGGTCGTCAAAGGATGAAAGATTGCACAGACTTTGTCAAGCATTAATGTTGATGTATGTCGATTGTGCAAGACAGTGGCATAAATCAGATCAGTTGTTTCTTTGTTTTTGGGGTTGTGGCAACAGGATAGGCCTCTTCAGAAACTTTCATTAGTGTTAGTTTGTGTTGAGGCATGGGCATGGACTTGTAGCATGACACATCACAGCGTTGAGAGTGACTTGGTTACTTATGTAAACTTGGTTCCCTGAATAGGGCATGCTACTCCATTACTGCTTTGTTTTTTTATCGAAATCTGAGGAATGATGACACCATCATCCAATAAATTGGTGGGCTTCAGACAATCAAAAAAATAAATAAATAAATAAATAAAAAATACAGGCTTCAGACAATCATCACACCTGGGGATGTTCCTGTAGCATAAGAGAAAACCAGAGGTAACAAAAGTGCACGTAACAAATAATAACAAACCACAAACAAAGGCAGAAACAACTGAGACTAAATAGACAGAACTAATGAGCAAACACAAAACAGTTGGGTGCAATGAAACGAGGATAATGAGTCCAGGAGTGAATTATGGGAAATGCAGTTCAGACAGGTGACAAAAGTCCATGTTGGAGTGCCCTCTGGCAGCTAAACAGGGCACTCCAACTCATGATCATGACATTTATATAGCGCTTTTTACAATGCAGTTTGTGTCAAAGCAGCTTTATATAGTGCTTTTTACAATGCATATTGTGTCAAAGCAGCTTTACAGTGATAACTGGTATATAATTTGGCTTCACAGCAACTCTTTAAGAAAATGGTGTTATTGTCCAGCTTAAGTAAATTCAGTATTGATTCATTCCATTGAAAAAAGCAATAATTAATTAGTTCATCTATAAATTAGCACTGGAAAAAACAGTGATGTCATCGTCCAGCTCAGTTCTGTTCACATACAATGGTGTCAATACAGGCAAATCAAAAACATTGTTGAATATCAAGTGTCCCCAACTAAGCAAGTCAAAGGCAAAAGTGGCAAGGAACCCAAACTCCAACAGGTGGCATCAGATGACAAACAGGTGATAAAAATGGATCTCTGCTGACACTTCAGGGCTGCGTTGTTGTCACGTCTAGGTGCAGGTTCTCCATCTGATCTAGATATGGCCTCGGGATAAACAGAGAGACTAATATTAGTGTAGATGTCATTCTTCTTCTGATTTAACGAGTACATCTGGTACAACTGGTGTCACTTGACATTTGATATTCAATAGTATTATTGACATTTATTCAACAGTGCTTCTGATCTGCCTGCATTGACACTATTATTTAAGAGCTGCTGTGCAGCCAAATTATGTAACAGTTATCAATGTAAAGCTGCTTTGACACAATCTGCATTGTAAAAAGCGCTATATAAATAAAGGTGACTTGACTTGACTTGTTATAGGAAGTGTTCCAGGTTCCGGCTGAACACTAATTTATGCAGCCTAACAATCCTTTAATGGATTTGAAAACATAAATTCATAATGTGTTGTGTATACAAGGTTAAATAGATTTTTAGTCTAGATTTAAACTGACAGACTGTCTGCTTCCCGAACAATGCTAGGAAGATTGTTCCAGAGTTTAGGAGAAGGATCTACCATCTGCAGTTGATTTGAATTTATTCTAAGTATTATTAATTGGCCTGAATTCTGAGATTGCAATAGACGTGAAGGACTATAATGTGTTAAGAGCTCGCTCAGATACTGGGGAGCTAAACCATTTAGTGCTTTGTAAGTGATTAGCAAGATTTTAAAATCTGTACGATGTTTAAATGGGTCATGAACTGTGTTGGTTTATTGTTTTATAATGTTTCCTGGGGTGCACTTATAATGTTAGAATGCTTTTTACATCCAAAATTGTCATAATTTATAAATTAAAGGCATTTTTCCTACCCTGATTTTAGTCCTCTGGTTTGAACGCTCTGTTTTAAGGGGCGTGTCTGCTGTGAGACTTCAGTGTAAATGCTCACTACTGTGATTGGCTAACATCTTTCCATTTGAAATAGCCAAATATTACTTTCTCTTTTAGCGCGTTTTTACTATTACAGCTCTCAAGGTTAACTAATCGTGTAAAGTGTTGCATTACATTTAGATCTATGGCATTATATTGAGATTGTGGCATGAAAGGATGCATAGATGAACACTGTAGCCAATTAAAGACATGTTGAACACATGAAAGCAGTGATCTCGTCATTGCAACTCAATTTCTGTACACTAACAAATGCTTTCATCTTCACTAACAGTGCAAACGTGATATAACTAAAAGATTTGTTGAATAAAATGGGAGTTTTGCACGTCAGTCATTGATAAACTCGCACTGTGATTGGCAGCTTCAGTGCGCGCTGCTCCAATGACTGCAAAGAAAGCTTTCTTTGATTGCTTTCTTTATATAATTTAATCACAGTTAAATAACAGATTATTTCCGTCCTACTAAGAGAAACAACGCAAGTTGAGTGTTTATTCATGGTTTTGATTTACTGACAAACACAGACAAACAACATCTGACTGTACATGAATCTTTAATATCAGATCAGGCATTAAAATTAACACATTACTCACATGTTATCGCATTACTATCAAGTCCAGGCACTGCACAATATTTTGTAATCCTCAACGGTATGTTTATTGCTTGGTAGCTCAAACCGGTTTAACCACATGTTACTTAGGCTACCTATTCTATTGCATGTCATGCGTGAATCAGTGGGCGGGGCTAAACAGGAAGTGATGAAGTAGGCATTGATTTTCTTCTGCAGAGGCAGTGCTTGCTGCCCTTTGACGTCATAGATCCCCACTTTGTAAATCCTGTCGTTTGCTGGGTCTGGTGTCAATTAAAGCTTTTATTGGACTAACAAGGAAGTTTTTAGCTCTAAAATTTACAGGATATACTTAAAGTATAATGACCTCTTATATTCTATTTTATATTCTATATTATATTAAGTTCATCACCCCTTTAATAGTTTAATAGTTCAAGCTGCTCGCTTGATAAAGTAAAGATGGTTCAAAACCCAGCAGCTAGAGTTCTTACTAGAAACAGGAAGTATGACCATATTAGCTGGATTCTGCCAGCACTACATTGGGAGCCAACCATCTAGTAGAGCATTACAGTAATCTAGCCTTGAGGTCATGAACGCATGAACTAACTGTTCTGCATTTGTCATTGAGAGCATTTGTTGTAGTTTAGATATATTTTTAAGAAGGAAGAATGCTGTTTTACAAATGCTAGAAATGTGGCTTTCAAATGAGAAATTGGCATCAAAGAGCACACCCAGGTTCCTAACTGATAATGAAAACTTAACAGAGCAGCCATCAAGTGTAAGACAGTATTCTAGGTTATTACATCCAGAAGTTTTTGGTCCAGTAATTAGAATCTGTTTTTTCTGAATTTAGTTGTAGGAAATTACTGGTCATCCAATTTTTTGTATCAGCTATGCATTATGTAGCAAATTAGCTCAAAATAAATATGAATAATTAATCATAACTAGTTATAATTAATTATTAATATTTTAATCAGTTAATAAAATTAACTGAATGTAATAAACTTAATATTACAATCAATTAACCTGTTGTTCAATGAACACACAGTGTTAATTGTTTATTAATTCTAAGAAATGTTCATTTCCAGGTTATGGGAAATAACAATCTTATTCTACTAAAAGCCTGTAGTCAGGACCGACATGAATAGGGACTCCCGTATATGAGCGCAAAACACGGACAACCTTACGTGTGACATTAACAAGACTTTATTAACTAGACTAAACACTTAAACTACTCTAATATTCACACACATACATGCATACAGTTTACCAAGAGAGAGAGAGAGCTAGAGCAGAGTACAGGAAGCAAGAGGTTACATCATTGTTGGGCATTTCAGCAGATCAACAGCCTTGAGCAAACCATCAGTTTAGTTTTAACAGGCCCTTCTTTAAAAGGGGTAAGGATACTCAATGTATCCGATAATGAGACTAAGTTTGATACTTGCATGTCTCTCCAAGATGAATTAAAACTGTCCTGATGCAATTTGTGGAGGCTCCCGTTGAATCTTTGCTGATATTGTCTTGATGAAAGAGAACCAGTTGGATTCAGAGGAGTCTCAGTTCTCTTTTCTTCTGTGTCTCTATTCTGTCAGGGTCCTTGCGTCTGTCCCAAGCCTCCATCTCTAGCTGGTCTATGTGGCTTTTAGCATGCATCAGCTCCTTGTGAGTCTCTGTGATCTGGAGTTTGAGGTTGTTCACCTCCTGTTTCAAAACAGCGAGGATGTGGGCCAGGAAGAAGTTGACTTCAGTCAGATCATTGTGATCACACCTCTGGTTTGAGTCGTCTGCCTTTACTTCTCTTCCATCTTTGTCCAGTTGCTTTTGGCTCTGGTGCTGTAATTGATCAGCAGCACTGGTTAGGAGGGTGTTCCTCACGACACCTAGCCAGTCCTTTTGGTCTGCCATCTGGGCAGTTAGGCTGAGCATCTGCAACATTTAGGCATGCTTGTGGTGAGAGTAAGGGCAAGAGACTACTGCAAGATCAAACAGAATTTAGGGCTAAAGGCACAGTTGTATAAAATACAGCTAGGTTCAACAAATGACTTAAGATGGTTCTTGTGGTCAAATTATTTCTTAGTATTTCTTACTGATGGCTCACGACAGGCTTGACCTCTGAACAAATAGGAAAGAAAAAGGGAGAGGAAGAGGAGAGCTTTCCTATTAGATTCTGCTTATTAGTGGTGCTCAAAATTGAGCCCTAGTAATTGTTCAGATTACTTTGTAGCTGGCTCATAAAAGCCAATAAGGAGTTCCCCTTTCAGAGGGAAGTTTTACGAGTCTTTGTTCTGTAGCAAGATATTAGCATAAGACACTGGATTGGATGAATGAGAGAATAACCTTCTAGATTCTTATAATACTAATGTGTCACAGAGTTAGTAACATGTAACATAAATTACCAAATAGGAAATGAAAGTTGGAATCCGTAGATACCAAGCATGCTGCCAATGTGATCTCAGTTAACTATACATTTGCAACTATGGAACATTAATACCAAAATAGTTCAAAAGAGAGAATTAATACATAGAATAAAGCCTATAAAAGGAAAGTCATGAGATGGGAAACTTGGATACATGTTTATACATTTCCCAAGTGGTTATATAGAGAATACATAGGATTAAGAGAGTTTATTTGTCCTTCTCAGGAAGAATGAGTCACTAGTCTCTCCAGAATTCTTCTGGATCATAAAAGTACCATATACCTGTAACAGGACACCTAGGTTGGCCTGTGTGCTAGCAACATTGGGATGCTGGTTACAGTTTTAGGGGGATGAGTTCAGAGAACTTTGATAGTGAGAGTGAGTTTATGGGTAATTCATTAAATACAATGAATAATTGTGTGGCTGATTGGTCCAGACGTTACAATTACGTTAATTTTGTGATTGGTAAGTTTCGACAGAGGGCAAAGAAACATAGAGCAGAGTATCATCAGCATAACGGTGTAAACTAACGCCATGCTTCTGTTTTCAAGTTACACCAGGATGCTCTCCCTCTGGTTCCCCTTCCACACACAACAAGGGAATTTAGTATTAAGCATCAGCACTGAATACAGAAGGACATGCTGGGAAGTTTTATCCTCTGTTTATGACCTATATTGTAGATATGATCTTTGACCACAGAGACCTGGCACTTGATCAGCAAAGTAGCTGAAAAGCAGAAATAGGAAAGGTGTCCTCAAGCTTCTGCTCCTACACAGTTTGAATCAATTTAGGATTTCTAAACAGACGTTATTTATGAAATGTTAATTTCTATAGCCCATTTTAACTAAATATGGTATCTTGTCATTCAAACATAGAAATAAACAATTTTCTTTTTTACTCAAGTAGCTTTTTGGAACATTCTCAAATTACATGGATCTAGCAAAATGATTTGCACAAATGTGTGCAGTCAATGCAAGTGGGAGTGCAAGTTGTCATTATAAGTGAAAACAGAAATGATCATTAAGCATTAAATTAGAAAAGAATGCGTTCTCAGTAGTCTCAGACTTTTGGAGCCCACAGTGTCTAATGAGGAGTTACTGAAACCCTACCTACTTTGTGCCCTTGAGTGAGTCATTTAATCCCTGTTCACCCAGCCAGAATGTACCAGCAGTACATTCCAGCAGTACCAGCTGTACACCAGTTTGATAACATGCTTCTACTAAATGACAAGAGCTCAAAGTGGAACATGCTTGCTCCCTATTAAAGTAAAATGTTTTTTATCCCTCAATATGTATCTACATGGAGAAAAAAATCTTGCCTTGTGGCAGCATTGGCAGAATACAGGCTCTTGCAAAGCTAACCTTTGAATAACCTTACACCAGAGTATTTTTTTCAGCTGTCTTGTAGAATTGGTTGTTTCATTATTGAGGGTGAAAATAATTAAACTTGAAAACAATAACTAATATGTGTTCATAGCTGTGGACAGTAACAAGGTATTTTTCTTTGTTACTAAATACATTTTTCAAGTATGTGTACTTTACTCCAGTATTTTTATTTTGAGCAACTTTTACTTCACTACATTCCAAAGCTTAAGATCGTACTTTTTACTCCACTACATTTCATAAAACACATCATTACTCATTATTTTAGTAACATGCTCAAAGATGCAAAAGCGGTGTCCGATTTGTGCTCGAACTGATTCTTTTCAGTCATCCTGTTAAATTGGTTCGCAAATCACATCAAACAATTGATTCATGAATTGGACTGATTGGATAGCTTGTTTGCAATCACGTGGTTCTGATGACATGTGAAATTCAGGTGGAGGACAGGAAGTGAAAATTTGAATGGACGAGATGGAGGAAAGGTTTAGAAAGGTATCTTATTCTTCGGTCTGTCTGCTCGCTAGAGAGGCCAATCTACTTTGAGTGTAACTAAAACGAGCCAATGCACATTGACATGCAATTATTTTCAGCAGCTGCTCTGTGTGGTTATATAATGAGCAGCAGGTGCATTGCATCTTTAGCTTTTCACTTTGGAGCGAAACGGTTCGTTTGTTCCGGTCTCTAATCTACAAGCAGTCTTCATTGGTGTTTGTGTGACGGGGCTAAGGCGGTGATCGAGTCCTCTTGTTTTCTGTGTGTGCTCCTTCAGAGAGCGCTAAAAAGCTGTTCTTACAGCTGGTGATGGTGCTTTTTCAGTGTGCTAAAAAGTTTTTATTACAGCTGGTAAGAACTGCGTCTTCAAAGAGAGTGAGTGCACACTACAGGCTGCACATTCCCTGTCAGTGGTGCTGCGTTCTTCTCCCCCGTGTTCTTCAGCACCAAGAGAGAGCGAGTGTCCTAAAAGAGCTTGCATGGGTGTGAGTTGTGTCTTCTAAAGATGACATTCCACCTGTATGTTTCTGGATGTGGTCGTTTCCTGTCCTCACTAGCAGCCATGATCACTGTTTCACATGTTCGTGGGTGGTTCATGTGCTGTTCATGTGCTGTCTCCTTGCCTATTCTCCACTGTAGCACCCTCGCTGGTGGCCACCAGGAGAGGTCTACTTTGGTGAAATAGCTTGGGTGACTTGAGGATTGAGGGCTTCTCCTTTCTGGGAACCAACCCCCTAGGGCCCCTCCCCCTCTAGCGCATTGCAAGCTGTGCAGCTTCTGGATGGGATTGCTGGTCCTTTTCATATGGGAACCTAGCATTCCTTTCAGGGCTCCAGCTGAGGAACAGATGTTGATTGCTGCATCGGAGATATGGCTGTTATGCTCTAGAAATTAGGGTGATGCTGAGCTTCCCACTGTAATGGTGTGTGCTTATGCTGACTCAGATTTGAAGATTACAGCCATGCTTTCCTGGGTCTTTTCAGAAGTGCATGGAAAACTTGTCAGTGTGGAATGCCAAAAGTGCCAAAATCTGCATAAAGTTTTTTTTTTTCCCTCCCCTCTCTCACTACCCTCAATGGTGGGGTGTCTGTGCATAGACCACACCTCCCCTGCATGTGAGGCCAAGGCACTCTTAATGCACGAGGGTAGTTCTGAGCCGAGGTTGAGTCAATTGTTGACTGATCGTGATCAAAGTCAAGGTGCAGGCCCTCGGCCAGACAATGTCCACCTCGGTGGTCCAGAAGCGCCTCTGTCTTACTTTGCAGAAGTGCGAGGGGTTGTCAAGCTACGCTTTCTTGATGCTCCCATATCACAATGTGGCCTTTTTGTTCACCCATCAGTTCACCCATTGTTCAACCAGTGTTCACCCATCTATAATTGACACAGACACGGACTGAGCCATCCGTTTTGGGTACCAAAACTATTGGCTCGTGATTTTTCTATTACGCCTAACTCTAGCATGGCCTTTAATTCATCCTGTACCGCTATTTTTCTAGTGTTTAGGTAAAAGATAGTGACGGCTGCGAGCCACTTCCCGAGAATCATTTCGATATGGTGCTGTATGAGATTCATACAACTGAGGAGGGGTGAAAACACATCTGTAAAATCTGCTTGCGACTTGGCTAAATCGGTGAGCTGCAGCAGCGAGAGGTGATCTCCCCCTGGGACCAGAGCGAGCAGATTGGTTTTGACATCTTCCTCTGATGAAACAGCTGCTGCTAACTCAACCGACATCACCTCATTCCAGTGTTTTAACAGATTGAGATGATAATTTTGACATGAATTACCCCTGTCCGTTTGTCTTACCTGATAATCGAGATCCCCAACTCGCTGTGTGACCACAAAAGGTCCTTGCCACTTTGTGAGTAATTTGGAACTAGATGTTGGAAGTAGTTCAAGCACTTTATCTCCTGGTGTAAATTGATGCTCTCGTGTACCCCTGTCTTACAGCCGATGTTGTTTGTCTTGGGCCTGGAGCAAATTCTCCATAGCGAGCCACCCCAGTGTGTGGAGTTTTGCTCGATGGTCCATGACATACTGAATTTCACTGAGGCTGTTTGAAGGCCTCTCCTCCCAAGCCTCTCTGATGACATCAAGCACCCCATGGGGCTGACAACCATAGAGAAGCTCAAATGGGAAAAACCCAGTGGAGGCTTGTGGAACCTCCTGCATCGCGAACAAAAGGGGGTCGAGCCATTTATCCCAATTTTTGGCATCTTCCTTTATGAATTTATGAACCATGGATTTCAACATGCATTTAAAGCAGAAGGATGGGGAGAGGGGTTGGAGAGAGAGAGGTTAGGGTGGGGCTCGCCGACCCCAGGGCATGCCACGAGATGATCCTCAGCCAGCTGGATGGCCAGTGCCAGTGACGGCGGTGGCACTGTACCTACTTGGCTGCTCCTCATGGAAACCGAGCAACAAACTGCTCCAGCACCACCAGATTGATCACTTTTTCGACATCACGTGTCTCGGCCATCAGCCGCTTGCAGCAAGCGTCTTGTAGCTTTTGGGCCATCATGAAAGGTTGGCCGCTGTCACCCAAGTCCACTGAGCACTGGGCCCACTTCAGGTCTTCATAGACCAGGAGGTTCGCCACAGGCAGCTGTTGCTCTGCCACCTGTGCCTCCCCGGACAGCAGCGGGATCAGGCGCACTGGCAATTGGGTTACCCAGCTGAGTAAGCTCTGAATGGTCTGCTGGTCTTTTTCCTGTGCTTGGACCAACAGACGGAACTGATCCTCTTGTTCCAACCTGAGGTCCATCAGCGCCTAATGTTGTGTTTGATGAAGACCAGCAAATGACTTGACAAGCTCCGCAAGTGGCGTTGGTTGAGCTGTCTGCATGGCTGGCTGCATGGCTGACTTCCTTGTCCCGGGTTCAAGTAACAAGGTTCAAATGAAGAAGGATGAAGAAGTTGGGGTCAGCGAATAATCCAGATTTTATTCACCAGAATAAACACAAACAAAAATCTGTCAAACACGGTATGCACAGCATCAATATCACAGTCTCAGTCTCTCTCTCTCTCTCCCTCCATGTCTTTACAGTGTGTACAATCTGTGAGATTTAGGAATCCTCTAGAGCTGAGGTTCAGTTATGGTAATGGGCATTTCATTTCTGACAGGCGCTGTAAGCAGTAGACCAATCACAACAGACTGGCCAATCAGAGCAGAGTAGGCTGACCGAAAGAAGGGATTTAGACAGACTGAATCATGAGACGAGTTGTTTGAGAATCATCGAAACGTGGTGATGTGCAATGTGTATTATGAGAAAATGAAATTGTTTTTTGACCTTTGATGGATGTAAACCTGTTATAGTTGACCTCCAAAACTAAATTAGAAACCTTTAAAATAGCATTAATGGGGCACTTTAATTTAAACTTTTCTTGAATATGGTATATAAAAAAAATTCAAAACCATGTGAAATTAAAATGAAAACAAACAGAACATTTATAACAACTTTACACAAACTGTATATTCCCTATCTGCCACTCACTCTGTGTTGTGTGTTAATGTAGTGACACTAGGGGTCATCCTTGTGAGCCCCAAACACTTCTGATGCTTTATATAAGGTTAATGAGAAATGTAGAATTTGCATGCCACTCCTCCGGATATGCAGGTATAAAAGTGGACGTGTTGCTCCACTCATTCAGATTTTTTTCTTTTGAGCTGAGAAAAAGTGTCATGGTTCTCTCTACATTCACTTCTGCCTAGAAGCTTCTTTGGATTCCTGTATGGCACATTTCAGCAGTTCTCTCATCCACACACAGTTAAGTGCTAGAGAGTTCCCCTTTCAGATTTTATTTCCAAAGGATTCATAAACTTTCAAATGTAATAAAATGTTTTCATCAACTGTAGCAACTGTCGAATCTTTTAATTCGGACATAAAACATAACACATCTAAGGTCACTGTTGGATTTCTAATGAAGAACAGGATGAAAGTAATTCAGTGGCTCCTGATATGAACCCAGTCGAACACCTATGGGGAATTCTGAAGAGATAAGTTGAGCATCACTCTCCATCCAGCATCCAGTCTCTAAAAGAGGTCATTCTTGAAGAACGGAAAAAGATAGATGTTGCAAAATGTCGCCAACTTCAATTCCATGCCTAGAAGGCTTGGTGCTGTCATTAAAAATCATGGAGGCCATACAAAGTACTAGATGTAGTAGTACTAATTTGAGTAAAACTGAAAAATGTGTAATCCAAGTTATATTATTAACCTTACTTTTGTGTTATAAGTTAAACAGATGTTATATTAAACTTAGTCTTGTCAACATTTTGGAAATTTTTGGAATGTTTTTGTGTTCATTGAGATATTGTTAAAAATGTTATTTTTCAAAGGGGGTGTACTAATTTACGCTGAGCACTGTATATATGCAGCTTAAAAAAAGATGAAATGTGCACAGCATTACATACATTATCATCATCAGTTTAATGTGTGGTGGACATGAATGCAGTACAGTTACAAACACAGTGCTGTGACTAGGGGTGTAATATTGACAAAAAAATTAGATCAATCTAAGATTTTATCGATAACGATAATTAGATGATGTTTTGCTGAGTGTTTGCTGACTCAGGACAGTTTTTAATATTCTTCATATTCTGTGTGATGGTCACAGGAGTACAGCAGTAACAGCAGTACAGCAGTAACAGAAATAATTTTTTTTTTCCAATACATTTCAATTGATTTTCTACCAATGGGTATTTTTACCTTTATAAATCCATATTTAAACCTAATTATACATGCATCATCTTTTATGTCAATTTCATAAATGTAATCAGATTCACTTATAATAATAAGACTCAATAGGACTGTCAACAATCAAGTTAAATAAGTCTCAACAAAATTCATCTTTGCAATAGAGTAGCTGCATCTGAAGTGGCATTTAGATGTATTTACACAGACAGTTTAATACAGCTTAGAGGTGACAAATGAATAACCTGACTGAGTCTTTGAGATTCAACCGATTCATTCAAAAGGCTGATTCATTCAGGAACAAAGCATTTGACTATCATAATCTATCATAGTCATCGAATCATTGATTCAGCCGATACGTTCAAAAAGCTGATTCGTTCAATAAGGAAACACAGTTGTGTGTTGCTCAGAGACGCAATTACAGAGCTGAGCTGTGGCTTTGTTTTAACAATTATCGTTGGCGAAATAGAGCAAAAACCGGCATTGTGGTGTCACTTAATATTAACTTGTTTATTAAACTTGTATAAATCAATGTCACATTTGTTTTCTGATTTCTGGAGAAAAACCAGTGAAAGCGTGAATTCTAAATGTACAATTGCTAGTCTAATCTACAAGACTACGTCATGTAATGTATGCATGCATTCTCTGGGTGTGTGAGGGATATACTCGATGTCAGATCGCACATTGTTATAACAACAATTATGATTATTGCAGACGATATTTATCACATACCCCTAGCTGTGATTGTTCTTTTTATCCTCAGTAAATAAATAAATTAACGTTATATTTTCATTATCGTCTATTAGGGGTGTGACGAGATCTCAAGACTAATATGTGACGAGATTTCTCGTCGAGGCGAAAAGTAGTCTTGTGATGTTGCCATGATAGAGTGGTTAGGATTATTAGGAAATAATAAGCCACCGCTTCGTTTGCATTACGCCTCCACTGTCATTTTGCTTTGTATTTAAATAAAAAACATTTAATTCAGTTGGATAAGGGTTGCCGCCGCCATATTTACAGAAATGGCCCTTTCACAAAGGGACGCGGTATGCACTGCGCTCGCCGCTGGGTTCAGTGCAGCCCTTCAGATACAAATCGATTTGCGCTGCACTGGCCAGAGCACAGTAGGCGGAGTTTTCCAAACTTGTACCGGGAGTTCTATACGTAGTCATTTGATTGTTGTATTGACATATTGATTGTTATATGTTGTATTGACATATTGATTGTTATATGTCCCGTGCTAAGAAGTGAGCAATAGCAATATAGCTTTTCTCCCGATGTCTCTATACGACCAGCAAACTTGTACTGTATAGCTCTGGATATTACAACACAGTAAATAGCTGTTCATCCATTTTGCTTTCCGATTGTTTGGATGCCCCGTTGCTATTGGTCGCGCGGGTAATCTTCACAGAGCGCAGCGGCAAACGTTGAACTATTTTGAACTTTGACCGCCGCGTGCGCGCAAGCTGCCATTAAAGCAAATGGGTTTCATAGCGCAGCGCATACCGCGTCCTGTGTGAAACGGCCTTTAAGCGCGATCGTGAAAGTAAACACGAGTGCGCATTCAAACGCGATGTCAATACCCCGCATTTTGAAAGCGGCTCCCTGATGAATGCAAATATCTCTCAATATGAAAGCTATTTTAGGCTGGGCAGTGTAGTTATAACCATCTCTTAGCTCTGTATCAAAGAAAAATTTGGTCTTATTTGCACTTTGAATATTGAGAGAGAGTGCGATTGTGGTTGCACTTATTGTGAAATGTTTCATTGACATTACCTGAGCAGTTTCAAGGCGCGCATTTATTGCATGATCGGAGCAAAAACATAATGTAAGTGTCTAAATGCATACGCACAGTTCAATGAATGATAAATGAAATGATTAACTTAATGTCATTAACTGAATGTGCGAGGAAACTGCTGAAATAACTACAACACTGACATAAGAGCGCGCGGTTTATCAATCAGATGCGCGTTAAAGTTGCGTTCGTTACTATAGCAACAGTAGAAACCCAGCGCATTTTCTTTCAGAATTACCATAAGGAAAATGTTCCATATAAAGAGAACAAAGAGCGCTTTTTACTATTCAGTGAAGAAAAGTTAGTTTAAGAGTAGTTGGGAAAGTGCATGATAGTCTCTCCATGTAAGCATTAGTATGTTTAATGTACCTGGAACAGTTTAATAAGGTTGTGTAGCCTTTAACAATATCATCCACTATATTTAACATGAACTAGGCCTAAAAATACTTTTAAAGCCCTTTTAAAGTTTTGGCTTATGTAAATTTCCACAAATGCCAATTTTTATAGGCTGTTAAAATAAAGTTATGTAGCATCATTGAGAACTAACATGAACCAACATTAACAATAGACAAAAGGGTTTTTCTGTTTGTTTGTTTGTTTGTTTTTGCCCTTACTCTCTGACCCCCCTGAAGGCCGCTGTGTAATTCACACCCTGAATAAGACACGTTGAGGGAAGCATTTCAATGTCCCCATAAATGCATTCGAATCGAATTAATCGAATCGCATCGAATTTTAATGTGAATCGTCTCGAATCGAATCGTTCTGAATTTGCAAAAATCGTTCTTGAATCGAATCGAACACCTATGGATCGTGAATCGAATTGAATTGCTGTCTATGAATTCACAGCCCTAATTAATGTTAATAAATGAGACCTTATTGTAAAGTGTTAACATTTTCATTTATACTGTTTTATTTCTATGATCAGTTTGTGGAAAGGAGTCAAAGGTTGTAGAAGCTCATAAATCATGTACAGTAAGGTCTGAAGAAACTGAAATCATACAGAAGATAAGTCAGTCAGTTGAGTGTGTGGCAAAACCTTTTACAGTACTTAAGTATTGTTGTCTTTTACTGCATATGATAATTCATACTCAAAGTAGAACTGAATAGATAATTAGTTAAAACATTTCAAATACACCTGCAGTCTTTTTTCTAGTCATGTATTTGGCCATTGAGGATTTCTTAAAAATAGTGTGTAAAAATCTTGTCTATGCACATGAATTCTTTATGAAGTAAACTTAAGAATCCATCAATACTTAAAATAAATGTTTATGTTCACACGTGGACTAAATAGAAGTTAATAAAGTATAACTTTAACTGATCTCTTACTTCATTTACTTCACTTAACACAGATGAACCGATCAAACTGTACATACCTCTCTACATGACTTGAACACTGGTCGACAGCTGATAACGTAACACCCAGGTGACACACCCTTACGTGGTAATGATTGGTCGATTGATAAGCTTCAATCTGATTGGCTAAAAAGTACGAATGATTCAGATGGGGTGGCAGGGGAGTCTCAAAATACAAACACACAAATCCAAGTTGATTCACATGCGAATGTGAGGATAAACACGCAAGCTTTAAACATTTGAAACTTTTGTGCACAGTTGTATATTTATGCATTTGTGAATTTTATTTAATGAATATATAATTTAATTTTGCGCACATGAATTGCTTTTTGTGAATGTATATATTCTTTTTGTGCACGTGAATTAGGTTTCACACGTGTGAAATTGGCTACGCATGAGTGCATCATGTTTTTTGTATGAATTATTGAGTCAAATCTGTCTCTATAGAAGAAAGCATGTCAGAGTCTTTGGTAGTAAACTAGGGCAGTTTCATCCTGGCCTTGTTTTGTGTTAAGGGCAGTGGTCAATCCATTTTCAAATTTTGAAAAAATTGAAAATGGACTGACTGGGGAATTTTGTCTGGGAATTCCTTTATGATGGCTTGTTTCAGCTGCTGGTTGACGGCGTTGCACCTCTGGGCTGGAGGTGATCCAGAGCAGATAGAGTCCATGCCATGCACTGTTGCAGGGGTTCTTGGAAGGGACAAATAGGTAGCACTCGCCCTTGTGCTTAGATAGTGAAGTGACAGTTGCTCCAAGATGGGTCCCCAGTGACCAGACTTGTCTGCCTTGACGTACCTGACACCTGCTGTAGGGTCTCCTAGATGCAGAACAACATCAGCAATGGGGTACTCCAAGTGTTGTATCAACCATACCAACCAACTCACAAGGTAAATTTTGGTAAATTACCCTGTGGAGTTACCTTGCATGGAGAAACTGCCCTTTTGAGAGTAGCGAGCCTACCAAAGCTCTGCTCCAAAAGGGTTCTGTGCAACTTGGGACCCATGGGTGAAAACCCAATTTAGGGTGTAAAGTTGGTCATTGACCCTATTCACTTGAGTGCTTGCCCCACTGTGCAAAAAGTCAAAAACCCGATGTCTGAAGCATGTGTAAAATAATGCCAGTCTTGTTGGTCGACGGCAGTCTGATGATGTCACATGCAGCACCCAAGCATACAAAAGGGTGCCTGCATTACATGACGTCAGCTTTGTTGTCTTTGGGAAGCCACTTTGTTTGTGTGAGTATGTGAGGATAAGTGTCTGTGGAGGAGTGGAAGGGTATTTCCTTTCTTTGGGCTTCTCTGACAAATCGGGTATCTGCATGCAAACATTCTCAGTGAAGTCTTGGAACAAAAGGGTCTGAACTATTGTATGTTTATTTTTTAAATTTTTTTATAGTTTTCAACTTTACTGTCTAATTTCAACTTTACTCTAAAATTTTGTTTTTAAAATAATAGAGATAAATTCTTGTGTTATGGATGCTATAGAGATTAATCAAGCATGTCGAGCCATCATTACAATACAGTATGTGCCACTCTCCGTGTCTTTTCATTTCTCCTCTCCTCAGCCCTCTCCATCCTCTTCAGCTTTTTAATCATAAGAATTAATCAACCGCTAACTCATTAGATGTCTGAATGCTGGACAGAAGGCCTCCCGATGGCTCACTGTCACGCATTGCTGGGTTTATGTGTTTGGTATCATAGCAACTGTATGAATGTGTAAATGGCTGGGCAGTCTTTGAAGCTGGCCTCACATCCAATGAAAGGCCAGAATGCAGAGTTATTTTTTTGGATGGATCGATGTGTTTGAGGGCTCCTTGTCATTTTGTGAAAGCTTGTATTTTTAATTTTACAATGGAAGGGTGATTTTTTTTTGATAGCTTCCCATTGCAGCTGAATTTCACAGGATAGCAACACCACAACAAGTGTCAAACCACGTCTGTCATGTCAGAATCACAGTTTGTGATATTATTTTTGTAAAGTGTGGTTTGTCATTTCAAGTTTCAAGTTCAACCCAGACATGGGAAACTGAAATTATGTTTCTCTACAGGTCCCAGAAATAATTAAACATTTAACATTACCATCATGACAACAATATATAGACAATAAACATATACACAGTATTCAAAAGTTAATAAATATATAATAATTTTGGAAAACAATGAAATATGAAATATCAATACACATTTTGTATGCAGTTGTCATTCGAACATAATAAAAATGACACTGTATGAACATTGGTAATAAATTGCCCTTTAATTTTTCAGCTAATGTTCCGCTAACTAGGTGACGATGCGGGGGAAGCTAAGCTAACACATGAAGGCAAACAGGCTAAGGCCCACTTTGGACTTGAAACTATAAGCAGGCAAATCAACATTCAAATATGAATAAGGCGCAGAGGATGGCAGCTCAGTTGCTCAGTTCATGGACGTGCTTCTCAAGAATGAACTTGGAATTGACATAGATCTCCAAATCCAATGTGCCTTGAGCCATGAGCCTTGCTACCCAAGCTGAATCCAAATTTGCTTCCAAGACCCATCATCATTAATTTCCTTTAATTCACGATTAAAGAGACTGTTTTGAAATTGGCTTGGCAAAAGCGGATACAGGTGCAGAGCCGTCCTATTTCTTTCGACCACGACTAAGCAACAGAAATAATGCAAAAACGTAAAGGATACAATGGCATCACGAAAGTCCTGAAGTAAGAGAAGATACGGTTTCAGACCCCTTTCACAAAAATTCGTATCCATTTGAGCGATGGGACACAAACTTACAATACACCCGATGAAGCAGAGAAGGACATGATGGGCCGCGTGATCATGAGGAAACCAACGGCGAATAACGGTGAAAGCTCATCAGATCCCGGAATCAATCCTCATGAAGAACGTCTACAAAGCTGCATGACCTGGTAAAGTGCTGGCAACAAGGACGCAGAAAGGAATCTACGATTTCGACAAAAACTTCTGGAATTTCAACGCATGCTACCGAAATAGAAGGAAATGCGAAGGACTGAGCACCTGTTGTGAGATGTATGAAAATTCATAAAACACAAGATATTCCCTTTAAAACTAATCAGACTTTGAAACAGTATTCCTGACTGTTAGGGAGGAATCCAACATTTTACTTAAGCTAAATCATTTCATTTAATTTTGTTGGACTTAAAACTAGAGTCGAAGGCGAGTAGCACATTTGAGAGACACATCTAGTGCAGGCCCCTTTTATCAAGGCTAGCCCCACATACTTCCAACGTCCGGTGCACAAGTACACCAGTGTTTTCTGTGTTTTTATTTATTTATTTTTAATCTCATCTTCACTGCTTTGGAAATCCATTTAATGTACACTATAGTTGATATGTGTTTCTAATTGCATTCAGTAGTTCATGGACCTCAGAAATTGATGGGGTATTGTCCTGTTTATTCTTTCAGAGTCAATTTAGTATTAAAGAAAGATTGTGTCACAAAATATAAATGGATTATGTAATCCAGCTAAAAAGGGGAAAGTCTTAGCTAAAATTAAAAAAGGAAAAGCACAGGTGATATTTTTGAAGGCGACGCATCTTTCACAACAAAAACATCAAAAACTAAAGAAATTAGGTTTTAGAAACAGTTTTTATAGTTCCTAAAAAAAAGGTCATAGAAGAGGAGTGATAATTCTAGATGTAGCTGATTTATCAAACCATAATGTAATTCAATTAAAAACAGACATGAACACTCGAAAAAAGAACTTGTTGTGGATAGTTAATGTAGGAACATTAAATAATAATATAGCTGCAGGCAGCGATGACGGTCCAAAGCCCATTTTCACCGCCACCATGGTGGTTTCAGGGCAACTGTGCACGGCGGGCAATGGGCATTTAAAACAGCTAAACTTAAAAGGACTATGTCAAATTCACACCACATTTACTGCAGCAGCTGATGTTCCTATGATCACAAACCACAACAGCCACATCCATGAAATCATTTAAAATTAGATGAATTTCATGTCATAGAGTGTCATAGGTCGCTTTGAAATGAGTACAACGTTTTCTTTTGCAGCTCAACATTTTCAAAGTCTATGTCTATCTAAGTCCAATATTTGTCTTAAGGTTTTTAACACCCATACAGACACACAGAGGCAGAGTGAGATTAAGAACCAGTTGGAGACTGACCAGTTAGTTGAGTTAGATTATTCAAAAACATTTTAAACAATAAGAATAAAATCTATACTGTGACAGAAATTAGTACTTGATAATCTCTTAATATATACATTTAAATGTAGTACTAACTAATACTATTTATAGTAAAATTATGATTCGCTGTTAAAAATATTATAAAAATGTATTAAAATTTTGTTATACAAATTCATAGAAGAGAAGACCTTGGACATTTCCTATCCTATAATGCAGAAAAAGGACACAGCGATGAAGGGGTTAAACCTGCAAGACAGTAAAACACACACACACACACACACACACACACCCTGTGTGTGTGTGTGTGTGTGTGTGTGTGTGTGTGTATGTGAGTGAGTGAGTGTGAGAGAGAGAGAGAGAGAGAGAGAGAGAGAGAGAGAGAGACTGTTTTATCAGTAAGTTGCTTCAGAAGATTCAACATTTTGAATACAAAATAAAATCTATTAGTCTTTGATAATGTATAAATATATGCATCAAAATAAATTACCCACTGAATAATTATACCTTTAAACTGTTTAAAAACAGTTTTGTAAAAACTCTTTTCTCAACCATGTTTAAAAATAGGTATTTGCTGCCCTCTAGTGCTTAGTCTATAAATGACATTTAAATATTATTTGAATTATTTTAACCAAAGAGCAGTTATCTGCCTAATTTTAACTTACAAATACTTTTTGAAATAAAAAATGTAATTAAAAATGTGCTTATTTATAATATTTGTATTATTTTATATTGAAATAAAAGATTTATAATTCTGTGGTTAATAAATATAAGTCTTTTCCTGTTTCCCTTTTTGTTCTTATTTCAAACCATTGCCATGGCAACACTGTTCTAGATATCCTATAATCGTTTGCATTTTAGCATCTTCAGTGTTTTGTCATCATGTTCAGAAAGTTTGGTGGCGATTTCATGAATCCCTTAAGAGGAGTAGGTAAAAATCATCAACACAAATGATGATTTTTAAGTGCAACCATCGCCGTCTGTCAGTCAAAAAATGGGAGTGAATGGGAACTCTATCAATAAGAGTAAAAAAAACTTGCAAAGACAAATCCAAATTAAACCCTGCGGCTCGTGACGACACATTGATGTCCTAAAACATGAAATGATTGGTTTGTGTGAGAAACCGAACAGTAATTATATTCTTTTTTACCTCTAAAACACCACTATGTCCAACTGCATTCAGCACTCGGTTAGTGAGGTCTGACAACGGCAGTAATGTCTAGCACTCATTATACTCAAGTACACATTACTGCCGTTGTCAGACCTCACTAACTGAGTGCTGAATGCAGTTGGACATAGTGGTGTTTTAGAGGTAAAAAATAATATAAATACTGTTCAGTTTCTCTCACAAACCGATCGTTTCATGTCTTAGGACATCAATGTGTTGTCATGAGCCACAGGGTTTAATTTGGATTTGTCTATGCAAGTTTTTTCGACTCTTATTGATAGAGTTCCAATTCACTCCCATTATTTGACTGACAGACGGCGACTGTTGGAGTTAAAAATCATCATTTGTGTTCCACTGAAAAAACAAAGTCACCTCTTGGATGTGCTGGGGGTAAGCAGATCAGAAACATCAAATTTTCATTTTTGGGTGAACTATCCCTTTAAAGGAATATAAGCTTTGAAACACAGACATAAGAGTAACAAGGACCCAGAGACACACAAGCAAATCAGAGAAAGTTCAATGCCTACTAAATGACCGATTTAGACTACAACAAGTTTCTTCCCAGGTTGGTGACATCATAAACCCTGCAATTAACATTAACATGCCCCCGGTAACACGCAAAAAAGTGGGCAAGGCAATATTGCGTACATACAAGTCTTTTAGCTAAATTTTATTTCATACTTTTCCAACAAACGCCTGCAAACACCAACAAACTTCTATGCAATTACACCACAAACTTCTGTTGGTGTTTGTTGGCGTTTCTGTTATCAGTGTACATTAAAGTTTCATTACGGCTTTTATGTTGTGTTTACCCACATGCTTGTTCATGCTATAAATTAAACAATACCTTTTCAAAAATGCTACTAATCAGTCATGTATTCAGCTACAGTAAAGCTTTAATCAGAACACTATGTGGCAGCAGTAACATTTACAAGTGACAGCATATCTAAACACTTTGACACAAATACAAACAAAAATACTTAAAATTCATAAACGTCCATTAAAAGCCGTGCTTACAGAGGTTCTGCTTGACCCTCTTCATCATTACTGCTATCTGGGTCTAATTTGGGCTCAAATTGATACGGCAAATATTGACACCACTATTTACATTTCCACCGGAGCAAAGACTGGACCTTGACCGAAGAATATGCGACGTTTGCCCCTAATGGTAAGGGGTGTGGCGTTTTCGGATACCGTGAATTGTGATAGCGTATTCCAGACAGCGAATCACAATACACTGGCCCAGCTAACCAATCTGAGCCCATTGTGTATTTCTGAGGGCTTCCTAGAACCAGGAACTCAACAGAGCATTTTTAGGAGAAGGGAAACAGCGGTGTAGAATAAAGGTAAACTATATGAAAAATACGGCGTTTTTTTAAAACAAAGCATTAAGACATGTTAATCTGTGCCCCATAAACACAATCAAGCCTAGAAAACTGAACCACCCCTTTAAAGAAGGTAAACTCCCCCCCATCATGGAGAGAAGCTGTCATAACAGTAATCCCAAAAGAAGGTAAAAATAAAGAACTTTGTGAGTCACATAGACCAATCAGAATTTTAACCCTCTGGAGTCTGAGGCTGATTTGGGGCTTGGAGAAGTTTTGACATGCCCTGACATTTGTGCTTTTTTTTTTTAGTTGTTCATAAACATATTAATGGAAAAAGTGTCATTACACTGTATACAGCACAAACTATGCTACCATAATATGTGAGAAACATGTATGTACATGTTTGTATTTTTGAAGGAATAAAGTTTATACGTGGTTATTGAAAAAACAAAAAACTTAAGTCACTGAAATAAAGCCAAAAAAAAAATATAATATTATATATGTGTTCACAAAACTTCTGGGTATTGGAGGTTGTAGACTAGAGTTTTTGCTTCAGAATGATGTAAAATTATGCTGCCTGCTTGTTCATATAAAACAATATAGAGATTTAAATTTTGTAAGACACTTTTTGTCAAGAAACACAGTATGCGTGGAAGCATGAATCATCATAAATAATGGGTCATTTACACCTGAGAAGACAAAATAATCGCATAATGAGTTGTAATGACCTGCATAAATAATATGCCTTTCAGTCAGGTAGGCTGTGAAAAAACCCTCTGTGATCATGTCTCAAGCTCATCATGGTGTATATCAAACATACAGAAAAAACAGCAATACTGTAAAATATTATTACAATTTAAAATAATGGTATTCGATTATATTCTTTAAATATAATGTATTTCTGTGATGCAAAGCGTCTGAACAATTATGATACCTCTATGGCATTTCATATAGGCTTTTAGCTTAAAAGCATGCACATTTGGAGAAATATTGATGGATTCTCATATGTTTGTCAGTTTTCTATACAGAAGAGTAATATTTATTGTAGGGCTGTCACGATATTGGATTTTTCACACCACGTTTTTTTCTCCTCTTTTTTCTCCTCTCCCACATTTTTTTCGAGTTTTCCTCTTATTGTGGCCAAATAATATCACGGTATCAATATATCACGATATTTATAGAATCCTTGTGGGGGAAATTTATCAGTCTAAATAATTGTTACTTTTCTAGTTTTTCTCTTTCAGGGTTGCTGGACATTTTTTAAAGTCAAATTAATTTTTTTTAAGACCTGAAGAAATAAAAATTAATACTAGCATAGTAACCTATACATTATGGCTGTTACCAGTCAAATTAAATCATTATCAACAAAATCCATCTTTGTAATACAGAGGTGACACAAATAAATTTTTCTAATTTTAACTTTTTAATGTCCCTTAAATATGAAACTAAACTAAACTGCCAGTAGGTGGCAGCAAGTCACTGTCTTAATGAGTGAGTGAGTGAGTGAGTGAGTTGATTTGTTCAAATGACTGATTCATTCAGGAACAAAGCTCGGGATTCATTCATTCTAAAGGCGGATTCAGTCAGTATAACAAAAACATTTCTGTTGCATGGGGCTTTGTTCTGCTGTTTATAATTTTGAAATTTTCATTGGTGAAATAAAGAAAAAAACAAACAATATTAACAATACTGTGTCTAAAATGTAACTCACATTGTTCATTTAACAAGTTGAAGGAACATTGCATTTTTGCTCATGTGATATTGTAAAACAACTACATCTTATAATATGATATAATGACAAAAAATTGTCGAGGCAAAAATGCCCATGTATCTTGAATTTTGAGGGCAAATAACTGCATGCATATCTACATCATGCTGAGTAAGACGAATAAAGAAAATGCGGTACTTAAAATAATCACCCTTTATTTAAATACGTGAACACAGAAAATCACTGTTAACAGGTAAATATAACATTTCCCATTCCATGACTAGTAAAATAATCGCAACTTACTCTCTGTAAAATGGAGTAATCTGCAGGGTGATGGAGGTGGATGGATGACGGAGGTGGGTAAGAGGTTGATGGTGTTGCAACCCTTCGCACTGACTGTAGCTAGGCAAATCCTGCGGATTGGGCCGTCTAAGGAGCCGAAAAACTCCCATACTGTCGAGCTTATTTACTTTTTTTCGGATGTGTGAACAGAGCCTCTCACTCTCCCGCTCGGAATAGCTGCACGCTGCGTCTTCTTGTTTGACAGGCGTCAGCGTTAAGGTGCAATACTGCCACCTGAGAGCTCAACCAGGTACTGGCTCTGGAGTATTTACATGTCATTATATCATAAGCGTCCTATTCATTTTAAATATCATGGTTATCATCAATACCGGCATAATCGTCACACCCTAAATTACAGTTTTTTCCAATTGCTAACACACAATTTTTCAAACTAGTCTGGTTTTATCAAAACACTTAACACAATTCACAAAACCACACACCCAAACTGCAAAATACCTCATATATCCTGCAAAATGAAGCACTGCAACCGAAACTACACAGAGCATTATCAAAATCAAACTTTTGCATGAAATGGCACACACTTCATTCATATTACCAGATTTTTGCCTAACCACCTACACACTGTTGGGCATAATGAAAAGCACCCCCATCTTTAGTATGCTTTGCCATAATACTAAAATATGTATCAGATTCTTCACATGCACAGAAATATTTGCAGATACACACACATGCTGTTGCAACATTTTAATTTTTTTTCCTTCACTACAGTAAACAAGTCAGTGCAACATAAGCACAGCAGGTATATTTACATGGGACTGAACAAAAATATTCTTACAAAAAAAGTAAACTGAAAAAGAATTTCTGAAAAAAAAAATATTACAGTAAAAAAAAAGAGGCAAGAAAAATAATTAGGCAGCATCTTGCCGCACAGCCGGGTCTGGCCACAACGCCTCGTCAACATCACAGGCAATATCTTCCCTTGCCAGACATGGAGGGAAGAAGCGCCTTGAGTGCCTTATCCATCCCTGAATTGCACCCACATCAATCTCATCACATGCCTCTTCCATGGCCTGCACAAGAGGCATGCGCACAAAGGGCTGCCGGTCGTATACCTTCCACCGCCATGCCGAAAAGAATTCTTCTATGGGGTTCAGAAATGGTGAGTATGGTGGGAGGTATTGCACGAGAAATGTTGGGTGGTCAGCAAACCAGTTTTGGACTGGGGCTGCACGATGAAAGCTCACGTTGTCCCATACTACAACGTACCGGTTTCTTTGATGGTCTGCATCATTCATACGCTCTGGTGGTATGAGAATGTTGTGAAGTCTGTCCAGAAATGTGAGAATATGGGCTGTGTTGTATGGTCCAAGTTTGGCATGACGGTGGAGGACACCATGCATATTGGAGATGGCAGCGCACATTGTGATGTTCCCACCACGTTGGCCAGGAACATCTATAATGGCTCTGTGGCCAATGAGGTTTCTCCCTCTTCTTCTGGTCTTTGCTAGGTTGAACCCAGCCTAATCTATAAAGATGAACTCATGTGGGATTGCATGAGCATCCATTTCCAGTACTCCCTGAAAACAAAGAACAAAAATCACTCAATATGGTGTTATCCAGTACACTGGGAAACAATGTTGTGTGTAGTGTACTGCAGTCAATATAGTACTTACATCCACATATGCTCGTCTGAACTCTTTGTTTCTTTGAGAGTTTCTCTCAAACGGCACCTTATAAAGTTGTTTCATTCTGATTTGGTTTCGCTTGAGAATGCGAGCCAATGTGGACAGACTAACTCGTTGAATGTTGTTGAATAAGGTGTTGTCTTGGATGATGTGGCTTTGAATTTCTCGTAATCTGATTTCATTATTTTCCAAAACCAAGTTTACAATGGCAGCTTCCTGTACCCCGGTGAACATTTGGCCCCTTCCTCCACCATGGTGTCGTCTCTCAGTCCTTTAGAAAAAATAAAATAAAAATATATATAGGGCTTGGACAATGCAGCCTAAATATTTTCCCCCACAGTAGAGTACATTGTACAGGAAACTTGTACAGTTCATGAATGGCTGATGTCATACACTAAGTAAACAGGTGTCACCCAACTGATACACTATGACATGGGGTATACTACATGTGTACTACATGAAATTTTGGTTACATACCTGTTCTCCAGTCTAAAGGTCCGGATGACAGAGGCGACAGTAAAACGGCTCAAGTTTGGCTGCACTCTCTGTCCAGCCTCACGCATTGTCAACCCATGGTTGATGACATGATCTACTAAGGTTGCTCTGATTTCATTTGAAAGTGTTTGTCTTCTTTGGCCATGAACTCCTCTACCTGCTCTACCCCTACCTCTCACTCTTCCTCCCCCTCTTATTCTCAACCTCCCTCTTCCTCTTCCTCTTCCTCTTCCTCTTCCTCTCTCTGCAATGTCTTCCATTGTTGTTGTAAAAAAAAAAGGTTCTCACCTGTGGTCTTTTCATAGTGCTTACATCCTGATTGAAGTGTTAACAATTAACCACTGAGGTGTTTGGCCAGGTGGCACATGTAATTGGCCAATTAGCTCAAGTGTCATTTTGAATGGCAGTGTTTTGAAATGGCAAACATGTGACTTTATGTCAGATTGTTGTGTCTTATGCAGAGAACTGTATTTAGTGAATTTAAAAAGTGCTATTTTGAAATGCAAAATGTGTGTAAAACAGAAAAGGTGTTTAGACTTTTGGAGACTTGAGAAGAAGTTTTGCTCTCTGTGTGTCAGTTTAAATAATTGTGCTGTGCATGTCATTTTAGTGTGTTAGCAATTGGAAAAAACTGTAACACGATATCGATATTTCATGCTTTGAATATCACGGTTATCGTCAATACCGGTATATTGCGACACCCCTAATTTATTCAGTATTTATTGTCATCACTATGAGCACTGGATACTATGTTTTCAATTCATACTTGCAGCCGGAGGGCTCTCTGTGCACATTTAGTCCACAAATTAATCCAAAGAAGAACAACCATGTGACTATTCAGGAACTGAACTCACAGAGACTATGGTGAGTTCTGGCTATTCAAAACACTTTTCAAGACAATAAATACACGATTGAGACGATGTATACATGTATTGACCTATTGACTCAGAATTTGCGTCTGAATAGCGCTGGCTCCATGTGCGTGGCATACGGATAATGAGCGGATAATAATGACTTACATGATTTAAAATCTGACATTTCAATGTTTCTTTAGACACAAGCCTAATTTTTTTGTGATTAGTATTCACTAAGTTACAGTTCATTTTCTGAGAACTATCAGATTGGACTTCGTTCAGAGGGAGACGAGAGATCACACATCATGTGAGTTTTCTTTATTTTGCAAAAAGCACAACATTTTGTTTTTACTCTGAGTGTACACAAATAAAAGAAGATATTCCACAGATTAAAATGGTGTATAACACTTAATTGTATGTGCAACATTGACAGAGTATTTTGAGTCTCTTTCACACTGGTAAGAAAAAAAAACGTGGTGGTATCGCCGGCGATACCTCAGACCTCAGAGTGTTAAATGTGGACTATAAACTATATACCTTGATTCTCTGCAAAAGGTTTGAAACTTTCTTACCTGATTTAATTGATGAGGACCAAAATGGTTTTATAAAGAACCGACAAACACATGATAACATTAGAAGAACATTACATGTTATAGAAAATATTACAGAGAACCATGAATGTGCCGCTATTATGAGCCTTGATGCAGAAAAGACATTTGATAGCATCAGTTGAGCCTTTCTGTACCAGGTTCTTGAGCAATTTGGTTTTAGTGAAAATTCAATACAGTGTATTAAAACAATTTATTCAGAACCAACAGCTAGAATTAAGGTAAATGGACATCTGATGACCACTTTTAACCTATATAGGGGTATGAGACAGGGCTGTTGTTTGAGCCCTACTCTTTTTGCTCTTTACATCGAGCCTTTGGCTCAAGCAATTAGGCAAAGTGAGACCTTGAGTGGTTTAAGAATTATAGAAGAACATCATGTAATGACTGAGACAAATCAGACACAATTATTTGTTATATTAAACAAATAATTGTTTAAAACTTACTCTGGGGTCTGTCCCCATCCCCTGAGAAGACCAGCCTTAGTTTTATTGCCCTGAAGTATGTGTGTGTTGCACGTGGAGAAGCAGAGACAAAGAGAAAACCTGCATTTTTCCTACATTTTTCCCACAGAACACAGACTTTCCTGCATTAATTTATAGACAGACTGTTCTATAAATAAACACGCAGGAAATGGTATCCCCAGGAAATGGTATCCATTATTACTGTTGTTGTAGTGTACTCAGTAGTGTATTCACATTTTGTCATACATTTAAGGTAACTTCAGTTATGCCATTTTTATTGTCTATGGGTTTGTATCGAGAAGATTTAAATGCTTGTGTATACGATATGTTGATACCTGTATAACACAACAGTATTACAAGAATCTTTAATAGTTCATTTTCAACAACTCAAGCAATTTTAAAATCACGCTCGGTCATAAGAGCCCCCATAGAGGAATTTTGCCGCTCGGAGATCATACCCATTTTGTTGGTCAGGTCAACCGAGTACACCGGTTATCGAGTAAACACAAACTGTGCCAACATGTAAACTAAAAGGAGGCCTTATTAGGGCCTACCCTAGTAAACACATGGCATCAGCCAGTCCAGGACTACGCTGTTAGAAGGTAAATATAACATTTCCCATTCCATGACTAGTAAAATAATCGCAACTTACTCTCTGTAAAATGGAGTAATCTGCAGGGTGATGGAGGTGGATGAATGACAGAGTTGGGTAAGAGGTTGATGGTGTTGCCACCCTTCGCACTGACTGTAGCTAGGCAAATCCTGCGGATTGGGCTGTCTAAGGAGCCGAAAAACTCCCATACTGTCGAGCTTATTTACTTCAGCCAGTCCAGGACCATACCAACCAACCGACCATGCATTCAGTGGAAAACCTTTCATGCATAATACTGAGAGAAGGAATGCATATTACGCCACCATACTCCACGAGAGGCCTGCTTAAGACCTACTTGACAAAGGGTGGGGTGTGGCTGATGGTGATATTGGACCGATGGTGGTATGGGTTCTTGGATTCCCAGGCATGCTGCCAACAAATCAGCTAAAAGGAGGCCTTGTGGGGCCAACAATAGCTGTGGGAAGATAACTGCAACCTGAGCTAGGTTACACATTCCAACAGGCAATGTACCCTAAATCATATGTGACTAAAGTCAAGTCAAGTCAAGTCAAGTCACCCTTATTTATATAGCGCTTTGTACAATGCAGATTGTGTCAAAACAGCTTTACATTGATAATTGGTATATAATTTTTCCTTTTAAAGAATAGTGTCAATGCAGGCAGATCAAAAGCACTGTTGAATAAATGTCAAGGATACTGTTGAATATCAAATGTCAATTCAAATTAAATTAAATTAGGGCTGCACGATTAATCGTATTTTATCACGATAACGAAATCTGCTTCTCTCGATTGATTTTTAATAATCGTCACGATACTGGCCCGCTCTATGAAAATGAACATAATTTGGAAAACCTCGGGATAAACAGAAAGACTAATATTAGCGTAGATGCCATTCTTTTTCTGATGTAACAAGTACATCTGGTGTTATAGGAAGTGTTCCCGTTTCCGGCTGAACTAATTTATGCAGCCTAATAATCCTTTAATTTTTTTTGAAAATATAAATATATAGGGCCCTATCTTGCACCCAGCGCAATTGACTTTGTACACCGACGCATGTGTCATTCCTTTTTTGCACCAGCGCAAAGCGCGCTTTTCCCTCCACAGAAGCACATCGCTAAACTAGTGAATGAACTTGTGCTCCCTGGGCGGTTCAGCGCAAAAAAGGAGGCGTGTTCCGGCGCAAACAATCCCTGGTGCTATTTTGCTGTTCCATTAAACAATTGCGCCACTGACCAGAAAAAACCTAGTCTAAAGTCAGTGGCGCGTTGCGCGTTGTTCATTATGCTATTTTAAGGGCGCATGCTTGACCATAATGTATAGCGTGCACAACGCGCATACACTTTGCTCATGTAATCTACACAGATGCAACAGTTATTTTTGCAAATCATATGTTACACTAAAAAAATATTAACACATGAGATGAAGGAAATCATTGTGGTGTGCCACGAAGATGTGAAAAAACCTGTTTAACCGACGCTATTTTGGGTGGGTTTCTCCCATCCCCATACAACACAACTGCTCTGTCTTTCACTGCTCTTACAAGAACATCAGTCTCCTCGGCTGTGAACCGCTCCTGGCGTGCGCCTGGTAAATACGCCATAATAATAGCAATCCATAATGGAACTTGCGCACCTGCTTTTAAAGGGAATGTTGGATGACGCTCTGATTGGTTCATTTCACGTTACGCCCAAACCACACCTATGAATAATGAAGCTACTTCAGACCAACCCATTTTAGATTTGCGCCGGGCGCAAGAGCCATTTATCCTGCCGGGAAAATAGCAACAATGCCGAGACCCGCCCACAAAGTTACTTGCGCTTCGCGCTTTGACACTTGCGTTTCAGATCGTTAAAATAGGGCCCATAATGTGTTATGTGTATGCCAGGTTAAAGAGATGCGTTTTTAGTCTAGATTTAAACTGACAGAGTGTGTCTGCATCCCGAACAATGCTAGGAAGGTTGTTCCACAGTTTAGGTGCCAAATAGGAGAAGGATCTACCACCTGCGGTTGATTTCAATATTCTAGGTATTTTCAGCTGGCCTGAATTCTGAGATTGCAATAAACGTGAAGGACTATAATGCATTAAGAGCTAGCTTAGGTACTGGGGGGCTAAACCATTTAGTGCTTTGTAAGTAATTAACAAGATTTTAAAATCTATACGATGTTTAACAGGAAGCCAATGCAGTGACGACAGAACTTGGCTAATATGGTCATACTTCCTAGTTCTAGTAAGGACTCTAGCTGCTGCATTTTGTACAAGCTGTAGTTTATTTATCAAGCGGGAGGAGCAACCACCCAGTAGAGCGTTACAGTAATCTAACCTTGAGGTCATGAACGCATGAACTAAAAACTGTTCTGCATTCTTCATTGAGAGCATATGTCGTAGTTTAGATATATTTTTAAGATGGAAGAAAGCGGTTTTACAGATGCTAGTAACATGGCCTTCAAATGAAAGATTGGTATCAAAGAGCACACCCAGGTTCCTAGCTAACGACGAAGACTTAACAGAGCAGCCATCAAGTGTTAGACAATATTCTAGGTTATTACGTGAAGAAGTTTTTGGTCCAAAAATTAGAATCTCTGTTTTTTTCTGAATTTAGTAGTAGGAAATTACTGGTCATCCAGTTTTTTTTTATATCAGCTATGCATTCTGTAAATTTTGTGAATTGGTAAGTTTCGTCAGGGCGTGAAGAAATATAGAGCTGAGTATCATCAGCGTAACAATGAAAATTGATTGTGATTGATATGACATCTCATCGTTTACTACTACAAACTGATAACGGTCAGATAAGTATGATTTGAACCATGCCAATGCAATTCCACTAATGCCAACATAATTTTCAAGTCTATTTAAGAGAATATTGTGATCGATAGTGTCAAATGCAGCACTAAGATCCAGTAACACTAATAGAGAGATACAACCACGATCTGATGATAAGAGCAAATCATTAGTAACTCTATGGTATGGTACTATGGTATGGTCTAAATCCTGACTGGAAATCCTCACAGATATTATTTCTTTCTAAAAAGGAACATAGTTGCGATGAAACTGCCTTTTCTAGTATTTTTGATAGAAAAGTAAGATTTGAGATCGGCCTGTAATTGACTAATTCTTTAGGATCTAGTTGTGGTTTTTTAATAAGAGGTTTAATAATAGCTAGCTTAAAAGTTTTTTGGTACATATCCTAATGACAAAGATGAATTAACAATATTAAGAAGGGGATCTATGACTTCTGGAAGCATCTCTTTCAATAGCTTAGTTGGTATAGGGTCTAACATACATGTTGTTGATTTTGATGATTTAACAAGTTTAGACAATTCTTCCTCTTCTAAAGCAGTAAATGAAATGAATTTTTTCCTCAGGGACACAACAAAGCAATGTCTGACACGGTACTGTAGTAGACGGTTGCATGGTTATAATTTTCTCTCTAATATTATCAATCTTGCAAGTAAAGAAGTTCATAAAGTCATTACTGCTGTGCTCTTTGGAAACATCAGAAGTTGAAGCTTTATTTCTTGTTAATTTAGCCACTGTATCAAATAAATACCTAGGGTTGTGTTTATTTTCTTCTAAGAGTTTTGAAAAATAGGCAGATATAGCAGTTTTTAAGGCCTTTCTGTACTCAATCATTTTCTCTCTCCACGAAATGCGAAATACTTCTAGTTTTGTTTTCTTCCAGCTACGCTCCATTTTTCTGGCTGCAGTTTTTAGGGCCCGAGTGTGCTCACTGTACCATGGCATTGGATTAAATTCCTTAATCTTTTTTAAACGCAAAGGAGCGACTGAATCTAATGTGCTGGAAAAGACAGAGGCAATAGTTTCTGTTGCAACATCAAGGTTTTCTAAGCTGTCTGGTATGCTAAGGCGATGAAACTGATCAGGAAGGTTATTTATAAACAATCTTTAGTGGTAGAAGTGATGGTTCTACCATATTTATGGCAGGGAGGCAGTTTAGCCTCTTTAACTAATTGTAGTATACATGAGACTAGATAATGATCTGAGATGTCGTCACTCTGCTGCAGAATTTCAACGGCGTCAATATCGATTCCATGTGACAATATTAGATCTAAAGTATGATTACAACAATGAGTGGGTCCTGACACGTGTTGTTTAACACCAATAGAGTTTAGAATATCCGTAAATGCCAATCCCAATGAGTCTTTTTTATTATCTACATGGATATTAAAATCACCAACAACAAGGACTTTATCTGCAGCTAGTACTAACTCTGATAGAAAATCAGCAAATTCTTTAATAAAGTCTGTATGGTGTCCTGGTGGCCTGTATACAGTAGCCAACACAAATGTCAACTTACATAATGTTACGTAAAGCACCATCAATTCGAAGGAATTATATTTGAAAGACTTTTGACTGATACTGTAAATATTACTATAAATTACAGCAACACCTCCCCCTTTGCCTTTCTGTCGAGGATTGTGTCGATAATCATAACCTTGAGGGCTGGACTCATTTAAAGTAATGTAATCGTCCGGTTTTAGCCAGGTTTCTGTCAAACACAGCACATCTAGATTATTGTGATAATATCATTTACAATAAGTGCTTTTGAAGAAAGTAATCTAATATTTAACAATCCAAGCTTTATCATTTGTTTATCATTATTATCTCGATTTTTTTATTTGTTGAACATCTGTTAAATTTTTTCCATTAAATGGGTTTGGAAGTTTTTTGTTTTTATTAATTCGGGGTACTGACACAGTATCTATGTGATAATATCTAGGTGTAATAGTTTCTATTGGTTGGGATTTATCTGACTTCTGTAACGTGAGGCAGCTAGCAGACGGTCGGTTTAGCCAGTCTGTCTGCTTCCTGACGTGGCCGTAGTTTGTCATGTTTCAGCTCTAAGACTATGTGCCATATTACTAGAGAGAAGAGCAGCACCATCCCGGGAGGGATGAATACCATCTCTTTTCAACAGGTCAGGTCTGTCCCAAAAACTTTTCCAATTGTCTATGAAACCTATATTATTCTGCGGACACCACTTAGACAGCCAGCCATTGAGTGATGATAATCTGCTAACTATCTCATCACTCCGACGAACAGGAAGGGGACCAGAGCAAATTACTTCTCCTGACATTGTACTTGCGAGTTCACACACCTCTTTAATGTTAATTTTAGTGATCTCCGACTGGCGAAGTCGAACATCATTTGTGCTGACGTGAATAATAATTTTAGAGTATTTACGATTAGCATTAGCCAGCACTATTAAATTTGCTTTGATGTCAGGTGCTCTGGCTCCCAGCAAACATGTGACTATGGTGGCTGGTGTCTCTATTTTCACGTTCCGTGTAATAGAATCGCCAATTACTAGGGCACTTTCAACAGGATTCTCAGTCGGTGCGTCACTGAGTGGGGAGAACCTGTTTGATGTTCTTAATGGAACGGAAGAGTGGTGTTTTCCGCAACTAGGCTGCCTCACCGTTACCCAAGTGCCCTGCTGCGCAGGCTCTACAGCCGGAACCGAACAATGTACAGAGTTCACTAAGCTAGTCGCATCCAAAACGGTATCTGAAGCTCCTGCATTCCTACTATCCTCGATTAAAGTTTGGTTGCGTGTCTCTAATTCTGAGATTCTCTCTGTCAGCCTGACTATTTCCCTACATTTATGACACGTAAATCCCTCATCGCTGACAGAGAGGGCTATGCTAAACATGTGACAGATGGAACACGATATAACACTGGGAAAGGATGACATTACTCACCGTGTTTGTAGACTGATCCGAGTTGCCACAGCTGTTTGATAAATGCGTTGGAAGAGGAGCGCGCGAGACTGATGACAAGTTAAACAAGCTAGCGAGATGCAAACGTGTTGTAACAGCGATTTAGATTCAAAGATTACAAGATGGCAACGTCAGATTAATGTGGTGGGCAATAGGATATATATAAAGTAATGATAATATAAGCAACAAAAAGTATGAGATTCAATAAAAGTAAGAGAAAACAAAGCTATACGGAGATACAAAACACTGAGCAGCGAGGCAGAGAGGCAGACAGGAGCAATCGAGCAATCAGCAACCAAACAATGACAACATGGTCTAAGGGAGGCCTATATGGCCTACTACCTCAAACGGACACGTAGCAAAAGCCTGTGGCAGTGTAAACTATGTGAACAAACTATGATCAACTAAAAGCACTTGTTAGAAATACAATTGCTAACTAGAAGGAATTAACCATAAGAGCCTACAATCAAAGTTATATGCAATATAGCTGTTAACAAGATCACAAAAGGGAGCTAATAGAAACCAGCTTTTCTCAAAAAGTGGTTCTATACTACCATGAGTATGTAATCCAACAGGTGATGCACTCAGTGACACAAATAAACCTCAACTGGGGAATATAATAGTCATCAATCTCTCCAATAGAGGCTAACATCAAAGAGCCTGCTATTATAAGAACAGGTGCTAACCTGTGGCAGCATGAGTAAGCTCACATACAAATGTAGGGCAAAAGTCTATAACTCAAAGCAAACATAATGCTTTGACATACATGCTGTTTCCAATGAGGATAAACATTTTCTCCACACAGATTCTCAAACATGTAGAGGACGAAGGCTAAAAGCTAGCACCGTCAACTCAAACTTGATTAAGAAAATCAAGTGGCTCAGAGGAAAAACATTTTCCATAGCATGAAAAGTTCTAGAAAGTGGGGCCTAACATACACTGCATAACTTACCTACGCAAAGATAAGGGCCTACCACCTGAGAAAAACAACATCAGGGAGTCTAAAAGCTGTTAACCTCACCAATTGCACCTACATAAACAAGGGGACAATGGACATATGGCCTAACAACTCCCTCGGGAGGAAGCCAGAACTAGGAACTATATCACCTGACAAGGGATAGTATACATGGGGTTAACATATAACACATCTAACCTAGCTCTAGCCTGGCCGCTAAGCTACATGCTTTCTTACAGGGCCACAAGCCTAGTGAAGCCTGGGCTTCACCTCCAAATCTCAAGTATAAGAGAAAGAATGCGAAGCTCACAAGCAAGCAATGTCAGGCGGACGATTAAGGCCGACCTAAACATACATATTAACTGAAGTGATGAGTGCTATCTCAAACTACTCTAGCAAACAGCAGATGAGAAGCTACTCTAAACAACAGGTGGCTAAGAGGGGGCCATTTTGTGGTCTGCACAATATATCGTTTTAGCCAGCCTATCAACTTCTGTTTGCCCAAAAAACCCTTACTTTTTTCTTGACTACATGTTCAGAAAAACTATACAGGAAAACAAGGTCTTATTCTGAACACATAAATATAGACCGTCCTGCAGCTCAAAGACCGAAGACTCCTATACTCCTTTTTATTTACATGAAAGGATGGAATCTAGGGTTCTTTTAAGTAGGGCATTAAGCGGCATTTAATAGATAGACCCGTAGTTCACTGATAAGCCATGCAATATCGCGTTCAATATCGATATGAATCGCCGTCGATATTGAACGCGATATTGCGTGGCTTATCAGTGAACTACGGCTCTGTCTATTAAATGCCGCTTCATTTGAAAGCAGGTGATGGCGATTTAGCGGTAATCAGGGAACCGGCTTTACGGACGAAATGCGCGTGACAAAAGCATTCGATATATCGCCCAGCCCTACTTTTAAGCCTAAAAGGTCCTCTCACTATCAAACCGAAAAAGCGGGCAGACAGAAATAATTACTATGGGCCCAGCCATCAGTCTGATCATAAGAAGCATCTGAGCATGATATATGCTATAAAATATATATACACATATGAGGTGAAAGAAGAAAAGGAGAGGGTAGATATAAAAATATAGACAGAAAACGCCCAGAAATGTGTACAGTAGGTGGCCATCCAAAACGGTGTTTCTACCGCCGCGTCGCAAAGTGCATTTGCAGCTTTTGACCGCTGAGTGGCACTTTAACCACATGTTATCCAACAAATGCATCAAAGCACATTTATCTTTATGCAAAATGTAAATTTTCTCAATTTTCTAGGCCTATATTTTTCACAAATACATTTTTTATTTATATTTGAAACTCCTTTAATAAAACAGCATGGATTTTTGACACGCACATAGGCTACTTTGTTATTCGTTTCCTGTCCTTTATTTGACAGATAGGAAAAATATAGCCTATCTCTTTGGACACCGATTAATAAATTGTTGTGTTTCATGAATTATATCCTTTATTTTAGTAAAACGTGAGTCACTGAATAATTTCACTCCCATTATTAAGGCAATTTAGCTAAATCATTTTAAGGCGATTTAGCTAAATCATTGAAACTAAAAAAAATGGATGGATTAATAAAACGTCATAAAAAACTGCAATTCCTGCAGCCGCATTTAAATGCAGGAGTGTGTTGTATTCCTTAAAATATCAAATATCAAATTCAGAAACAACACATTCCAGCGGATAGATCACCTCTTATTTAACACAGACCTAAGAATTTATTATCGAATTGAGATATTTCTTTCTTTTTAGGTACAATTATTCGCTGAGTTTGTTCATTTTTGAGACGTTTCAGTTTCTCGCAGAGAGACAGCTAAAAGCTCACACTGTCTTTATTTATTTTATTTTACTAAAGCACAAGGTTTTGTTGTTATCGTGAGCGTACACAAATAAAAGTAGACCATTTGTATTCTTGTACTAATCTGTAGGCTATCGCCAGAAATGACGGAAGGCCTATTTTAAGTTGTTTCTGTCATGAGAAGAAAATCAGAACGCGCCGGCGCTTTCGTCGGCCAGAGGGATAACAATGTAATCAATTTAGTTTCATATTTATATTTAAATATTGGGCTATAGCCTAATATATATATTTTTAAAGATGTCACCAATGTTGATTATGAAAAGGGAATAGCATGACGGATGCACAATGTTGGGAGACAAATGCAGCGGGTCAGACATAAGTTCGACCACTTCATTAAGTTTTGTTTTATAGTAAGTCTTTCTTTAAAATGATTTTTTTTTAGTAGAAATTGTATCTTAATTTCAATCAATGTTTCATCAACCAATTGCCTATATTTAATTAGGAAGAAAACCATGAACGTCAGGTGTGGAATGGAGACGAAACCATGTTTCCGCGGCCTTTGAATAAGGCTGAAGCAATAGACGTCTTTCTGTTTTTATTTAATTTCTTAAATACATGTCTTTATTACTTTATTAATTGATAAGATGTTTTGGTCTAACAATATATTTTAGCCACTCTAAATTCTAAGTTAGACACAAATTTGCGCATTGGCTAGGCTATATAAGGTTCCATTCTAGACAAGCGCGTAAATTGCTGTTTTGGCCGCAAATTTTCAGTAATTTCGATCGGTGCATCAAATGATATAGGCCTAAACTAAATTCATGTATTTACAGTAAAAGAATAAAAAAATAGCCTAACTCTAGACTTATTGGCTATGCTATTTACGTTTGGGCAATATATAATAATAATAATATTATCTCAGCAAAGACCGAACATATTTATTTGTCTCGGCACACGCCCGCTAACAGTAACACAGCGCATCAATGCTTGCTGTTGTCTTGGCTACTTTACAAACGGCGATGAAAACAACAGTGAATTTTTCCCCCTTTTGTGGTAATTTAGCACTAGTTTCTATGGTATTCTGCTTGCATTTTTGGGCTTCAGTTGGATGCTTTATTTTAATCTTTAGTCAATTGAGTTTAGTTCTAAAAAAGCAAAGGCTAAATAGCAGGGGCGCCGTTGACACGGGGGACAGAGGGGTCAGGACCCCCGCAGTTTTGAAAAGAGAGAAATTGACCCCCGCACTTTTGATAAGGGATTCAATCAGTCAAACTATATCATCTTTTAGCTTAGGATATTTTCTTTAAAATGAGACCATTCACGTTTCTGTGAGCTTCCGTTCGTAAATAATCAACTGTTTTGTCATGAATGTGAACAGGAAATGTGCTCTCGAACAGAGAAACACGCGATCTACAAACAATCGATCAGAGCATGCTAACGTTTTAGGACAGGTCGAAGGTATATAAATCATGCCCGAACGTTAGCCTTTGTCAATCAAAGCCAAACTGTCCATTCAGAAACCGAGAAATTTGACAGGAGGCTGATCTCTCAGGTTGATACGCTAGCTGGATTGACTGAAGTTTTCATTTATGGACTGTTCTGATTTCGGTAATTACATCTAGAAAGGTAAACACATTGATGGCATCTATAAAAGAAATCTCTGAAACAAAAATGATTATTGCCTCGACCAGCAACGCAGTGGAGAGGACGCACGAGAGGAGCGTTTAATAGGTATGTGTATGGGCTACTGTAATAATGCTTATCAGTGGCATGCATTTTTATCGCGAAAGTGAAAGTGCCATTTGCGGTCGCATCGCAGTGCCCCCGTGTTCCCATTTCTCCTGATGTGAACCGTGAGCTCCAGTCCATTACAATTTAAGGCGGTTAAGGCCAGGGCATACTTCATTTCCCGCATTCCGCTCAGCCTTTCAAAGAAGCTCCTTTGCCCATGAGCGTGGAAAGACGTACGCACACGTGCATAAAAAAAACATTTGTACAATAAGCCACTACGCAAATGTGTGTCTAAGTAGACCAGCTAAAACAACACGATCACATCAGAATGCATATCAATAGTACGAGTGTGTAATCTCGTAAAATATATACGCCAAAATGAGTTTTGGCGTACTTATGGTACGCAGTTTTTCGCGTGCATATGATACGCACTTTCTGGCGTGTATATGACACGCTCTTGGTTAGGATGGGGGTGGGGGTTTCGTATGTATAATACGCCATAAAGTGCGTATCATATGCACACGAAAAACTGCGTACCATAAGCACACCAAAATGAGTTTTGGTGTATATATTCCACGAGATTACACACGCATTTTTTGTGTGATCGGGCTCAATATATTGGTCGAACAAAAACATCTTATCAATTATTTAAGTAATAAAGACATGTAATAAATAAATTAGATTAAAACAGAAAGACGTATATTGCTTCAGCCTTATTCAAAGGCCGCGGAAACATGGTTTCCATTCCACACCCTATGTTTGGTTTTCTTCCTATTTATTAAATATAGGCAATTGGTTGATGAAACATTGATTGAAATTAAGATGCAATTTCTACAAAACGAAATTCACTTTAAAAAAAGACTTACTATAAAACAAAACTTAATGAAGTGGTCAAACTTATGTCTAACCCACTGCATGTCTCCCGACATTGCGCATCCGTCATGCTATTCCCTTTCCATAATGAACATAGGTGAAATTTATTTATTTAAAAATAATAGGCAATAGCCCAATATTTAAATATAAATATGAAACTAAATTGGTTACATTTTTATCCCTCTGGTCGACGAAAGCGCTGACGCGTTCTGATGGATTTTTTCCTCATGACAGCAAAACAAAAACAGGCCTTCCGTCATTTTTGGCAATAGCTTACAGATGCAAGACTACAAATAGTCTACTTTTATTTGTGTACGCTCACAATAACAACAAAACCTTGTACTTTTGAATAATAAAATTAAATAAAAAAACAGGGTCAGCTGGCTCTCTGCGAGAATCTGAAACATCTCAAAAGTTAACTTAAACTCAGCGAATAATTGTACCTAAAAAGAAAGAAATATCTCAATTCGATAAGATATAGGTCTGTGTTAAATAATAGGTGATCTATCCGCTGGAATGTGTTGTTTCTGAAATCATGGCCAGTGTTGCTGCTGCTATTAGTTCTCTTGGCGCTCGTGCACACGCGCAGTTTTCACACAGACAATCAAGCGTTTCGGTCTGGTAAAAGCACAAAACAAAATGCACACAACGTGTCCTTGCTCTTGATGTACAATCACAGATGAACACCTTTGGTTTTAATGAGTAAGTTTGCCTAAATATTTATTTATTATTGCGATATCAAAATCACTAAATATTACATAGCATATATAATAGCCAAAAAATAAAAAAATAAATAATAATAATAATAATAATAATAATCAAGAACAATTTAAAGAAATCAAGAACAATAGCAGTTAATAAGAATTATTGCTCTTAATGCGGTCTTAATGCTGGACCGTTCTCATTTCGCTCTGCATATGGAACTTGAATGATTTTTTATTTTTTTTTGCTAAGAGCAAACCAGAATGAAAATATTATATTTTAATCCGTATGTGTGTGCTCCTAATACATACAGTATATATATATATATATATATATATATGACTAATGGCTGTTTAATGACAATAGCATGCAGTACGACTTTGTGTAAAGGTCTTTCTTTTAATTTTTGATGAGTAGCTTGAGACTATCCCACGTTTTGAAATTAACTCTCACTTTAAATTTTTAATGGTTTTTAAGGATGTTAAAAGGTTATATTATAATGTTATTGTTGTTTTACTTCGTCCTTTCATCTCCGTTTACAAACCGACATTTTATTATTACAGTCACTTTCCAATCCGTCCCTTTGCGCCACCTGGCGGTAGTTTTTTACACGTGACTGAATTTCAGTTAACCCAACGGCCCTGCGGCGGCGGTAATACCCATTTTGGTTGTCCACCTACTGTATATCAAGTGTCATAATCTGGTTTCTGATGAACACACTCTCTTGAATGTTTGTAAGGCATAATAAAGATACCCTTACCGGAGTCGATACAATCGCGATCAGACAGAACAGTTCCAAAAGACGAAAAAGATACTAGCTGTGTCTGAAACCACTCCCTATCCACTATATAGTCCACTGTATCGGGAGTCGGCCATTTTGTAGTTGTGTCCGAATTCTGAGTGAACGACTTCATTCCCTACATTCGTTCACTACTTTATACCCACAATTCTCTCAGATTTCGAGTGTACATTCGATGTACACTTGCTGAAGCACTATTTCCCAAAATCCAATTTTTTTTAACCTTTTTTTTTTTTTTTTAATTAATCACTACTTGAATAAAACATACTAAAATGTAGGGGACATTATTATATAGATGAATTAAAAAAAATGAAATTATATAAATAAAAATATTATTTTTTTTATTAAAATATTATGTAGGCATTAAATCAATTAAATGTGTTTTACTAACAGCAATGTGTTTTAATAATTTGTGGAACTGTTAACTCATTAAACTTTAAAAGATGATAATTTAGTGGATGATTTAAAAAAATCGTTAATCATAGGTAGCATATTCAAATCATAATGGTCGCCTGAGGGCGCTCAAAGGCCACATAATCTGTGAGCGTGAGAGTTTCTAACAACTTTATTAAAAAGGATAAATACATGAAATTATGTACACTTGTTAATGTGTTTATTTTTGTTTGCAGTATTTTATAGTATTAAATGATTATGAACACATTAAGCATGACAAAAAAATTATACAATCGATTAAACTACAAAGCTGGCACAGAGGCATATATGATTACAAAATGAAGTCATTATGATTGTTATCGTTATTAACATTGTTTTATAATGTAAATAACATGTAGGATAAAATAGTTTTATCGCATGTCGAGCCGTTTCTGAGACAGATATCTCCGACGCACAGTGTATACGTCAGCGTCCGATTTCACTTACTTCATTTCGTTCACTCCATACAGATATAGTGCACTCAAATGCCATACACTATATAGGGATTAGTGAATGAGTGAACGAGTGAGCGGTTTCGGACACAGCTACTGACTGGTTCTCTAGGCGCTCCTTATATACTTCCGGGTTACGATATGATGATGTCATAGGCTGTCGCCGGCCAATATGATTGGATTTTTTTGATACTTGGCTTTCAGACATCAGCTCACATGTGACGTTCCCCAATGCGTGATTGAACGCATAGTTGAAGTTCCCTTCGAAAGGGAACTACTTAATATGTCGAAATAATGAAATATGTTGAAATAACGACTTGTGTCGAAATAACGACTTGTGTCGAAATAACGACTTATGTCGAAATAACGACTTATGTCGAAATAACGAGATAAGTTTTCTATTTTTCCTTTTTTCTCCCCACCATAAGTTTTCTGTTGGAAAAAGCCAGCATTTGTTGGTTAGGTGTTTTGAAGCATGGAAGCTGGTTTGAGCTGGTTTATGCTGATCCTTAGCTGGTCATGAGCTTCAAAGCATACCTAACCAGCATATGCTGGCTTTTTCATCAGTATGCGGTTCAGGGCTTCCATAATGAAGCTCTTGCCAACTAGCGGGAAAAAAAAACAAAAAAAAAAAAAACTGTGCGGCAGTGTGTAGTTCAATTTAAAATAAATTTTCACCAAAGAGAATTTTAAAAATTGGAGACAATCACAGTTTAATTCAAAATGTCTTTTTAAAACATAAGATTCAAATACTGAAGGCAAACAATTAAGTTCAGAATGTCTTACAAAAAGAGGATAGTAATCCAAGAAAGTTAGACACATCATAGAGAGCAAAGGTACAAAACAAACTGATCTCATGTCAGACTTGTAATAAATGTAGTAAATGATTTGGTAAAATCATAAAATATGTATTTGTGGACATAAAAGTTTTGATGCTATTTAGTTCTGTTTAGATGTGCGCTCGTGCTACATTTTGCCCAGCTGGACTGGTTCAGATTTCATAGCTGACTATTACCCAAGAGTCCATAAGATGAAAGAGGAGCATGAGGGTTAAAGGTGCCATTTAAAACAAAGGCAGAAGGCATGACTTCCACATTTTTGCAATTGAGCATAAAGACCAAACATGCAGATGACCGTAGATGTGTTTATAAGAAAAACCACATTTCACCGTCATCCTCTGACTTTTAGTTCCAAGATCATTTAGCTTCTGTAGAACTGAAAACAACCTTTTGAAATAATGTTCTTGCTGTGGATGTTAAATACAATTAAAGGTACACTATGAAACCTTTGGCCCTCTAGTGTTTAAAAAACAAAACTGCATGTATTTTATGTATAAAGAACATTGTTTTGGTTGTGCGTCAGCTCTGCATTTAAATATTAATATTCTCTTTGAGGTTCACTTAAAGTGTTAAAGTTTTTGCACACACATGTGTGTATGTGTGAAAGAAACGTCATTCTTAAGTCTGAACAGAGATGCAAACGGGCTGTTTAAAGTGAATGCGTCAAAATGAACATGATCTTTCTTTCTTTCTTTCTTTCTTTCTTTCTTTCTTTCTTTCTTTCTTTCTTTCTTTCTTTCTTTCTTTCTTTCTTTCTGTATACTGTCTCCAGTGTTGACAGCATCAGTAATTTTAATGAAAAATCCAGAGTAGGCAAATGACAGGCATTAAGAGACTGAATGCTAGTGGGTGGAGATGTATAACTATTCGTCAGTGTCTTGCTCTGGAGTCATATGCTGTTGGTCATTGTGACAACTAATCTGTCAAAGAAGCCAGAGCAACTTTTTTTTTGTATTTACAGATATGATGAGACAGGCGAGTGATGTATGTATGCAATTTCCTGCACAAACCATCCTGACATGCAGTGGCGGCTGGCCAATAGAGGGCACTAGGGCGCCACCCTCCCTGAAACACACATTTATGTTATCCTCCTGAGACCCCCAATTTTTTTTTTTTTTTTTTTTTTTTGTATTTTTTCACGTCATTATATTGTTTAAAGCATAAGAAACAAAACAAACAAAAAAAATATATATATATATATTTTTTCATGTTATGCTATTTCCTCTGTAGTGGACACCAGGACTAAGTTGTTTAAAAAATAAAATGACATGAAATGACATGTATAGGCAAAAACAATGGGATTTTCTTTTAATCACCAAACAATTTTTAGGCTTCAGGATTGTTTTTAACCAAACTATGTATAAAGATGATTCTCAACTATGTTATGAAACATATAATGGAATTAATTGATATACCATTTTACTTTATGCAATATGAGGGTAAAATAGCCATACATGGGTTTTCCCATTCAATACAATGTATCTATACACTGTATCTAATTTGCATATTAATGTGTTCTTGGAGCAACATGCAATGAAAAAAGAAGTGTAATAATGGGAGCAATAATTAGCAACATTTTCATAACAATATCTAATAATTAATAGGAATATTGATATATAATTTCTTTCCCTATTCACTTGTTGTGTCTCCTGAAATGCCTGATAAACATGATTTAAGTCCCGGTGTCCTCTACAGTGGACGTATGAAATCAATGTTCTGTTTCATAACAGAAAGTCATATTTTGATTTGAAACCCCATAACATTTTCCTGAGATGTTGATTTATAATAAACAATTTGAAAATTAATCCGATTTAACCCTCTACCGCATAGTGTTGCCATATAGCAACATACTCTTTATGTTCATTTTCAGGATTGTTTTTAACCAAACTATGTATAAAGATGATTCTCAACTATGTTATGAAACATATAATGGAATTAATTGATATACCATTTTACTTTATGCAATATGAGGGTAAAATAGCCATACATGGGTTTTCCCATTCAATACAATGTATCTATACATTGGTCCCTGCTGATGGGCACAATCGCTGTATCACGTGCTTGGGCGTTCAGCACGCTGAGGCCGCGTTTGTAGATGGTTCATGTTCTCATTGTGGGAACATGACTATCGCGGTGCTGAGGTCGAGACTCTCGTTCCTTGGTTCTCAGGGAGCGGGGGTCCCCTCCCCTATGCCCCGTGCGGCCGTTTTCTCTGGCTCCGGTCGGGGTGACGGTTCGTCGGCGTGTAGGCAGGGTGACTTGAGGGTCACGGTTAGGGCTTCCCCGCCGAGTGTTGCTCCGCGGGCCCCTGCCGCCTCTGCAGCACTGCAGCCAGTGGTGTTACCGCCGTGTCACGCCGGGCCCTCTTCGGAGCGTCCGGTATTGTCCTTCGGTGCACCTGCGGAGGACCAGATGTCGATCACGGTATCGGAAGGCGAGCATGAGTCCTCGGGAGAGGATGACTCGGCTGAGCCCCCGTCTCACGGGGTGGCGGCTGTGGCCGAGTCGAATCCTGAGTTGATGGCTGTGCTTTCCCGGGCTGCCGAGAGCGTCGGGCTCGTGTGGAACCCTCCACCCTGTCCCGGCCCCTCTCGGCTTGACGATTGGTACCTCGGGGCGGGTCGCGCTGGTCCTCAGCGTCCCGCCCCGATGCCTTTCTTCCCGGAGGTGCACGACGAGGTGACCAGGTCTTGGCGGACGCCGTATAGTGTTCGTTTGAGGCCAGGCCCCTCGTCCGCCTTCACCACCCTGGATGGCGGAGAGGCTAAAGGCTATACGGGAATCCCTCCAGTCGAACGGTCTGTAGCGATGCAGTTGTGCCCTACGGCCGCCGGCTGGCGTGGTGACCCGCGCCTTCCGTCCCGAGCCTGTAAGTTTTCTTCCTCTCTGACGGAGAAGGCTTATAGAGCTTGTGGGCAGGCCGCCTCCGCCCTGCATGCCATGGCCCTTTCGCAAGTGTATCAGGCAAAAGCGTTATCGGAAATGCCACAGGGTGGTCTTGACCAGCATCTGTTGGGGGAGTTGCGAGCTGCCACCGATCTCGCCCTCCGGGCGACTAAAGTGACAGCACGCTCCGTTGGTCAAGCGATGGCTACTATGGTAGTCGATAAATATCGGTTCCTGGACTCCCCCGTGTCCCAGGCTGGCCTATTCGGCGACGCAGTAGAGAGCTTCGCCCAACAGTTCTCTGCTGCCCAGAAGCAGGCTGAGGCGATTAAACATGTCTTGCCCCGCCGGCCCGCTGCTGCCTCCACCCCGCCGGCGGCGCAACCTCAGCCTGCTCGTCGCCGAGGGCGCCCGGCCGCGTCGTCCTCCGCTCCCGCTAAGTTGGCCAAGCAGCAGCCTCCACCAGCCAAACAGCAGGGAGCCGGCGCCGGCCGGGGCGCCCAGCCCGCTCAAGCCAAGCCAGGTGGTAAGAGGTCGAGGAAGTCGCGATCCTGAAGCGGGCGACCTGGAGGAGGAAGTAGCAGCTCTTCAGGGGGGGATTCCATCTGCCCCTCCACTCCCGGGGGAGGGCCGGGAGAAACTTGTTGTATGTGTTCCGCCGCTGGCTCTCCGGAGTCCAGCGGTACCCACCTTTTCACAGAAAGAGCTGTTTCCCTTTCATCCTCCAGGTCACAAGAGGGCGCGGTTGTCAGGACCCGGGGCTCTGCCTTGGTGTCCGCAGCCCCCTCTCATTTCGCCAGTAGGGGGCGCCCCGATGGTGCAGGCCGTACCACGTGTACCGTCTCCCATCGTTGCTGTCACCCCGCAGAATCTGACTCCACTTCGGGCCGCTGTGCTGTCCGAGTCGAGTCCCAGTATTCTGCCTCGCTGCCCCACTCCCGGTGCGCCTGTGGTGCCCTTGGTCCCGCTCGTTCGGCGTCTGGAAGCCTGGTTAACGCTTCCCAGCCCGTCCCGCTGGCTCATCCGCACTATCAGGCTCGGCTATGCGATTCAGTTCGCCCGGCGTCCCCCGGTGTTCAGAGGTGTCCACTACACTCAGGTGTCACTGGACAGTGCTCCTGTTCTTCGGGCGGAGATTGCTGTCCTCCTGGCGAAGGGTGCAATCGAGCCGGTCCCTCCAGCCGATATGAAGTCAGGGTTTTACAGTCCCTACTTCATTGTACCGAAGAAAGGAGGTGGGTTACGGCCAATCTTGGATCTGCGAGTCCTGAATCGGTCCCTTCACAGGCTGCCATTCAAGATGTTGATGCAGAAACGCATTTTTCAATGCATCCGTCCCCAAGATTGGTTCGCAGCTATAGACCTGAAGGATGCGTACTTTCATGTCTCGATTCTGCCTCGTCACAGACCCTTCCTACGGTTTGCGTTCGAGGGTCGGGCATATCAGTACAAAGTCCTGCCCTTCGGGCTGGCCCTGTCTCCCCGCGTCTTTACGAAGGTTGCGGAGGCGGCCATTGTTCCCCTCAAGGAACAAGGCGTTCGTATTCTCAACTATCTTGACGACTGGCTTATTCTAGCCAGTTCGCGGGAGCAGTTGTGCGAACACAGGGATCTGGTGTTGGACAGATGCCTCGACCTTAGGGTGGGGCGCCACGTACAACGGGCATGCAGCCTCAGGTCTTTGGACGGGGCCTCAGCTGCATTGGAGACTGAATCCGCCTCGTCCCCCCTCCATACCCTCTTGGGATCTTTCCGTAGTTCTTTCATCCCTTCGAGCCCTTGCAATCAGTTGAGTTAAAAGTACTGTCCCTTAAGACCGTCCTCCTGGTTGCATTGGCCTCGCTCAAGAGGGTAGGGGACCTGCATGCATTTTCGGTCGACGAATCGTGCCTGGAATTCGGGCCTGGTGACTCTCACGTTATCCTGAGACCCCGGCCTGGATATGTGCCCAAGGTTCCTACCACTCCCTTCAGAGATCAGGTAGTGAACCTGCAAGCGCTGCCTTCGGAGGAGGCAGACCCAGCCCTGGCTTTGCTCTGTCCAGTCCGCGCTCTGCGCGTTTACGTGGATAGAACTCGAAGCTTTAGGACCTCAGATCAGCTCTTTGTCTGTTATGGAGGCCAGCAGAAAGGGAAGGCTGTCTCCAAGCAGAGGATGGCCCACTGGATTGTGGATGCCATCGCCCTGGCTTATGATTCCCAGGGCGTGCCTTGCCCGTTCGGGTTGAGAGCCCACTCCACCAGAGGAGTGGCCTCTTCCTGGGCGTTGGCTCAGGGCGCCTCGCTGACAGATATCTGTAGAGCTGCGGGCTGGGCGACACCAAACACGTTTGCTGGGTTTTATAGCTTACGTGTGGAACCGGTTTCTTCCCGTGTACTCGCTTCCACTAGCCGGTAGACGCGTTGAACCTGTTCTCTGTGTCGGCTTGCAATGCCATTCCCGCTCTCTGGGCTGGATACGTGCATTTTTGACTCCAGTCGTGTTCCCCGATCGGTGAACCCTGTTGAGTTCCTCCGCCTCCCCTTCGGCTCGGACATTGCGGAGTGTCTGATGCCAGACCAACATCCACCTTCGTTGTTGTCTGTTGGTTGGGTTCCATATGTTGTAATCCCTCTAAGCGAGTGATTCCATATGTGCATGGTCCACGGTTACTCCCTACGGTGAGTCCGTGTCTTCCCTTAGCAGAGTTCTGCTGTCACCTCTCAGATGAGTCTCCCCCTACTTAGGTGGGGCCATCCCAGGGACATGTATGCGTTCTGCCCTTCGGGCCAGGCCATATGTTCCACGTAAATTCCTTCCCCTCTGGGTGGGTAGTGGCTCCGCAGCGTCCCCTTTGGGTTCGCTTTCCCAGTGTAGTCTAGTTTACTTAGTGGGTATTTCGGAACAGCAGTAGACTTCCCGGCGTAAGCTCGCCCCCTTCTCCGTCCCCCTGGTGCGACGGGTGGCTAGAGCTTGCGCTGGGCACTGGAAGGGGTTCGTAACTGTGGCGTTTTATTTGGGATCCCAATTCGTCGGTCACTACTGACGTACGTCGAACGTGACCGACTGAAAGGGAACGTCTCGGTTACGTATGTAACCCTCGTTCCCTGAAGGAGGGAACGGAGACGTACGTCCCGTCGCCACAGTTTCTGTACCCTCGCTGCAGTGCGGACACCAGTTGTCTCCTCAGCGAAAAACAGAGTGCGATTGCATCTCCTCCCCCTTTTATATGCCCCGGATGGGGAGGGGTGCGTTATGCAAATATCGCACGCCAATGTTCATTGGCTTGTTTTAGTTTTCTCGAAGCTGATAGGGGCTCTCTAGCGATATCCCAATTCGTCGGTCACTACTGACGTACGTCTCTGTTCCCTCCTTCAGGGAACGAGGGTTACATACGTAACCGAGACGTTTTTTTCATTGGTAAGAGAAGACCTTAATTTAGCCAATGATGTGCTTTGGTTAAGTCACATGACATGCATTTTTTTTCTGTGACGCGATATCTGACAGACTGCCATCTCTTGTCGCTAGTTGCTGAAAGCAAACTAAAACGTCAGTAACAAACAAGGACCTGCCCATGTCACATTCACAAAAAAAAATGTTAACATCATCTCAGGTAAGGTATGATGACATATTCACCACTCAAAAATGTTTTTATGAAATTAGTTTTTGGTAAATCGAGAAAATGTCTGTGTTGCCATATGGCAACACTGCGCAGTAATGGAATAGCATTATTATAATATGTTAGATAGCTAGCAAAGATCAGCTGCAGTCTGTTAAGCTATAACAATAAAAACATTAATGCTAGTGATATAATGTTGATTAGTCGTATGTTAAGGACTGCCATGGCATTTGTATTATGGATTAAATCAACATCAGAGATCTGCCATCACAGCCATGTATACTGGCCCAGACCAACCACTGTCCTACCATGGTGTCTCAAAAAGGCAGGTGCAAGTGGCTGTAAGTGTATTGTAAGAGTGAAGAGCACCAAATGTGATGTACATGTGTCTCACCTTTGGAAAAAAAAAATGCTTTTTGAAGTTTCATACAGAAAAAAGGTGAAATTTAAAGAATATAAAGCATTATTCAGCAAAAGAGAATGGAAAAACACAAGATGTTGGAAAATAAGTATAAGGTATTGTTTATAATTACTGCTAAAACTTATAATAGCACTAATTGATTCAATACAAACAACATTTCTGAGGAAAAATATGAACTATATACACTTATACTTATTTTAAGTTTTTCCACTATTGTACGTTGTTGCCATATGGCAACATATAATAAAGTACCTTAAAATAATATTTTTTTCCAAAAAATTTTTTACAGCACTTTAAGTTAAGCCATTCTAAGAAAAGAAAAAGAGTCAAATATTTTTTTTATACATTTATCATAATGCGTGCGGTAGAGGGTTAAATAATCACAAAATATTATCATATTTCCATAAGAGTGCTAATTTTCATTTTTTAGTCATATTTAAAGACCAAGAGGAAACCTCTAAAAATCTGGTATCTCTGCAAAGCCCTGAATGTGCTCTTTACAGGACATCTAGACTTAAAATTGTGACATGTATGATGTCAGAGAAAACCACTAAAATATAATGTCCACTACAGAGGACAGAAGTCTATTCCTGGGTCCCAGGAGGATATAATACACACATATGATACAATAAATCTATGCAAAATATATGCTTGTATGTCCCCTCTATCACTCCCTCCGGAAAATAAACGACGCCATGGTTCTGGATACTGATGGATTTATTGCCTTTCTCATTCTTTTCTCCGCTATCACGTTCATCGTAAATGAAATCCACCGTCAAACTACAGTATGACAATGTAAAACAAACACATTCACATATATTGCAAAAAACTCTATACAAATACACTAGGGAAACCCAAACATACTTCACATACCTCACTGGCTGCAAATAACTAGTGATGGCCGATTTCGAAACACTGCTTCATGAAGCTCCGAAGCTTCATGAATCTTTTTGTTTCGAATCAGTGATTCGGAGCGTGTATCAAACTACCAAAGTCACGGGATTTTAGTAAACAAGGCTTAATCACGTCATCACTGTTTCGAAACAGTTCGAAATTTCAATGGTTCACCAACAGAGGGCGATGATAAAGTGAGCCCATGAATCATGCAGATTCACTGAGAACTATTGAACAAGTGTCTAGGGCTTTACCCTATGGTTTTATCTGATCTCCGATCAGTTTTATACAGTTGTACATGTTTTAATTATACATTAGAATAATTAAAATGAATAATGGTAGTTATTAATCTCTTATTGGCCTGTTTAGCTTGAGCCATGGAACAGAGAAACAAGCCTTTAAAATTGATAAAAGAACACAAATTATACAGATACTCTATATTAAATCTTATTAGATGATTAGTTAATTCCATTTAATTGATTTTACTTTAAATAAAACTTTTGCAATACATTTGTTAAAGTGTATTTTTAATGCATGTTTGGCCTGAGTTTTGTTGCATTTGCACTGCTCTGACCACTAGGGGTCACCGTGGAGACGGTGTCAGATTGTTTCGAAGCCTCGAATCATTACGGCACATTTGATTCAGCTGCTTCAGTGTTTCATGAAGCCTCGATCTGCCCTTCACTAGTCATTTTGCAGTCTGAATTGAATGCAATAAGATTAAAATAAATGAATGTGACTGTACCGTAAAAGTAAAAAATTGTTACGTCTCGTCTGTTTGTGACCTAGTTTTCCCCATTAAGTTAATTAGTCATGCCCATCACCTGTGTTCTGTTAATTACCTCGTTAAGATCCTTTGTTTGCTTCATGTATTTAAACCCTGCGTTCACCCTCATTCCTCGTCTGTTTTCGTCAGTATGGTTGTGTTATTCCTACATGTTATCATTAAAACCTGTATTCATCTACTCTCCTTTGTTTTGCCTGGTGTTTGCTACCATCTGTGACAAATAGCAAGAAAACACATTTTTCTGTTGCGAGCTGTGTCAGGTATGTAGTCCAATTCACAGACAAATTACTCTTTATTGTCAGGTGTGGTATAGAGTAAAGTGAGGACCCAAATGCAGAATTGCAAAGTTAAAAAAAATATTAAACAAACTACATGGGGGAACTGTCACTGGCATGGCAAGGAGAGGTAGGTCAGGACAAAGGCATTGTAGCAGTTCATACAACGACCACCTCTGTGCTCCCAACAAAAGACAAATCATGGAGCACGAATGTCTAGACCCTGACACTGAAACAGAATTAGAATAGACAGTAGTGCCGGGATCCGGACACCAAGCTCGGCACACACAGTGCATAACGCAGACAAGCGAGTGCTCACTCAAACAAGGACAAGACATTACAATAAGCATCAGGGTTCTGTCACCAAACTAAGAATAAGACCAAATGAAGGGATAGAAGAACCCTGACACTTCTGAGCAAATTTGAAAGAATATGACTCTTATTAGCAAGTTCCTTTCCTGAATTGCTCAGAAAGTCTTGTTCAGTCTCAGTCTGGTGAATCGTTCATTGAATGAACTCGTTGAATCTGTCAAAGCAGAATTAATAATGCAAGTTATTATTAAAATGCAAGTTATAATTTTCAGTGATGTAAGTCTCAAAATAAAGTAGCTTTTATGTACGCAAGTACATGACTGGATGTTCATATAACAATCTGTATTTCAAAATCATTATGATTTTTAATGTTTCTAATTTTATTTTATTATTATGAAGGGTGCATAATATTAGTGCATAATCTTCAGCTGTTCCAAGCTGTCACCCACACTAGATGATTTAGATTCCCACTCATTCATGTGGAGTGTTCCTGGCTGTCCTCTTCAGAGCAAGGAGAGATCATTTTATAGACAATAGAGACATGCTGTAATCCAAGGCAGAGTATATCTGATATGATACACTGAATATGAATATAGATATGAATGATATATGATATGGTAGATTGAAGTGAGGAGTGAATGTGCAAGTTACAGAATGTAACTCTGAAATAAGCTGAGAGACTGAGAAGCAGATGTGGAAATAAAAAACATTCTCATGCAAAAACCAATTAACAGATTCTTTTCTAAAATAGGGAAGCTGGCCATTATTAAAAAAAGAAAATGAGATAAGCTGTGGAGACAGACAGGTGCCATCTGGATGGGAACTATGCTATTTCAGTGGATGTCCATAACCACACCTGCTGGCGCCATGTTGCATGCAATGAAAGCTACTTAAGTACTTTCTCGCAGTCTTGTATTCAATATTCAAAGCCATCAGTTACAACCCCCCCAAAGTTGAAACCAAATCTACACCCTTGAATATGCCATAGTATTGCAGAATTGCATCCTCAGAATGAATTTTGTGTCATTCCAACAAATTTGTTGATGCATTAATCAAGAATGGTTTGGTCAATCAAAAAACTACAGTGGCTGCGTCCGAAACCGCCTACTATTTAGTAGGGGAAAAGCATTAGGCCAGCGAATAAGTATGTCAGAAGCAAAAAGAGTAGGCAAAAATTACCTAGGTGACGTAATTCTCGCGAGATTCGGCCGTGCGCCTACTTAAAGTGCGTCCGAAACCGCCTACTTACCTCCTATATATAACAGTGGAAAAGCAGTAGGCGAGCGAATAAGTATGCCAGAAACCAAAGTAATCATAAATAAGTAGTCGAGAAGTTCCCGGATGGCCTACTGCTTCCGCCCAGATTCTGAAGTGTTCCTCGATGGAAACTTTTCTATCCCAGGAGGCCACGGGAGAGGATACGTCATATCAAACACGGAGGAGAAAAGCTACGCGGATGCTGTCAAATGTGAGTATTGAAAACCAAAAACACGGTTCTTGTGTTAAAGTCACATTTGTTGAACTACTGTAGAGTAAACTGCTGAATGTGTAAAGATGCTGGACTCTATAGTTGTGATTTTACTGTAAAAACATGTTTTATTTTGTTTAGATAACAGGGAGCTCTAGTAAACATACATAACTTAATTCTCAGAAGAGGATACATCTTAAAGACGCTTACTAAATGTTTATTTAACATCTGACAGGAAAATATTATGTTAGTTTCATATCATGGTTTAGGAAGTCTACATTATGGTATTATGACTTATGAGTGACGTAGGCTATGTGCTATTATGTAGAATTCACTGTTGTTAACACTGTTTACATTACATGAATGAAAATAATGTAAATAAACAAATGTACACTTAACTAGACAGACATAAGTTATCTATTTTATTTGTCCGTTACTACTTTTAATAAAACAAGGAACATTTGTGTTGGATAAAAAGTGAGTTAAAACAAATCTTCAACTACCTCAAAATTTAAGGATTTGTAGATTTGAGCACATAAATCTTAGCCTGGGTGCCAGCCCGAACCCCGGCCACAACATTTTTTGGACGGGAAGTTCGGACTGGACTCGATCCATTGTGGAGTAATTATGCTTGGCTCCCAGAAGGCCGAGCCAATCAAATTGCCAGGGCGGGCTTTAATCGATGATGGACAGGCTATCTGCGGTTACGTAACCACCACGTCATCAAAGAGCGCTTGGGTTGAATTTGGTTTTCACCAAAGATGACTGCAGCTGGAGAAGTAAGATGTTTAGATTCCGCTATCACGTCTGTGATAAAAGAAATCGACACCGCATTCATTTTAAAAGACGAACAAAGAACCGCAATCAAGGCATTTGTCGATGGGAAAGATGTGTTTGCCGTCCTTCCAACGGGATTCGGCAAAAGTTTAAGTACAAGTTCAACATACATCACTTACTGCGTTGCTCTGATTGGTTGTACGTTTATCCAATTGAGTGCAGAGTTTTTTTGTTTTTTTTTTACTGGTTCGGTTAAGACACGCCCCATAATTCAAGTGCAATGGAGCAGTATCAGACTCACATTCTGCCTAGAATATGAGTATGACGAAGTCAGGCTACATAAATCTCAGAGGAAACTTGAATCTTGTCTGATGTTACAGGGACAGAAATGAATACAAAGTCTATTTAAATCTTAAGTTGTGGTTTATTTTAATTATTGTAATTTCAAACAGAGTTTTTACTGTACTTTTCTGGTTCTTGATGTCTGTGCATTTGTTGCAGAGCTTTGTGTTGGAGCAGGACCTACAAGGAAAGATGACAGTGGCATTTGTGAAAAAAAAAAAAGGAAAACCTGAAACAAAAATATAAAGATCATTTAGTTACTTCTAAAACAGAAATCAGATAACATTGTGCTGCTAAAATGACTGCTTTTGTATGATGATTGTGTATTTTTGTAGGATGTGAAATGTCCTCAGATGGGTGTGAGCACTGAGGATGGAGAGACACAGCAGATCCTGGGAATGATTCAGTGTCATGGATGAGACCCTCCATCACTCCTCCTGCTCTTACTGCCTCATCTGACCTGATGTTGATGTGATTTATTCATCCTCAGTGAGTCCAGAGCCAGTCAACTTTTGTGTTCAGAAAAAAAGAAAAAATGAACACAGGGATTGAACAGCGTGAAGGCAAGTGAATAATGACTGAATTTATTTGTTTGGGTGAACTAACCCTTTATGCGCCCAAATAGCGTTTGTGCTCAAAACACTAACAAAAAAGGATTTAAAAAAAATCAAATTTACATTTGGCAGATTCTGTTCTCTAAAATGACTAACCGTGCTCTTATTACAGGGATGATCCTGTTGGAGTAACCTGGAGTAAAGTGTCGGGATCAAGCACACACTGGTGGAGACACTGCAGAGATCGAACCAGCAACCTTCTCATGACCAGATGAGTGGTTAAGTGGACATGATGATGAAGGTGTTCATCAGCTGCTTCATCAGAATAAAGCTTGCACAGCTGTGTTGAGATGGCAGCAGGACTGTAAATACATGATTGTTAGATCAATATGTTTGAATAAAGCTTTGTTTTGTGTGTTGTTGACTTGTACATGCATTTATTTAATTATTGTCTGTAATATGTAACGATGTAGCGGTTCGTACAGTTATTTCTCAATTTATGGATGAAATATGAATACAATAATTCATAAGGTTTTATGAATAAATTATGATTCATATATCGACCCAACGGGGAATTAAACATATATTGTGAATCAATTACAACAAATTATAATCAATTACATATATGATTAGTTCTGGTTTAATAATTATTTAGAGAAACTGTTCGTTTGTCCAGCAAACTAAGCCCCTCACAGAATATTATAAACAGTTATTCTCTGGCCAAGAGAATATTCCTATCATAGCATCAAAGCATAAAGCAATCGAAAAAACGTTAAAGTGACTTGGTCTTCAGGTGAAAGAACAAACAGAACAATCAAGCGTGAATAACGTTTTAATATATGCAAACTATGAATACAGAGATTATACGTCTAAATATATATGCAAGAATATACACACCTATGTACAAGAGTGGAAGTAGAGAAGGAAAGAGAGAAGGCAAGTAGCAAACTCACAAACAGTCCTAAGCCAGCACGGAAATCAGTTTCATCATCTAAGATTGAGAAACGGCAGTATACTTGCATTGGTTGTGTGTGTCGAATTTCAGGTTAGCGCTGGTGCAGTTTGTTGGCTTCCTCCGTTCCGCGGGAAGGTTTAAACTGAGGACTTGAGAGTGAGTTTCGCTGGAAGATGGCGGTCCCGAAGCTGAGCGCGATGGCAGCGCGTGGTCACCGGAGATATCCGGGAAAGACGTGCATGAGGTGCTCGTGAGACAATCGGGAGAGAACAAACAGGAGAATCTTGGTGTTCCTTTTTATGACAGATAGGCCGACACACCTCCTTGAGGTGGAATGGCCAATGACATTGATGCAAAGTTGGCGGGCAAGCTCTTTCTTTGTCTGGTCTCCTAGATGAATTTGCATACTTAATGACTATCAGATTAAATAAATAAATAAATAAATAAATAAATAAATAAATAAATAAATAGAAAAATGCATTTGTCCGCTATGTGACAGATCTCAGTGAATAGCTCAAGTCCGGAGCTTTACAGAGAGATCAAACTCGATACATCAGAAATGCATACAAAAGAAGTTATGGTTCTTCACAAAACTTCGGAGGGCAACAAAGGTGTCAAGTGGGCTCATCTTTAGCAGACTGTTCGGAGCCGATTTAGTGATTAACGAACACAGTTCATCAGGTTAAAAGCGTTCTGAAAACTCCAAAGTTTATTGATTATCCTGATACATGTGCATATGCTACATGTCATTATTACTTTTATTAATTCTTTACTTATTAATTATGCTATTATCAGTAAATGTATATATTTTATTACTTCATGCTTTCATTGACTGTAAATGGAGATGTATTCACATCAGCTGTATTTGTCTAGTGTGTATAGAAACAAAACATTACATTTTGCTTGTTTTACTAAAGAAGTAATATGAAAAGTAATATAATTAAGTTTTGGTTTATGGTTAATGTTGGGGTGTGCTAGCAAAGCAATTCATTCTGAGGTAATCTTAATTTCAAGTAGATTTTACTTACATTTTTTGAGTATGTAGGGAAAACACCCTAGGAAGTAAAATTAGCTCAAATGAAATATATTTATAGGGAATTATAAAGAGTTGTTTAGATTACGACCGAGCAACTGATTTGTCCAGCGTTCATTTGCTCGAGCCGTAATAAGCTCTTGTAACGGATATAAATATCCAACAATCGTGAAAACACTGATTAGAGCACGGTAACTTGATCACAGTTTAAGACATTAAATCATAAAGCACATAATACAAGACACTTTCCTTTTAAAATCTACAAGAGATTTTATTTATTCTAACACAAACGAATCTAACACAAAGGCACGCACTTACACACACACACACATTCATACGCGTTGCAGTAAGAAGGAAATGAGAGAGAAAGAGTTTTGAAAGAGAGAGAGAGAGAGAGAGAGATCTGATTAACCGAATTCCTATCAATGCATTTCAAAGACCACAACGAACCATGAATCATTCATTTAAATGCACCAGTTCAGTTTTCATCTGGAGGTACTTGCTTGCGTTGACTAAGGTGAATTTCCCTCGTCGTGCAGAGAGGGGTTTCCCAAGTCGATGATTGGTCCAGATCAGGTCCGTGTGGAACAATGAAGTCTCTTTGTCGCTGGAGTTGAAGCGGCAAAAGTCGTTGGTTGAACTTTGCGGCGAAACTTAGGACACAGGACTTTCAGCGGTAAGGAAAATTAAGTAAAATAAAATAAAAGTGAGTGAAGGTTGGATGGCTTGAATGAGCGGCTGGTCTGTTCTTCTTGTCACTCCATTGTTCTTGGTACTCTGGTCATGGTTTCTCTTACCAGAACTAACCAACTCCAGTTCGTTTACTAACCAACTTCTCTCCATTCACTATCTTGCCATATGATTATTTAAACTGAGTTGTTTGTCACACCTCAGAGGAGTCTTGGCCAATCAGACATTGACCCGTTTCAAGAGGGCCTTCCTCTGCCCCCAATAAAACCTAAGTGTTACATCCCGGTCTGTCTCTGCTTTAGCAGAGTGCCACTTTAACATAATTGCTATTAAATGGAATACAATACATTTTAAACAGATTTCATTCAAGTCAGAATATAGGAAAGGGAGAAAGAATCAAATTAAGTCCAAATAAGGCATACTTCCAGTCATTCAGTCAAGAGTTAATGCATTTACACGAATTGTGAGTGTTCTAAAGCCTAACTGTTTACAGGTAGTACTTGTGGACACATAATGCAAAATGTATGTAGTTAAAAGATGTTTGATAAGTCCGTTAAAATTGTTGGAACAATTTTGAAGCAGTTTTATTTGTTCAACAGTCTCTTTGGCTCTCCTGTGAAGTAAGGAAACAAAAGGGTCTGGATTGTCTCTCTGTCTTCTTGGGTGACCCTTTGGTATGTCGCTTCTGCTATCAGGAAGCATGTGTCGTAAAAGTAATCAGCCTGGCTTTATCTGCAGACGGTCCGGAGCCAGAACCTCAATTCTGAATTAGAATTATGTTTTGAAAGAATCATCTAAATGATTCATTTGTCTGGTTCGTCCACAGTTCTTACACCTTCTTCAGCGTGTAAAGCACGCAGATCGGCGACAGTGTCGGTGGGTGAAGATAATTGTGAGCTGCCGCTGCACGCGGGGTCTTCCACTGGCTCAGATGTTTTCTGTGAACCAAAGTAGTTAGTTTTGGAATTTTTGCTGTAAGATTAGCATCCCTTTTCTCCCTTTAAAGCTTATTTTTCCTTTTTTTGCACACCACTATCACTTTTGTTTATCATTTTGAACACCAGCGAGGCTGAACAAGCAAAAAGGGCCAATTTCACATTTTCTAATCTACATGCATAACGCAAAGAGGCGTTTCCCGATGTCATGGCGCAAATTGTAAAGTGATTTTGATTGGACAGTGATTTATCAGTCAGGCACATTTTCCAATAATTTTTTCTTGTTATTTTATTAGAAACAAATCAACCACCTTTGACTTGTCAATCTAATTTCCTCCAGCCAATCACGGGCCCCCTCTACCCGCGGGCCCTGGGGCTTCAGCCCCACCTAGCCCTTATGTTAATCCAGTGTTATGAAATATTCAGTGTCTGAGATTTTCGGTGACACTGGGCGGAGCTTACATGAATATTCACGAGTTTCCTGTTTTGAGTTAAAGCGCCACTGAAAATGTTAGTGCACGCTCTTCGGCTTACATTAAAGGTAGCATATGTTTCAGCGTTAAACAAAGTCAAGCTTATACTATTATTGATGCACAATATTTTATAAGCTTTATTGTGTTATGTTGTGTCATGTGTTAGCTATGTTTGAAATGAACACAGCCAATGATTCGCCAGAGGTGTCGTTAGGATTCGCTAAACGAGCCAATAGCGTTTTAAGAAGTCTATTTTTGTTGTTTTTTGTCTTTTAAGCATATAGTTTTGAAAGTTTGCCAAAATGTATGGTATATAATATTATTTGTAAACTCCTGTGGTGAAGGCAGTAGTGAACTTTCCTATAGTTTGCAGAAGCACTTCTAATCTGGGTAGACTTGAATTTCTATATGCAACATGTTTCAAAAATTGCACACATGCAAAAAAACATGTTAATGTACATTAAATATAGTTTATTTATTATCCAAATAGGCCACGGTGAATTACGCATGTGATAACTAATATAATATCTATATTATTTCATTCCCAAATATGACTTTTGGCAATAAATATCCCTGTACACCAGACAAAGTAGACACTTTTATTTTTCATTTTGTTTTGAACATGACAGTGTATTAAAAAATTTAATAATACAGGTTTGTAGTCATTTTATGATATATTTTAGATTGAATGTGTCAGTAGCAAAGGCTGGTATCACTGGGATCACAAGAGCAGACCAAACTTTCATCTGTCTGAGATCCCAAGACCCTGTGTAAAGTGTGTCAATGTGTGTTTAAGTACAAGTGTTTTTGCTAATTAAATATGTCATATTATATGTCGTGACTTCTCCTCATTTGTGAATAAAATTCCAACACAGAATCAGTTGCTCTTTTTTATTCAAAGTGAAACTACTCTCATTATTTACTTTCATCTTTGATATTACAGATATGCAAATTACTACATGGTCTATTATTTTAGCAGCTAATTTAACATAAATAAAATTTTAATTGTTATGGAAAGCTTATAGAATAGAACTAATACATTTCATTGTGAATATACTGCAGGTTTGATCATATAGTTTCATATTACCACTGTGTTAAACTGAATCCTGATTCTCAGTGCTTCATGTTTTTTCCACATTATTTTTTTATTTTTTTATTTTTTTGTCAATGAAATGCATAATTTTGTGGGGAAAAAAGTTTGAGAATGTTTCCTAATAATATGAAAAAAAAACAAACAAACAAAAAAAAAACACAACTTTAGGATTTTATAAAGTCTCTTTAAAAAAATTTACCAACTGAGCAAGCAATTAAGAAATGGCAGAACAATCACAGTAGTCAGTATGTCTGATTATAATATTCTTCATACTTTTGCCAATTGTCTCCTCCATATAAATATTTGTAAATAAAACCCACATTAGTAACTTTTAGTTTTGTAGCTGATCAATTTAACCACATGTAATTCAATTTTAACATTTTAATTGTTGTGGAAAGCTTGTAGAATTAAACTAAAACCTTATGAAAGTGCTGCAGGGAAGTTAACATCACTGTCTCATGTTTCTATTCATATAGAGAGCATTGTGTGTTTTGCAGAAAAAGATAAAGAAGGTTTACATTAATTCTGTCAAATTTTAAATAATTATGTCAGAAACATAAATAAAACAAACCTAACACTCATTGTGTTTTAAAAATAATAATGTCTGGTTAAAGTTATGCAGCCTATCAAATGAGAAAGCAATAGGGAACGATAAAATAATCACTGAAACTTTTATTATGCAACCACAGATACATTTATACAAGTTATCTTCTCAAACGAACTAAAATAAAATCAAAACAGTTAGAAACAAACTTGATGGCTGTTGGCTCATTTCCTAACGATAGACCAGTGGGTGCAATCACTACTAAATTATATCTCACGTCACGAAACAATATAACCTAGAAACTATTGAGCATAAACAGTTAAAATAAAAAAAAGAATCTTAACTTCATTCGACGGGGAAACACAATCACGTTACCGAAAACAGTTCTGTGATCCAAGGACAATCCACTAAAACTTTCAGTGGCACTTTAACTCAAAACAGGAATCTCGTGAATATTCATGTAAGCTCCGCCCAGTGTCACCGAAAATCTCAGACACCGAATATTTCATAACACCAGCCCTAAGTACATTAAGGAATACAAAAATGTGCAAATGTATACACTTGTTGTCTTCATCATGTGAAATGTTTCTTGAGGGGGAGAAGCACAAGCAACATAACTTATTACTGGCTTTTGTTTTTGATTTTTGTAGTATTTATCTCACCAGTGTGTAAGACTACTGCATGTTGTAGTGTGTGTGTTTTTAGGGCTTGTGTATGGCTTACGGAGTATTGTTTTTAGGGCTTTTTGTAGTATTGTTTTGAATTTATCTCATCAGTGTATAAGACTACATTGTAGTGTGTGTATTTTTGAGGGCTTGTGTGTCATGTCTGATGACAAAGTTTGTTTTTCCAGCAAGATTGAATGGTTTTGAGTTGAGAGCTTAATTTTAACCTGAAAATATGAAGTTTGGGGAATTGTGTGAGAAGTTATGGATTTCTGTTTAGAGTTTTGAGAAAATGAGGCATAATTTTAAGAAATGTGTTTAAGCAATCAAGAAAAAACTGTAAAACAAAAATGCACTAGTATAAACAGACATTTGTAGAACATATATGTTCTGAATGCTAGGTGGCGCTGTGTTCAAACTTTTCAGGTATCCTTAAAAAATGCTGGCAATGATGTGTATCAAATTTTGTGCTGATGTGTCAAAAAACATCAGTTCATTTGGAAAATATCCTCAGACAACAGTCCTGATAAAGTGTACCAAGTTTTCGACAGATTATAGTATTGCCGAGATATAGTGTACTCTAAATTTGGGTCAACAATGTTAACTTCACGTTATCATAATTTTTGAACACCTAAGAATCTGACAACGTTTGAAGGCAGAGAAGTGAAATACTGTATACGATATTAAATGTGATCAACATGAGGGGAGTAACCGTGTACTAATAATTTTGTTTCTAGGATTCAAAAGAAAGTTAATCAAAAGAAATGTGATTTTTTTTTTTTTTTTTTTTTTTTTTTAACCGGTGGTGGCACTATAGAGTTGGACCTAGAGATCTCCAAAGTTGGTCAGATTCAGGAGCACCTGCAAAATTGCCAAATTTTCCTATGTATGGTTCATATTGCTGCCATAAACATTAGGGAAGAAAAATAATAAAGATGAATGAAAAAAGCAACCAGCAGATACAATATAGAGTCTATCTATGCACCTTCAGTGCTTGGCCCCTAAAATGAAAACCAACCATTACAATAGGGGCTATGCACCTTCTGTGCTTGGCCTCTGATAGGTAGAAAACTAACAGAAACAATAGGGACTACTGTTGTCAAATATTGTCCTAATAACCTCACATTCCTTATGTTTTCTCATGGAATTCTTATTATGATTTAAACATGGGTCCCTGGAAAACTGCAATATTGTTTTAGGCTGAACAAAACTTCTGAGTCTTGACTATAATAACAGAGCGATAATGTAAGGTACGTTATCGCGCTGTTATTATAGTCAAGATTCAGAGAGGAATGTCCCATCTTGTTAAATGATTTTTGACTGTATGGAAGTCTCTGAGACATAAATCTGCTAACAGGGTTGTTCGCTGATCAAAGCTTTTCATTTGTGTTCCATTTGGCTTCAATTTTACATTTCTCCTCACTAAATCCAGGGTGAAATTATATGCAACAAATCATTGACTGCTAAGACCCTCATGATAGTAAGACTATAATCATGGCGAGTACAAAATAAAAATTGTATGAGAAAAAGAGAGTATTAAAGTGCAGAAGACGCATCAAAACAAAAAGTTTTTTTTTTTTAATTAATTTAATTTTGTTTTGTTTTTTAAAGAAAACTTCAGAGGAAAAACAATTAATGGAATGTGTTCCATGGATCTGCTCCACTTCTTGAGCTAGTTAGTATCCCTTCTGTAGGACAGCCAGAACATGAGGATTCAGTAATGACTGTCCATATCAAAGCATTTTCCAGTGAATTAACCATGCGAGGGCTGCAAAAAGTCTTCTGAATCCATAATTTAGTCAGATCTGTAAAACTATTTATTTTTATGGCATTGTCTTTTGTTGTTCATTCAAATCCTCTAAAATACAGATGTATAGAATCCTTTTAAGAACATTCTTTTTTTTTTAAGGAGTGCAAATTGATCTCTGTGTTTCATAAATGAGGCACCTTGTCTTTTCCCAGGCCAGTGGAACATCATTCATGATACATGGTATGTTTAAATAAGGGTCAGATGGGGATCCGTTTCTTTTTCTATGCAAAACTTAGCACTCATTCACTTTATTTTGATAATCCACTTTAGACATTCTACTAACTATAAGTAACTGTGCAACTACGTCAACTACCAGTCATAGAGTATTACAGAGTATTAAATCCTTACTTTTCTGAAACCTGACACTCAAACACCAGGGACCTCATTTATAAAGCATGCATATGTACAGATTTGATCTTAGAGTGTGCGTACACTTAAATCCACGCCAACGCTCATATTTATAAAAACATTCTTTGACGTGGAAAAGTGCTTAGCGCCACATCAGGGTCTGAGCAGATGTATGCACTTTTCCTGGTCAGATTTCTGCAGGTTTTTGGAAATTTTACAGCTCTCTATTCTTACAGCTCGTTAAGGTTTTGGACGATGAGTGGTGATCTTTTCTGTGTAAATGACATTAATTAGGTGTCGTTTACAACATGGAGAATGGAAACCATTCAGCTGCGCACAAGTTCAAGATAATTTACGATTTATAGATTTCACATCTGAAAGAGAGGCATACGCTCGTTTTCTGTGTGTACGTTCATTCTATGAATCACATTTACGCACATCTGAGAAATTATTGTAAGATCAAATTTAGGATGGTTTCTGCACAACATTTTATAAATGAGGCCCCTGAACCACACACCAAATCTGCAGAACCATACACTAATTCTCAGCCCTTGACTCAGTTTTCAATTCCATAAAACTGTCAGGATCACGAGTTGGAGTGCCCTATTTAGCCACCAGAGGGCACTCCAACACGGACTATTGTTCACCACTTGGACTACATTGCCCATAACACACTTCCCAGACTCATTATCCCATTTCATTGCACCCAGCTGTTTTGTGTTTGCTCATCAGTGTCTGTCTATTTACACTGTTTTTGCTTTTGTTATCAAGGTTTCATTTATGGTCACTGGCTTTTGGTTCTGTTTTCTTTGTTTTGTATGGGCAGTTATCTGGATTTTGACCCTTGCCTGTCTGGACTACGTTTTTGGATTACCCCATTAAAGCTGCACTTGGATCTTATCTTTTTGTCTCTGTGCATTTGTGACAAAAACACCTTTTGCAAAACACAACACACAATTCTCTATGTATGGATAGGATAGGAAGTATCTTGATTTCCTTTTTCAAACACAACCACGGTTTCTGTCCAACTACACATGGTTGATGTATTTTATTTCTTTCGTACTGTGTAATACTGTATTCACAACCAAAAATGCTTACAGTAAAAAAAAAAAAAAAAAAAAAAAATAGTTTGGTTTCAATCTTGCTTTCATGTTTACGGTGAATTTTTCAACATCTCTCTGCCAATTAATTTCAATCTTGTACAGAAATGTACACAGGAGCTCATGAAAGAAGAGCTTTAGGTTTTGAATAGCTTAGGGTGACCATATGTGCCATTTTCCCAGGACACGTCCTGTCCAGGATTTCTAAGTTGCATAAAATGTAGTTTTGGTATTGTTTTCATATTTGCGGAAGGTAATGATTAAAAAATGATTTTACCAATAGCGTGCATTAAACATAATCGACCAATCGTGGCTTGCGAGAAGGCTGGATCTACAGAGAACGGTCAAAGCATTGCAAATACGACAACATTTTAATGCATTGCATGAAGACTGTCAATAAGAACAGTGGCTTGCACAGACTGTTTAGAAATTGCATTCAGGGGGCACATCGATATGACCACTTTCACGATTAAAGAGGCAAGGGTTCAAGCCATTTTAGGCAATTTAGAAATCCCGGACAGGACGTGTCCTGGGAAAATGGCACATATGGTCACCCTACAATAGATGTGTATATGATATATGCAAAAATAGAATAATATGGCAAAAGTGTTTGCAACGTAAGACAAACGCTTTTGAGATGTTTGTGATATTTTGAATGCAGTGCAAGAGATGTGAGGCATTTTGCATTTTGTGTGTGCAATTCTTGGATTTGTCTAAAGTTTTGAAAAAAAAAAAAAAGTAAAAGTTTTGAAAATGTAAGCATTTGAAAAAACAAAACAAAAACAAAACTGTAATCTGCTAATGCTTTATTTTGATGGTCCCCCACATACATTTTTTTTCTGCTCCTTCCTTAGTTTAAAGACATCACGTCAGCATTTGTCCTCAGCATAACCATCTCACCTCTGTGTGCATGAGCAGAGAGTGGTTTTCAGCACCCACCTCTTCACAGTAGGCTGTGAATAACCTGGAGCTTGTTGCTCTAGCTATAACAAAGTTAACAATCATTGCAGCCTAAGACTAGGTTATCTTTTGTAGCAAGAACATCTCAGTTCAAAAAAAGTGTGTGTTGAAGCAACTCATGGGGCAACTGCTTTTATCTGCTGGACTACCCCGGAGTGCTTGACCGTCATCCCCGCACCTCTGTTAGTATACACGGCAATGCAGTTGGCCCAGCTTATTTTATTTGATGTCATGAAATGATCCATTACTCCAAAAATTACCTCTGCAGTTTCTGTTTGGCAGTTTTCTCAACTATAGGGAGCTTCTTGTCCAGAACACGTTTTATTTCAGTCTGTGCACAAGCCAATTCTTTTGCATTTCTCTCAAAAAATGACCTTTTCTTTGTATTGCTTGTGATTTGTATGCAAATACCTGTTCAACTTAGGTCTCACATACTCAATTGACAACACTTCAGAACTGACAACGCATTGTGGCTGAGGCAAATCCTTGCTTTTTGACAACAATGCAAACCCATATAGTAGTTAAAGTAACTGTCATTTTGTTGTAATATTGTTGACACTTTACCAGTCCACCTCCGTGTTTCTTGATGTGGTGACGTCATCCTGTTGATTCTGAATTGGAATATTACTGTCAAGTCACCTTTATTTATATAGTGCTTTTTACAATGCAGATTGTGTTGAAGCAGCTTTACAGTGATAACTGGTATATAATTTTGGCTGCACAGCAGCTCTTAAAGAAAATGGTGTCAATGAAGGCAGATCAAAGCACTGTTGAATATCAAATGTCAAGTCAAATATCAAATGTCCCCAACTAATCAAGCCAAAAGGCGACAGCGGCAAGGAACCCAAACTCCAACAGGTGACATCAGGTGGCAAACAGATGTTAAAATGGAGAAAAAAAACCTTGGGAGAAACCAAGCTTAGTCGGGGGGCCAGTTCTCCTCTGGCGAACAGTGCTTTGTTACGATTCTGGTAGCTATCTTAAGTCCAATGGGATCGCAACATTAAAAGTATTTATTCCGGGGGGCGCTGCTGAGCTCTAATGGAGTAAGACGTGAGTTTGGAAGCTCCTGCCGATTTTGATTAATATTGTAATTCTTTTGCGCTTTTTCGACACATATTCAGCATAGTCTTGCTCCGCTGATTTTTTTTTTGTTAGGAAGTCTAACTCTGGATTGCGTAAGATGGCTGGAAAGAACTCTAAAACTCGCAAAACCATTCAGACACAACTGCGGCCTAGTCCTCAATTCGCGACCACACCCTCAAGTGGGTCATCTGTTGCTTCAGAGGTCGAGGGCGCCTCGGCGCATGCTAACCTTGACATCGATGCACTTAAGCTTGAGTTGTTGGCCTCGGTGAGGAAAGAGATTGCTGATATTTTTAAAAAGGAACTCCAGGATACACTCGGGGATGCTCTGCCTACTATTAGGCTCGACCTGCAAGCGGTAAAGTCACAGCTGGCGAATGATAAAGCTGCTACCGAGGCTACCATGTCCAAGCTTAAAGGTACGGTTGGAGAAATGGAGCATGCACTCACTGAGTGCTCCGATGACATCGCCGAGATGAAAACTACTATCGAGTGCCTCACAGCTAGCGTAGCCAAGCTGGAAAATAAATGTGAAGACTTGGAGTCCAGATCACGGCGCAACAACGTTAGGATAGTGGGAGTACCGGAGGGCCCTGACACCTGTACCACTGCAGCTGTGGCCGCCTTGCTGAAGGAAGCGTTCAATCTGGAAAAGGAGCCGCTTTTGGACCGGTCCCACCGGACCCTCCAACCCAAACCCAAGCCTGGTGACCGTCCGCGAGCCATTGTATGCAGGTTTCATTATCACAGTGACTGTATGGACATTCTGCGCCGCGCTAGAGAGCTCCGACAGATTAAAGTCAGAGGCGTGACCGTCTCAGTCTTCCCTGACCACACCGCCAAGATAGCTCGGGCTCGGGCTGCATTCAATGAGGTCAGACGCCAACTTCGTGGCATTGATGGTGCGCGTTATGGTCTGTTTCATCCAGCGCGACTTCGCATCACGTACAACGGTGTTGAGAAGGATTTCGTTTCTGCGGAGGAAGCCAGCGACTTTGTCAAAACTTTGGTTCCTGGGTGAGCTTCAATAGCTTTTCAGATCTGTTCTACTCCAGTCTTAAATCTCTATTTGTTCAGTATTAGATGTTTTTCTGGCTTGCTACACTTACTAAATTAGTGTAATTTTGGTCTGTTTGTAGCAGGTACATTTTTATTTTATTTATATTTATTTTCCTCAACCTTACTGGACATTGTTAAAAGTATTTATTCCAGTTCCATCCATCATCACGCTGGTATGGACGGTTTGTTGAACTGTGCCAATGGCTTTCACAGTGGATGATCTACAAACCCGATTCCAAAAAGTTGGGACACTGTACAAATTGTGAATAAAAAAGGAATGCAATAATTTTACAAATCTCATAAACTTATATTTTATTCACAATGGAATATAGATAACATATCAAATGTTGAAAGTGAGACATTTTGATATGTCATGCCAAATATTGGCTCATTTTGGATTTCATAAGAGCTACACATTCCAAAAAAGTTGGGACAGGTAGCAATAAGAGGCCGGAAAAGTTAAATGTACATATAAGGAACAGCTGGAGGACCAATTTGCAACTTATTAGGTCAATTGGCAACATGATTGGGTATAAAAAGAGCCTCTCAGAGTGGCAGTGTCTCTCAGAAGTCAAGATGGGCAGAGGATCATCAGGACCCCCAATGCTGCGGCGAAAAATAGTGGAGCAATATCAGAAAGGAGTTTCTCAGAGAAAAGTCAGAAAACAAGAGTTTGTCCCAACTTTTTTGGAATCGACTCAATCTCTGCTGATACTTTAAGGCTGCTTTGTGGTTGTGTCAAGGCGCAGGTCCTCGATCTCACCTCGATATAGCCCGGATCCGTTTAACTATGGTAAACCTCATGATAAACAGAGACTAATATTAGCGTAGATGCCATTCTTCTTCTGATGTAACGAGTACATCTAGTGTTACAGGAAATGTTCCCGGTTCCGGCTGACCTAATTTATGCAGCCTCGCTTAGGTACTGGGGAGCTAAATCATTTAATGCTTTGTAAGTAATTAGCAAGATTTTAAAATTTATACAATGTTTAACAGGAAGCCAGTGCAGTGCTGTTGACAGAACTGGGCTAATATGGTCATACTTCCTAGTTGCTGCATTTTGTACAAGCTGTAGTTTATTTATCAAGCAAGTGGAGCAACCACCCAGTAGAGCGTTACAGTAATTTAGCCTTGAGGTCATGAACGCATTAACTAACTGTTCCGCATTTTTCATTGAGAGCATATGTTGTAGTTTAAATATATTTTTAAGATGGAAGAATGCGGTTTTACAGATGCTAGAAACATGGCCTTCAAATGAAAGATTGGTATCAAAGAGCACACCCAGGTTCCTAACTGATGACGAAGACTTAACAGAGCAGCCATCAAGTGTTAGACAGTATTCTAGGTTCCCTTTCAGTCGGTCACGTTCGACGTACGTCAGTAGTGACCGACGAATTGTGATATCGCTAGAGAGCCCTATCAGCTTCGAGTGAACTAAAACAAGCCAATGGAATTGGCGTGCGATATTTGCATAATGCGCACCGCCTCCGACAGGTGTATATAAATAGGAAGCAGATGCAATCGCACTCTGTCTTTCGCTTCGGAGCCAACAGTTGGTGTCCAGCTTCAGACTTCACAATAGTGAAACTAAACAGCCTTGGAGATTCAGCGTCTGTTTGTGTTGGCGTTAAAGCACAACAGCGAGGTCGCGAGCTTCCCGGGGAGCCTGAGCTTAAGCTCTCAACTGCTGTTTTAAGAGCAACTGAATTCCCATATAAAACGCAGTTGTCTGTTGCGATTTGGGCCGGTTCCTCCTGGTGTGTTCGGGGAGTGGTGTACCTGAACACATCGCGTCACTCCCTGTGTGCTTCAGCACGAGAGAGCTGACTCTTCCCCTTCTAAAAGAGCTTCACAGACAGACACTGCGTCTTTTTCAAGACGTCATTCTGTCCGTGCGTTTCTGGAGGCGGTCGTTTCCTATCCTCAATGACGGCCACAATCACTTTCTCTCATGTCTGCTTAGCTTGCTGAGACTGTGTTTGTGGGTGGTTCATATTCTCTTATGAGAATATGCCCACGTCGGTGCGTTGTTTGTCTCGCCTTTCTCGTAAGGGCTTGAGCGTTCAGCGCGCCGTGTGCCGTCGAGCTGCCGGCTGACAGCGCGCGTTGCCATGGCAACCCTGCGCCTCGTCTGGCGCTCTAGATGCACGGTCGAGACTCGAGCGCCTTTAATGAGGTGGAGTCCCCTCAATTATTCCCCGATCTAGTTATTTTTCTGAATAAGAAAAATACTACTTTGGTTAATAAGCCTGGGTGACCAGAGGATCACAGTGGGGCTATACCCGCCGAGCCATTCTCCGTGGGACCCCCACTCCTCTAGTGCATCGCAAACATGTTGTGACTATGTCCGTGGGTGGTTCATGTTTAGTAAAACATGGCCACGTCGGCGCCCAGTGCGCCGTGTGTCATCCAGTTGGACGGCCACGTTCACTGTCCAACATGGCTGGTAGCTTCTGCTTGGATTGCTGGTCCTTCTCATGAGGGATCTAGCGTCTTAGTCGGAGCTCCAGCAGAGGATCAGATGTCGACTGCTACATTGGAGAGAGTATTGTTGGGCTCTGAAAATGAAGATGATGCTGAGCATCCCACAGTCGTGATGTGCTCATGCTGAATCAGATTCAGACTTGACAACCATGCTTTCCCGGGCCCCTGGGGGCGTTGTGTGACGCGCACTCGCCTTGCCCCGCCCCATGTGCCCGGACTTGCATGGAAAAACTTTGCAGTTTTGTGGCCTCTTTGGTGTTAAATATGGAGCGCCAAGGGGGCCATAATCTGCATTACAAGTTTTTTCTCTCTCACTACCCTTTAGGGGGGTAGTTCTGAGTCAGGGTTGAGCTACGCATGATGCAGGTCATAGCGCAGGCCTCTGGCCAGACAATGTCCACCATGGTGGTCCGGAAACACCCCTGGCTAGTCTTGCTGGGATGTGTCATCGTCAAGTACACTTTCTCGATGTGCTCATCTCACAAGCTGGCCTAAAACCCAGCCCGCACTCCCCGCAGCCAACCCAGTTGGTTAACAGGAGGCGGTCCTGGGTATATGGTGACCTGCAGCTGAAGGAAACAGTTCTTTCCCCGAAGGAGGGCCGGGTGGAGAATTCTGGTCTGTTCCGCCGCTGGCTCTCCGGAGTCCAGCGGTACCCACGAATAGAACTGTTGTCTGATCCTCCAGGTCCCAAGAGGGTGTGGATGGTAGTGTGCAAGGCCCCGCCTTGCCACTCTCAGCCCTCTCTCACTTCACCAGCAGGTTCCAGTGTGGTGGTTCAGGCCGCACCCCATGTGCTGTCTCCCATTCACACTGCTACCTCGCAGAGTCTAATCACACTCCGGGCCGCTCCCATGCCGTCCGAGTCGGGTCCCCGTACTCTGCTTGTGGCTTTCAGTGTGCGAGGCACTGCCTTGTCACGCGCAGCCCCCCTCACATCGCCAGCAGGTGGCAGTGTGATGGTGCAGGCCGCGCCCCGTGCGCCGTCTCCCATACGCACTGCTGCCTCGCAGAGTCTGACCACACTCCGGGCCGCTCCCATGCCGCCCGAGTCGGGTCCCCGTACTCTGCCTCGCTGCCCCACCCCCGGTGCGTCTGTGGTGCCTTTGGTCCCGCTGGCTCAGTGTCTGGAAGCGTGGATAGCGCTCCCCAGCCTGTCCAGCTGGCTCATTCGTACCATCAGACTCGGTTATGCGATTCAGTTCGCCCGGCGTCCCCCGGTTTTCAGGGGTGTCCACTACACTCAGGTGTCACTGGACAACGCACCTGTTCTCCGGGCGGAGATTGCTGTCCTCCTGGCGAAGGATGCAATCGAGCCGGTCCCTCCAGCCGATATGAAGTTGGGGTTTTACAGCCCCCTACTTCATTGTACCAAAAAGGGCAGTGGGCTATGGCCAATCCTGGATCTGTGCGTCTTGAACCGGTACCTTCACAAGTTGCCGTTCAAGATGCGCAGAAGCGCATTTTCGAATGCGTCCGTCCCAAGGATTGGTTTGCAGCGATCGACCTGAAGGACGCATACTTTCATGTCTCGATTCTGCCTCGCCACAGACCCTTCCTACGGTTTGCGTTCGAGGGTCGGGCATGTCAGTACAAAGTCCTACCCTTCGGGCTGGCCCTGTCACCCCGTGTCTTTACAAAGATTGCGGAGGCGGCCATTGTTCCCCAAGGCGTTCGTATTCTCAGCTACCTCGACGACTGGTTAATCCTGGCCAGCTCGCGAGCGCAGTTGTGCGAACACAGGGATATGGTTTTAGCTCACCTCAGCCGGTTGGGGCTTCGGGTCAACTGGGACAAGAGCAAACTCTCCCCCGGGCAGAGGATCTCTTATCTCGGTCTCGAGGTAGACTCGGTCGCCCATCGGTGTTGACCTGCCTGAGTACGCTCAGTCGCAGGACAGCGGCTCCACTGAAACTATTTCAGAGGCTCCTGGGGCATATGGCATCTGCAGCCGCGGTAACGCTGCTCGGATTGCTCCATATGCGACCGCTTCAACACTGGCTTCGCGCCCGGGTCCCGAGATGGGCGTGGCAGCGGGGTACGCTCCGTGTTCCCGTGACACCGAGCTGCCGACGCACTCTCATCCGGTGGACGGACCCCTTGTTCCTGCGGGCTGGAGTGCCCCTGGAACAGGTGTCCAGGCACGCTGTGGTCTCCACAGATGCCTCCGCCACCGGATGGGGGGCCACGTACAACGGGCATGCAGTGTCGGGTCTATGGACGGGGCCTCAACTGCATTGGCATATCAATTGCCTGGAGTTGCGCAGTACGTCTTGCACTGGGCCGCTTCAAGGAGCTGCTATGTCAGACAAGCACATACTGGTCCGCTCGGACAGCACTGCGGCCGTTGCGTACATCAACCATCAAGGTGGTCTACGCTCCCGTCGCATGTCTCAACTCGCCCGCCATCTCTTGTTGTGGAGTCAGAAGCATCTGAGGTCCCTTCGGGCCACTCATGTCCCAGGTGTGCTCAACCGTACAGCCGACAAGCTGTCACGGCAGCCTCCACTTGCGGGCGAGTGGCGGCTCCACCCCCAGGCGGTTCAGCTGATTTGGCAGCATTTCGGCGAGGCCCAGGTAGACCTGTTTGCCTCCCCAGAAACTGCCCACTGCCAGTGGTTTTATTCCCTGACCGGCGGCACGCTCGGCACGGATGCCCTGGCACACAGCTGGCCCCCGGGTCTGCGCAAATATGCGTTTCCCCCAGTGAGCCTTCTCGCACAACTCCTGTGCAAGGTCAGGGAGGACGGGGAGCAGGTTCTGTTAGTGGCTCGGTACTGGCCCACTTGGACTTGGTTCTCAGACCTCATCCTCCTCGCGACAGCCCCTCCCTGGCCGATTCCTCTGAGGAAGGACCTCCTGACTCAGAGACGGGGCACCCTGTGGCACCCACGTCCCGATCTATGGAACCTCCACGTGTGGTCCGTGGACGGGATGCGGAGGTTCTGAGTGATCTCCCGCAAGCGGTCGTAGACACCATCACTTCCGCTAGAGCTCCTTCCACTAGGAGTCTCTATGCGCTGAAGTGGAACCTGTTCGTCGAATGGTGCGCCTCTCGCCGAGAGGACCCCCGATTATGTTCGGTCGGATCCGTGCTTTCCTTCCTGCAAGAAGGGTTGGAGCGAAAGCCGTCTCCCTCCACCCTGAAGGTGTATGTTGCCGCTATCGCCGCACATCACCACGCAGTTGAGGATAAGTCCCTGGGGAAACACAATCTGATCGTCAGGTTCCTGAGGGGGGCGAGGAGACTGAATCCTCCTCGCCCTTCCTCCATACCCTCTTGGGATCTGACCCTGGTTCTCACAGCTCTCCGGGGTCATCCCTTTGAGCCTTTGCAATCAGTCGACCTGAAACTAATGTCTCTCAAGACGGTTCTTCTGGTTGCATTGGCTTCCCTGAAGAGGGTAGGGGATCTGCAGGCATTTTCGGTCGACGAAGCGTGCCTAGAATTCAGGCCCTGTGATTCTCACGTCATCCTGAGACCCCGGCCTGGATACGTGCCCAAGGTTCCTACCACTCCCTTCAGAGATCAGGTAGTGAACCTGCAAGCACTGCCCTCGGAGGAGGCAGACCCAGCCCTAGCTTTGCTCTGTCCCGTCCGCGCTATGCGTGTGTACGTGGACAGAACGCGAAGCTTCAGGACCTCAGATCAGCTCTTCGTCTGTTATGGAGGCCAGCAGAAGGGAAAGGCTGTCTCCAAGCAGAGGATGGCCCACTCGATAGTGGATGCCATCGCCTTGGCGTACGAATCCCAGGGCGTGCCTTGCCCGCTCGGGTTGAGAGCCCACTCCACCAGAGGGGTGGCCTCCTCCTGGGCGCTGGCTCATGGCGCCTTGTTGACAGATATCTGTAGAGCTGCGGGCTGGGCGACAACTAACACGTTCGCTAGGTTTTATAGCCTACGTGTAGAGCTGGTATCTTCACGTGTACTCGCATCCACTAGTCGGTAGACGTGTTGTACCCGCTCTAAGTGTCGGCTTGCAATGCCATTCCCGCCCCCTGGCCGGATACGTGCATACTTTCACTCCAGTCGTGTTCCCCGCTTGGCGAACCCTGTCGAGTTCCTCCGCCTCCCTCTTCGGCTCGGACATTGCGGAGTGTCTGATGCCAGGCCTACATCCGTCGCTGACGCTGTCTGTTGGCTGGGGCCCATATGTCGTGACTCCTCTACGTGAGCGGTCCCATATGTATAATTATCCACAGTTTAAAACTCCCTACGGCGAGTCCGTGTCTTTCCCTTAGCAGAGCCAGCTCTGCTGTCACCTGTCAGATGAGCCTCCCCCTACCCAGGTGGAGCCATCCCAGGGACTCCATATGCGTACTGCCCCCCGGGCCAGTCCATATGTATATTCTCCACATAAACTCCTCCCCCATTGGGTAGGTAGTGGCCTCCGCAGCGTCCCCTACGGGTTCGCTTTCCCAGTGTAGTGTAGTTTACTTAGTGGGTATGTCGGAACAGCAGTAGACTCTCTCGGAGTAAGCTCGCCCCCTTCACCGTCCAGCTGGTGCTATGGGCGGCTGAGCTTGCGCTGGGCACTGGAAGGGGTTTCGTAACTGTGGCAAGTTGGGATCCCAATTCGTCGGTCACTACTGACGTACGTCGAACATGACCGACTGAAAGGGAACGTCTCAGTTACGTATGTAACCCTCGTTCCCTGAAGGAGGGAACGGAGACGTACGTCCCGTCGCCACAGTTTCTGTACCCTCGCTGTTGTGCGGACACCAGTTGTCTCCTCAGTGAAAAACAGAGTGCGATTGCATCTGCTTCCTATTTATATACACCTGCATATTATGCAAATATCGCACGCCAATTCCATTGGCTTGTTTTAGTTCACTCGAAGCTGATAGGGCTCTCTAGCGATATCCCAATTCGTCGGTCACTACTGACGTACGTCTCCGTTCCCTCCTTCAGGAACGAGGGTTACATACGTAACCGAGACGTTATTACGTGAAGAAGTTTTTGGTCCAAAAATTTGAATTTAGTAGTAGGAAATTACTGGTCATCCAATTTTTTATTTTTTATATCAGCTATGCATTCCACTAATTTTGTGAATTGGTAAGTTTCATCAGGGTGCAAAGAAATATAGAGCTGAGTATCATCAGTGTAACAGTGAAAACTAACACCATGCTTCCTAATGATATCTCCCAACGGTAGCATGTACAGAGTGAAAAGCAAGGGTCCTAATACTGAGCCTTGCGTACTCCATATTGAACTTGTGATCTATATATCTCTTTGTTTACTATGAAAAACTGATAACGGTCAGATAAGTATGATTTGAACCATGACAATGCAATTCCACTAATGCCAACATAATTTTTTTGAGTCTATTTAAAAGAATGTTGTGATCAATAGTGTCAAATGCAGCACTAAGTTCCAATAACACTAATAGATACAAACACAATCTGATGATAAGAGCAAATCATTAGTAACTCTAATGAGAGATGTCTCAGTACTATGGAATACTAATAGCCAGCTTAAAACTTTCTAGAACGTGTCCTAGTGATGAAGATGAATTAACGATATTAAGAAGAGAATCTATGACCTCTGAAAGTATCTCTTTCAATAGCTTAGTTGGTATAGGGTCTAAAATACATGTTGATTTTGATGATGTAGCAAATAAGCTCAAAATAAATATGAATAATTAATCATAACTAGTTATAATTAATTATAAATATTTGGATCAGTTAATAAAATTAACTTAACAAAATAAAATTAATATTATAATCAATTAACCCATTGTCCAATGAACACACAGTGTTAATTGTTTATTAATTCTAAGAGATGTTCATTTCCAGGTTATGGGAAATAACAATCTTATTGTACAGTACTACTAAAAGCCTGTATACAGGATATGCATGAATAGGGATTCCAGCATATGAGCGCAAAACACAGTCAACTTTACATGTGACATGAACAAGACTTTATTAACTAGACTAAACACTTAACTACTCTAATATTCACACACATACATGCATACAGTTTACCAAGAGAGAGAGAGAGAGAGAGAGATAAAGCAGAGTACAGGAAAGCTCTTGCTTACAGCAGTTACAGCATTGTTGGACATTCAGCAGATCAACAGCCTTGAGCAAACCATCAGTTTAGTTTTAACAGGCCCTTCTTTAAAAGGGGTAAATATACTCAATATATCAGATAATGAGACTAAGTTTGATACTTGCATGTCTCTCCAAGTTGAATTAAAACTGTCTGATGCAATTTGTGGAGGCTCCCATTGAATCTTTGCTGATATTGTCTTGATGAAAGAGAACCAGTTGGATTCAGAGGATCTTTAGTGAATGGAAGTTTCTAGGCCGAAGCCTGGCACAATCTTGGGGTTCTGTAGAAGCTTCTAACTTCTACAGCATCATCTTAAAATCAGCATTTGTCAGTAAAAGAGAACAGAGAGATTTGATCTTGTGATAAGTGAATATAAGGGGTGAAGATGTCACACCCTCTTAAGGTCTCTGAGCCAATAAGGAGTTTCCCTTTCAGAGGGAAGTTTTACAAGTCTTTGTTCTGTAGCAAGATATTAGCATAAGACACTGGATTGGATGAGTTAGTAACATGTAACATAAATTGCCAAATAGGGAACGAAAGTTGGAGTCCGTAGATACCAAACATGCTACCAATGTGATTTCAGTTAACTATACATTTGCAACTATGGACCATTAATACCAAAATAGTTCAAAAGAGAGAATTAATGCATAGAATAAAGCCTATAAAAGGAAAGTCATGAGATGGGAAAATTGGATACATGTTTATACATTTCCCAAGTGGTTATATAGAGAATACCTAGGATTAAGATATAAGTTTATTTGTCCTTCTCAGAAAGAATGAAGTCAGAGTCACTAGTCTCTGCAAAATTCTTCCTGATCGTAAAAGGTCCAAGTATCTGTAACAGGACACCTAGTTCTGCCTGTGGTTTAGCTACGTTTGGGATGCTAGTTGCAGTTTTAGGGGGATGGGTTCACAGAACTTTGATAGTGAGAGTGAGTTTTGATGGGTAATTCATTAAATACAATGAATAATTGTGTGGCTGATTGATCCAGACGCTACAATGATTTAACAAGTTTAGACAATTCTTCCTCTCCTAAAGCAGTGAGTGAATTGATTTTTTCCTCAGGGACACTACAATGCACTATCAGATGTGATACTGTAGTAGACGGTTGCATGGTTATAATTTTCTCTCTAATATTGTCAATCTTGCAAGTAAAGAAGTTCATAAAGTCATTACTGCTGTGCTGTTTGGAAACATCAGAAGTTGAAGCTTTATTTCTTGTTAATTTAGCCACTGTACCAAATAAATACCTAGGGTTGTGTTTATTTTCTTCTAAAAGATTTGAAAAAATAGGCAGATCTAGCAGTTTTTAAGGCCTTTCTGTACTCAATCATTCTCTCTCTCCACGAAATGCGAAAAACTTCTAGTTTTGTTTTCTTCCATCTGCACTCCATTTTTCTGGCAGGTACCTTTAGGGCCTCAGAGTGCTCGTTGTACCACAGCGTTGGATTAATTTCCTTAATCTTTTTTAAGCGCAAAGGAGCAACTGAGTCTAATGTGCTGTCATTAACTGAAGAATTTGTTAGTGTTTGGTGTTTACCGGCTGACGGTTGGACAAACAATATACAAATTTGTCATTACATTTTCTTTGCGAAGGCTATGGTGAAATGACTGACAGAGTTTGATGCCTCATATTATGTTCTACAGGGTTTCACTGGGACTTTAGGATATGTTTAGTACACATTTAGTACTGATGTAAACAACACATCCAGTTCACACTTATTCAGAGAAATAAGTATAAATATGTAACTTTAAAGACACTATTCTAACTCTGTGCTTTAGATTATTCAAATGAGTTTCCGCTCCATGTCATGCCTAACAACACCCCCTTAGCTGTTATAAATTCACTGTAAACCACAGCTTATTGGGGCTTATTGCTTTAATTGACCAGTAATTCTACAAAAAGACTGTTTTCTCAAATAAGGCTTAACATATATACAGGTGCATCTCAAATTAGAATATCATGAAAGTTTTATTTTTTCTGTAATTTAATTCAAAAAGTAAAACTTAAATATATTCTAGATTTTATAAGATATAAAGTAAAATATTTCCAGACTTTTTTGTTTTCATTTTGATGATTACAGCTTGCTGCCAATCAAAATAAAAATAAAAAATCAGTATCTCAAATTATTAGAATATTTAATTTCAAGTTCTATTAATTTACCATTCTCAGGGTATAAATACTGGGTTTTGTCATGACTGGGGCTAGAATCCAGAATGTGTTGCTGGAGAGTGTGTTGCCCAATGCTCTAGCCATTACACCACAGAGCAGTGTAGACCCAAATTGCAGAGAACCACACAAGGCAGAATTGGAGAAAAACAAACAAACAAACAAACAAACAAACAAACAAACAAACAGTCTTTAGTTAGTGTCCTTCTTGAATAAACATAAAAATTAAACATCAGAAGCAGGGCTGAAGAAGGTACAGATCCACAATGCAAAAAGGTCCAAAAACATAAAGTAAAGCTTCCAAATAAGCAGGTCAAAGTTCTGAGTAAAAAGTCTCTCAAAGTAATCCAAACATAGGCCAAAAGATCTGTCTGAGCAAAAGAACTTCAAGACTGAGCAAAGATACAAATAAATGCAGGTCTTCTATATGCCCACACACACTCACACACACACACACACACACACACACACACGCACGCACGCACGCACGCACGCATACACGCGCACGCACCCATCCCAATCCCTATCCCTAAACCTAACCATCACAGGAAACATTCTGCATTTTTACATTTCCAAAAAAACATCTTTTAGTATGTTTATTAATCCATTTCCCTCGTGGGGACCGCTGGCTGGACCCCACAATATAGGTGATCTCAGGTTTTTATTACATCGTGGGGCCATTTGGTCCCAACGATGTAATATAAACAAGAACACACACACACACGAACACACACACACACACACACACACACACACACACACACACACACACACACACACACACACACAATAGCAAGCCAGGCACAAGTGATATCATTGAGCTAATAATGAACAGGAAATCAGGAGGAGGTTGTGGAAGGTCTTGTGTTTTCTGTTTCCCTCTGCTGGACAGACTGTGGTGTGACAGGTTTTGGTCAGCAGTCATGGGGAAGTCTGCTGACTTGACAGTTGTCCAGAGGACGATCATCAAGACCCTCTACAATGAGGGTAAGCCACAGAGGGTCATTCCTGAAAGTGCTGTGGCAAAGCATATTCATGGAAAGTTGACTGGAAGGAAAAAGTGTGGTAGGAAAAGGTGTACAAGTGAAAGGAATGACCGCAGGCTTGAGAAGATTGTCAGGCGAAGCCGATTTAAGAACTTAGGAGAGCTTCAAAAGGAGTGGACTGAAGCTGGAGTCAGTGCATCAAGAGCCACCGCACACAGACGTCTTCAGGAAATGGGCTACAACTGTCACATTCCACGTTACCAAGCCATTTCTGAACCAAAGACAACGTCAGAAGCGTCTTACCTGGGCTAAGGAGAAAAAGAACTGGGGCCATATTTACAAAACATCTTAAGGCTAAAAGTAGCTCCAAACTTGCCGATTTAGGAGAAACTCTTAAAAATAATGGGCGTGTCAGTCCTAATTTTAGAAGTCCTAAATTTTTGTTCTAAGAGTATTTCACAAAGCATTTTAGCATTAAAACTAGCACCTAAGTCTGTGAAACGTTAGGAGTAGTCAATAGGACTCCTAAGTCACTAAGACAAATCACAAACAGTCCTAATCCTACGGTGGCCGAGAGAGCTCAACGCGCTGCAAATGAAGAAAACACATGCAAATAAAGAAAACATCTTCATCAGTTTGACAACACATGCGCTGCAAATTCCATGACACTTACAAATAGTGAAACGCGCTGACAATTCCACAACACTTACAAATAGTGAAATGCGCTGCAAATTATATATATATATATATATATATATATATATATATATATATATATATATGCATATTTGGTGTGCTGTCCAAGGGGATCGAGGGCTCCGAGCTTGGAATTTAGCCCAAAGTTCTCCCCATATCCCCAGCCGAGAGCGAGGAACAGGGTGGCTATACACGAGTTGGCTCTCGTCTGTGTATATATTCCTCCTCTCGAGCTGATTAGAAAGACCGTTCAAATGTGTTTCTCCCAAACTTTGTTTATAAAACATAATTTGTCGCTTGAATTCTGCATTTTGTTGAGATGCAGACACCCAAGAGGTGGACAATTAACTGTATATACTAGTTTAATTAGTGACACTTAGTCTACATTTTAAAACCTTTATGGCAACAATATGGTAAAATTTTATTTTGACTATGGCAACATTTTTATTAAAAAATATTTATTTGAATGGGGCAACATTTGTATTTTAAAACCTTTATTTTATTATGGAAACATGACACCTCATTCTACAATATTTCTATGATTAAATCGCTGACTCCTCCCCCATCAGCCAATCACTGTGTGTATACTCCATAGCAACGAGGTCAACCCCGCTCTTACTCTTAGCTTAAGACTTCAGTCTATTCCTTAGTAAAAGTTGGTCTCAGCAGCTTTCTGAATAGGTTTTAAGAGAAAACTCTTAGCTAAGAAGTTTTACTGTTATTTAGGAGAACTCTTAGTGTTAAGATAAAATATTTTGTGAATACGGCCCCTGGACTGTTGCTCACTGGTCCAAAAGTCCTCTTTTCAGATGAAAGTAAATTTTGCATTTCATTTGGAAATCAAGGTCCCAGAGTGTAGAGGAAGAGTGGAGGCACAGAAACCATGTTACTTGAAGTCCAGTGTGAAATTTCCTCAGTCGGTGATGATTTTGGGTGCCATGTCTTCTGCTGGTGTTGGTCCACTGTGTTTCATCAAGTCCACAGTCAACACAGCCATCTAGGAAATTTTAGAGCACTTCATGCTTCCTTCCTTCAAGCTTTATGGAGATGCTGATTTCATTCTCCAGCAGGATTTGGCACCTGCCCACACTGCCAAAGGTACCAAAAGCTGGTTCAATGACCATAGTGTGCTCGATTGGCCAGCAAACTCATCTGACCTGAATCCCATAGAGAATCTATGGGGTATTGTCAAGAGGAAGATGAGAGACACCAGACCCAACAATGTAGATGACCTGAAGGCTGCTATCAAAGCAACCTGGGCTTCCATTACACCTGAGCAGTGCCACAGGCTGATTGCCTCCATGCCACGCCACACTGATGCAGTAATTCATGCAAAAGGAGCCCCTACCAAGTATTGAGTGCATAGAAATGAACATACTTTTCAGAAGCCTGACATTTCTGTTTAAAATATTCTTTTTTTTTTTCTTTTTTTTTTTTTTTTATTGATCTTATGACATATTCTAATTTATTGAGATAGTGAATTGGTGGGTTTTTGTTAAATGTGAGTCAAAATCATCCCAATTAAAATAACCAAAGCATTAAAGTACTTCAGTCTGTGTGCACTGAATTTATTTAATACACAAGTTCCACAATTTGATTTGAATTACTGAAATAAATGAACTTTTCCATGAAATTCTAATTTACTGAGATGCACCTGTATAACAGTGGAAACGGCAGCCAGAAAAAAATCAGTTTGCATGTGACCTATTATATTTTAAATAACTTACCCAAACAGCAAATAATTCCAGCATCGCTTGTAATTGCTGGGGTTGAAATGCTTTCAAAAGCTTTGGCTTTCTGCACCAAATTAAGCTCTTTTCCACTTAACTCAAAATTTTCATTAAAATTTAATCTTGAAAATGGCATGGATAATAAATTAGCAATGATGTCCTCCTCACTAATGTTACTTGCATTTTCCATAGTGAACAGTGTTCCCTGGTGTTCCAACACACTCTTGGCTAAATAATTTACTTGTTCTGTAATTTCTACTACATAGCTCAAATTCCAAAATATGTGTGGTTAAATTGGCCACAACCTTTTGCATATTAACATGTCAAAATGCAATGTAATCCTTTTTAAATGTCATCAATGTAGTGTATATATGTTTTTAAAAGCTACTCTGGTAGACTCCTTGCAGAGATCTTCTTAATTAAATAATGTACATTGGCCATTGACCTTATGTATGGACTTCTCCATGAACTTCAGCTTCAGCTTGAATCCCCCCAGCTGCATAATTCTTTAGCTTGTTAACTGGACTTGAATGTTCACTATAAGCTCTATCACTGACCCTAATGTTAGCACAGAAACACAACCCTGATGTCAGTGATAATGAATGTCACCTGCTGGGTTAGGGTGCTTGAGACACTTCTTGCTGTAATACTTCTTGCCAGCAGAAACAGGGCAAGATGGATTTGTCTGGTACTACAACCATAAGCATAAAGCCTCTAGACCTGGCATGGATTATACTTCTTTTTTTTTTTTTCTCCAGAGTTAGCATTAGTGTGAGATATTCAGACATAGTGATGGGATAAATGGGCCCATGAAGGTTGACATGTTTGAGGATTTATGCACTTCTGGTGCTCTTTTATTTTTTATTTTTTGTCAACTACATTTTTGATAAAGCTCAGAGTTTTAAGCAAATATATATCCATATAAAATGATAGATGAAAAAGACGATATCTCTATAATTGAAATTGGATGTGATATCCTTGCATTGATCGGATGGACTGTGATGCGTGTGACTCATTTTGTTACCACACTCAAAACTATAGCTTCTGACCTGAAACGTTAAGGACATCTTTGATCAGCAGGTTCAATGGGGTGGGCATTTGGGATAGGGATAAGTATTGTCCCAATAAGGCAGCATTTATTTATGATTTTAATAAATGTAATCATATAAGCTGAATATGTTATTATTGCTATAATACACTGAGGTGTAATAGTGACAGTTTCTGCTACTATTTGCACATGGTGTAAGTAGAATACTTGAAGCACCCACTCCACATACTCTCAGAAGGTCCTTCAGAGACATCACTACTGCTGAGTCATGCACAGGGACTCATCGGGTAGTGCACAACATGAGCCAGGACTAAAAACTAGGGTTGGGAAACAAGAAGTGATTTTTGAAAAGTACCAGAACCATGCAAAATTTCTAAGTTTCTGTTCCAAAAACAGTTCTGGTGTGATGGGTGGGCGAAGTGCGGGGAGCGTATCCGTTAATAGAACCATTTCACCTCATGAATATTATAGCAGTGAATGCACTAAAAAGCCCTTGCGCTTACTCATAAACATCATATCAATGCAGAGAGAGAGAGAGAGAGAGAGAGAGAGGTGCACAAAGCTGCATTATTAATCTTTAAAAGACCGCGTTCTCGATTTAATCACTCACTTGATGTAAATGACAATGATTTGCCCGTCTATATTAAACCTTTGACAAGAATAAAATTGCATCATTCAAATCTGTGTTGGCACTGCCGCTGATCTACAGTTATGTTTAGATATAAACAGCTTCACAAATAATCTTTTCAAACACACATTATCATTATTTCTTTAACAAATATTCCAGATATCACAGAAGTATACAAAGGTTTATTATTCAGATATAAATGCTGATGTCTACATTACTGATTAAAATAAATCACCATTTGAAAATATCTGGGTGCTTCAAATAACAACTGTATCGATTTAATTGTTATACCACTAAGTGGTAAAAAAAATACTGTTAAAAATGTATCTATCACTGAATCATTCTTTCAGAAAAAAGTGAAGGATTTATGAAACCTTCTGTTTCACCTATCTGGATCTTACATGTGTGTTCAAGCATCAACATATTTGTGTGGAATTTGTGTTAACACTTTACAATAAGGTTCATTTGTTAACAAATGTATTGCTTTATATAGTTCATTTGTTAACATTAATTAATGTATTAACTAACATGAACTATATGAAGCAATACATTTGTTACTGTATTTGTTAATCTTTGTTAACCTTAGTTAATAAAAATACAGCTTATATATATATATATATATATATATATATATATATATATATATATATATATATATATATATATATATATATATATATATATATATATATATACATCAAAGTCATCATTATTGCTGCTTAATAAAGCTAGCTGTCCAAATACATCACATTTATTTACCTTGAAAATTTCACCCAGCTTTACATATCTGGGTATCAAAATTGTTCCCCAATTAGAAAATATAATTTCTACAAATTATAACGCTATAATGGAATCAACATCTAAAGACCTAGAAAGATGGTTATCTTTACCAATCTCATTGATAGGAAGGATAAATATATTGAAGATTAATATTTTGCCTACATTTTTGTATTTATTCCAAAATATTTCCTTGGCGCCACCAACTGGAGTGTTTTCGAAGATTAACTCACTATTCAGGAAATTTATTTGGAAAAAGAAATGTCTTCGAGTTCGTCTTTCTCTTCTTTACCTTCCATTTGACACTGGAGGGTTGAAATGTCCCAATCTGTACTGGTACTACTTAGCCGTACAATAAAGAACAATAATGTTTTATTTTTCATCTGGAAATAAACCATCCTGGGTGGATATGGAGTCATGTGGTTTTGCGTTGCCATTAAACTTGTATATATATTCAGATAAGTTTAAACAACTGAAAACAGCCACCACACACCCCATTGTTTGTAATATGATTAGAGTATGGTATGAAGTTAGAAAGTACATGAAAATAGCTGATACTTTATCTCAGTTTAGCCCCATTTGGGGCAACACATTATTCAATCCAGGCACGAAGGACTCAGGATTCCGTCTGTGGGGTGAAAAACGATTAAGCAAAATCAGTGATCTTTTTGAGGAGGGAACGTTGATGTCATTTGAACAGATATCTACTAAGTATAAAATTCCAAGAAAACATTTCTTTAAATACTTACAGATAAGGAGTTTTGTTCTTTCTATGCACAACCACTCATTAAACTTGCCAGTACTTTCTTCTTTGGAGGAATTAATTACTAAAAACTGTAATAATAAAGGATTAATATCAGTTTTTTATAACTGGCTTGCATCAGGGTCTACTGAATCATCAACCCCAGAACTTGAATTATGGAAGGTGGGATTGAATGAGGATATATCTGAGGATGAATGGAGACAAGTCTGTAAAAATTATCAGAAACAGTTAGGTAGCGTTAGCCTAAAACTACTTCAATATAACTGGTTGATGCAGACTCACATAACTCCTATCAAACTAAATATGTTTAATAAAAATATTCCTGATACATGCTTTAAATGCAGAGAGGCTCAAGGATCATTTGTGCACTGTGTTTGGGAATGCAATATTATTAGAGACTTTTGGGTGGAAGCGATTAATATTACAAAGATAATTTTATCCTTGAATATTCCTCTAGATGCAAAAATTATTCTGTTACATTTATATCCAAAGGACTTAAACTAAATCCTCAGCAGGGTAAAATTTATAGATTATGCTATATTACAAGCTAAAAGAATGATAGCTCTAAGCTGGAAAAGGCCTGACCCGCCAGTTATTGGAGCGTGGATTAAGGCCATGACGCAGTGTATGGCCATGGAAAAAATAATATCTTTTATTAAGAACAAAATGGGTGTATATGAAGAAATATGGAAGCCATTTAACTACTACATTAACAACAATAATATTGGTAATTTATTACAGGAGATGTAACTTTGTATGAGTGTTTGTTAGTTTCTGTTTTGTTTTGTTTTGTGTTTTGCAAGAAAATGTAACTTATGTGTAAAGTACAGTAATGTATATTTGGTTTTTGGGTACCTTGTGATAGCTGTTTTGCATTTAGTTTGAATCTTGTTTGAGACTTTTGTGTAGTTATATATGGGAGGAATGAGTGATGTGTTCTATTGTTGGGGTGGGAAATAACTGTGACAAATTGGAAATGTGTTTCCCTGTTACCTGTCATGTATAATTAAAAACAATAAACACATTGTTCAAAAAAAAACTTTTGTCAAAAGTTGGCACTACTGAGCCCCTCCACCACACCCATTTCTAAGGCTTTGTCCATGTCTGTGTGTTGACAGTATTGACGTGTGTCGAGTTTCATGCAATTTTAAGAATGTTTAGAGCCTCAAAAACACTCAAGAATATTATTAAATTTGACATGTTTCCATGGCAACAATATTTAAGATATCTCAATGTGGTAGATTTTTCCCTACACACCTGACTTAATTAAACACGGGTGTCCCAAACACCCATAAATCTATACATTTATACTCTACTAAGTGTACTTAGTACAATACCTGTTCGAGTCGGCCGACGTCTCGGCATATTTTGGGGCACTATCACCTGATACTAAGCTCTTTAGTGCTCCTCACCTCCACTAAACACTATCACTATAGTATAGAAAAAGATCTCTAGTGCTTAGGTTTGCTGCAGCCTAAAAACCAGACAGACTCCAGACTATGCCTCAGAATATGCTTTAATCACGGCCGGGAGAGTTCTCATCAATTCCAGAGAATCTCTCCCCGAACAAAGGAATATAACAGGTTTTATAGGATTTCAGGTACACTTCACAGTCAGTATGGCATGATCTATTACTCATTATCATCAGTCTTAATACTATTGGTTTAGATTTAAGAAAAACATCTCAGTTCCTCTGTCCCGCATAAATTTAGATTTAGAATAACTGAATCACAAGATCATCAAAAAATCTCTCAGGGTTAATAGTTCAGATTACTCAATAGGTTAAAACAATTCCTCACAGACTATTTTTTTATCCTCAGAAGGATGCTGTCTAGCCAGCACAGCAGAATGTTTCTGAATCACAACACTCAGTCCTAGTGACTGTTTCTCTATTTCAAAGTTAGATTATTAGGGGCCAAGCCCCGAAGGGGCTGTAGCCCCTATTGTAATTGTACGTTTTCCCTTTTATTATTATTATTCTTCCTCCCGAATGGGAGTCTATGGCAGCCCTATCAACGGAACATGAGAAAATGATGAAATTTGGCACAGTTGTAGAGATGCTCATGAATAGTGATTGGACCAAATTTGGAGTCTCTAGAACCAACTCTATAGCGCCACCACCAGTTCAAAATTTCAACATTCTAACGGTTTTAACATTTGAACTGTTTGTCATAGAAAAATTAAATTTAGTTCATCTGATTCGTCTCTTCATGCTGATGCTATTCAACTTCTTACATTAAGTCTCCACCCATTACAGTAGCGGCCATTTTGAAAAGTACAGTATTTGTTTTTTTCGCTTCTCCTCCTTCAAAATTTGTCCAATTTTGTCCAATCTTTGATCAGATTATCTTTGGACTGAGCCGCACAGAAATGACTGAACAGATTTTTTTTATTCATCTTTGTTCAAAGGTTATGATGTCACGAAGTTAACGAGGTCGACCCGAAATTAGTATAGAGGCTGTATCTCAGCCAAACTTTGAGCAATCGAAACAAAAATTGGTACGCTTCATCAGAACCATGGTCTGAGGGTCTATGCCAAACTTGGGAACAGCGCCACCTACAGGTCATGAGATATGAAAAATGGCTATTTTGGCCAATAACTTTTGAACAGTTTGTCTTGGTGTCTATGGATTCCTTGGATCATGCCGAATCCGACGATACCGATTCTGTCAATATTGGATGTATCACGTGTCCGCCATTTTGAATTTTGTCATAAATTGCGATATCTTTTAAACAATTTGACATATCTTCACAAAAATTGGTATGTATGACCTTTAGAAGGTCGTGAAGGTACCTGAGAAGTTTCAGCACAGCGCCACCTACTGTTCCACAGATGTAATGATTATTTCAAAAACGCTTATAACTTTTGAAAACACTTTCCAAAATGTGTATGCTTCATGTCATTTTATTCCCTGGCTTATGCCGATTCCGACAATGTATCGTTTGCCATTTTCCTTAAATGTACCTGTCTGCCATATTGAAGTAAATGAAAAACAGTTTTTTCGCTACTCCTCCTACAAATTTTGGTCAATTTTGTCCAAAATCAGCTCAGATGATCTTTGGACCGAGCCGCACAGAAATGACTGAACAGATTTTTGATATTCACTACCATTTCCGAGATATTCATGTGTCTTCTAAAACTGGTCTAATCTGAAGCTATCACATGCAATTCCTTTATGTCCAAATTCGTAGTTATTCTTCTTCCCCCTATATGGTAATCAATGAACCATAAGAAGGAAAATTATCAAATTTGGCATGCTTGTAGTGATAGTAATTAAAAGTAATTTGACCAACTTTGGAGTATCTAGGACTAAGTCTATAGCGCCACCACCAGTTCAAATATTCACTTTTGTAAAGGTTATAACTTTTGAACCCTTTGTTCCAGAAAAATGAATGTCAATACAACTGATTCCTCTCTTCATACTGATCACATTCAATATCTTACATTAAGTCTCCACCCAGTACAGTAGTGGCCATTTTGAAAAGTACAGTATTCCGTTTTTTCGCTACTCCTCCTTCAAAATTTGTCCAATTTTGTCCAAACTTTGATCAAGTGATATTTGGTCTGAGCCGCACAGAAATGACTGAACAGATTTTTTTTATTCATCTTTGTTCAAAAGTTATGATGTCACGAAGTTAACAAGGTTGACCCAAAATTGCTATAGAGGCTGTATCTTGGCCAAACTTTGAGCAATCAAAACTAAAATTGGTACACTTGATCAAGACCATGATCTGAGGTTCCATGCCAAATTTGGGAACAGCGCCACCTACAGGTCATGAGATCTGAAAAATGGCTATTTTGGCCAATAACTTTTGAACACTTTATTAGAAAATCAAGATCTTGGTGTCTATGGATTCCCTGTGCCATGCCGAATCCGAGGATATCGAATTCGTCAACATCAGATGAACCACGTGTCCGCCATTTTGAATTTTGTCATAAATTGCAATAACTTTTAAACAATTTGACATATCATCACAAAATTTGGTACATATGACCATCAGAGTGTCCTGAAGGTACATGAGAAGTTTCAGCACAGCGCCACCTAGTGTTCCACAGATATAATGATTTTTGCAAAATTGCTTATAACGTTTGAAAACATTATCCAAAATTTGTCTGCTTTATGTCATTTTATTCCCTGGCTTATGCCGATTCCGACAATGTGTCATTTGTCATTTTCCTTAAATGTACCTGTCTGCCATATTGAATTAAATCAAAAACAGTTTTTTCGCTACTCCTCCCACAAATTTTGGTCAATTTTGTCCAAAATCAGCTCAGATGATCTTTGGACCGAGCCGCACAGAAATGACTGAACGGATTTTTGATATTCGCTACCATTCCCAAGATATTCATCTCTGAATGTGACCTTGCTTGTGTTTGTTGTCTTATACTAGTTAGCTTAGCACAGTAATTGCTTAGTATGCTAAACTATTGCTATTCTTTCTAATGTGGTCTTCAGTCAACAGGTTAACCAAAACTTAGTTGGCATTAAATAACTTTGCATACTAATATGGTTAACATGCTATGAAGCTTTTTTTTTGTGAACTCTTTCTCACACTGAAACCTCTGCTTAGCATACTGATGAATTTGCATGGCTGATTAGCTCAATGTGTTACGCCACGGATCCCGAATGCTCTGCATCGTGGGTTCGAAACTCAGTGTGACACATGCCCAGACCGCATGAGGTACTGTGGCAGGAAAAGATGCAGAACTTGTGTCTGTTCTAGGCATTCTGCCTAAAACTGGTCTAATCTGAAGCTATCACATGCAATTCCTTTATGTCCAAATTCGTAGTTATTCTTCTTCCCCCTGTATGGTAATCAATGAACCATAAGAAGGAAAATTATCAAATTTGGCATGCTTGTAGTGATAGTAATTAAAAGTAATTTGACCAACTTTGGAGTATCTAGGACTAAGTCTATAGCGCCACCACCAGTTCAAATATTCACTTTTGTAAAGGTTATAACTTTTGAACCCTTTGTTCCAGAAAAATGAATGTCAATACAACTGATTCCTCTCTTCATACTGATCACATTCAAAATCTTACATTAAGACTCCACCCAGTACAGTAGTGGCCATTTTGAAAAGTACAATATTTCATTTTTTCACTACTCCTCCTACAATTTTTGTCCAATTTTGTCCAAAATGAGCTCAGGTGATCTTTGGACCGAGCCGCACAGAAATGACTGAATGGATTTTTGATATTCGCTACCATTCCCAAGATATTCATCTCTGAATGTGACCTTGCTTGTGTTTGTTGTCTTATGCTAGTTAGCTTAGCATGCTAATTGCTTAGCATGCTAACCAGTTGTCATTCTCTTTAATGTGGCTCTTCAGCTATCAAGTTAACCATGAGCTTCATTAGCATTAAGTTAGCTTAGCATGCTAATATGGTTAACATGCTAAGTAATGCTTTTTTGTAAATTCTTTCTTACACTAAAAGTTCTCTTCCACAGATTGTTGAATGTGCATCCTCAAGTAGCTCAATGTGTAAAGCCAGTTACCTGATGAGCTCTGCACCCCAAGATAGTGGGTTCGAATCCCAGGTAGAGCGGTTTTATGAAATAGTGTGTTTTGATTCCTTTACTGCTTCTTGGATTAGAAATAAATGCTTTTTGTTTCATGCTGTGTTCATTTTCATCTAAGCTTATGTACATAAGTTCTGAGTTCATTTTCGCCCGTAATTCTGAACCAGCTGTTTCATGTTTGTTCATTTTCTGCTGTTTTTCCTCTTCCTGCTCTGTATTGCGCTACAGCATGATGAGCTGCAGAATGATCTAAAGTAGTTATTAAATATAACATTCAGTGCAGTTTTATAAAAATTCTTCATTTTGAGTTCATTTTCACATGAACTAATGAACTTCGGCAGGTGTGCCAACATTCACCTGCACAGTGGCGCAATGAGTTGAGAAATGGACATTGGACCCGGAGGTTGTGGGTTCGAATCCCGTGTGGGGTGCCTTTATACAATTGTGTGTAATGAGTCATTTTGATACCTTTTTTATCCAAATAAGCATTGTACTAATCTTTATTCCTCTTGAATGAGATACAAGTGTTTTTAGTTCATTCCGTGTTCATTCTCTGAACTTCTATTAATTTTCATTTCATTTCCACCTGTCCTTCTGAACGAGCTGTTTAGCATGTACATTCAATTTCTGCTGTTTTTGCTCTTCCTGCTCCGTATTGCGCTACTGCCCCTTCTGGGGCTTGGCCCCGAATTGCTGCTTGCAGCTATATTTATTATTAATCCTGTAGAAGAGAGAAATGTTAGTTCATTATTAATTCGTTCAAAAATTCCATCACATTCCCCTCTCTTGATCATATTTCACTTCAATCAAAAATTATCAAACTCGATTAGAATCGATGCACATTATTATCTACAGATTTTGGTAATCATTCCTTTAGTTGGCAACAATTCCACATACTCTCTTTCTTTCCTTGCTTCCACAATGTTTCGGACAAATCTCCCCAATACAACTCGAAAGCACCTCACATCCAATTATCATCACTGCAACGAGTAAGGTTGTGAATATCATTGCCAAAAACTTAAGTGTGGGTCCGAAGATATTGCCAAAAGCATTGCAGAAGGCATCAGAAATCCAATCTAAACTCCATCCTAACCCCTTATTCTTGGCCTGTTCATTATGCCACAAATCATCCCGAACCTTTTCATGTCAGTCAGCACCTTTGAAATGCTACCATCATCAGCATCATAAGCTGGAACAAAAGTACTGTGTAATTAGCATATTTCCAAACCATATTCAACCCAAAATGGTGCTGGTTCATGTTAGATGAGTGGTCATGATGATCAGGAACTGACATTACCTCCCTTTTCCCTCTACCTGCAACACTCCATGTAGAAAATTCAAATAGAAGCAAAAACACAACCAAAATCACCACACTTATGAATGCAATAACACATATGCTACACTTAAACAATTTGTCAGCCCAGATCCGCTCCCAGGTGCGCTGATCATCCCGTTTGTAGTGTTTCTTCTGGTGTAGTGTATTTAATAAACTACACACATGGAGGTGTATATCTCAGGACAAATGTATTTATTACTGAACACGAACTAACAACTTTTGCTGCTCACCAGCCTGTATGGATGACTCCAGGATCACTCACTTACTCACTCATGGTAACTCCCCAGCAGTAAAACCAAGGTGGCCCTCTAGTGGCGTCAATATGCAATTACACCATAAATGTGTATAACTTCACCACATCCCCCTTTTTCTTAGAAAACAATATTAGCTATAAACAGGATATATAAACAATGAGTATAGACCTTAAAGCCCACATAACAGGAACATTTTCATTTTTCTTTTTTTTTTTCATTTATCTTAACATCTTGTCAAATAAGCAGTTCAAGGCTTAAACACTTTTAACCTTAATTATTAGGCAAATATATAGTCAGTTCATACAGTAGTCCTGAAACCTCACAGGGACTTTCACAACCCGACCACTCCTGGTGGTTGTGGTACTGCTTTTATGCGAGGATTGATCTGGCACACACTGAACAGACTGATCTGTCACTTCATGTGCTCCTGGGATGTGAGAGTGTGTACCATCTTGTGGCTCATCTGCAGGGTCGAGATTTTCTGTGTGATTGTGAGTTGTTTTTCTCAGATGGCGCCTGTTGCGACGAAACTGTCGTCCGGCTGCATTGACCACATTGTATGACCTTGGCTCATCTCGCTTGGAGACGATGAGACCCGGCTGCCACCCTCTGTCTGTTTCAATGTGGACAGTATTTCCTGCATGCAGTTCTGGCAGGGGTTTTGCTCCCACATTGTAGTGACAAGCTTGCTTCTTTTGCAGGGTTTGAAGCGCCTGATGAACACCCTTGGGGGTTGTAGGTCGCAGGACTGCACTGGATGCTGGTAAGGTGCTCCTCAGAACTCTTCCCATCAGAACCTGTGCAGGTGAGTAAGACATGCCAGTGATGGGAGTATTTCTTATTGAAAGCAAAGCAAGGTGATGGTCCATGCCGGACTGTGCTGCTTTTTTCAGGACACATTTGATGGTTTTGACAGTTCTCTCTGCCAATCCATTTGACTGAGGGGTATGTCGGGCTTGAGTGTGTCAGCTTGATACCCCACTCTGCAGCAAATTTCTTCATTTCATAGCTTGCGAATGGTACATTGTCGCACACTAGCTCTTTAGGAATGCCATGCCTGGCATATACTGCTTTCATCTTTTCAATAACAGTGGTTGCTGTCTTGTCTTTGAGATTCATTACCTCTGGGAACTTTGACATATAGTCAACAATCAGAAGAAACGACTGACCTCTGATTTCGAAGTTGTCGGCTGCAACTTTTAACCAGGGTAGCTCTGGGATGTCATGAAAGATGAGCGGCTCCTTCTGGTTCCTGGGCTGGAATTGTTGGCACGTTGGACATGTCTCGACCATATGTTCAATATGTTTGGTCATACTAGGCCAATACATAAACTTTCTGGCATGCGCTTTCGTACGTTGCATCCCCTGATGTGAGATGTGTAGTTCTCTAAGCATCTCTGATCTCATTGACTTTGGAATCAGGATCCTGTCAGATACCAGTAATATACCATCTCGCACAGCCAGAGTATGCCTAACAGGCCACTACTGATGAATCGAGGGATCAAGTTGCTTTCTAAATTTCGGCCATCCTGTCTTTTGCATCTTCACAAGCAACTGGTGAGTACTGTCTCTTGCAGTAGTTTCTGCAAGTTGCTTTAGCATGTCTTCACTGAGAGCTGCTGTTGCTTCAAGCGCATATACAACTCTCATCACTGAGATCGTCTGTACTTGTGTGCTGACCGTCAGCAACAGCGCGTGACAATGCATCAGCAATTAACATGTCCTTCCCTGGTGTGTATTGGACGATGAGGTCATATTTTTTGTAGCTGTAAGAGCATACGTTGGAGTCTCGCTGGCGCTTTGCTCAGTGGTTTCTTGAAGATAGCCTCCAATGGCTTATGGTCCGACTGGACATTCACACTGCGTCCATACACATACTGATGGAACTTTTTGGTGGAGAAAACTATTGCCAACAATTCTTTTTCAATCTGGGCATAGTTCTGTTCCGTATCTGTTAAAGCCCTGGATGCATATGCTATTGGTTGTCCCTCTTGCAGTAGACATGTTCCCAATCCATCTTTAGATGCATCTGTTTGTATGGTGAGTACTATGTTGGGGACATAGTACCTGAGAGCTGGTGTGTTGGTCAGTGCTGTTTTGAGTGCAGACAATGCAGTGTCATGTTCAGGTTGCCACTGGAATGCAATGTCTTTTCTCAGCAGCTGTCTGAGAGGTGCTGTGAGTGATGCCTCACCTGGGATAAACGGGGCGAGATATCTGATCATGCCCAAAAGACGCTGTAGTGATTGTTTATCTGTGGGTGTTGGCATGCTTACTACTGCCTGTATCTTGCCATCATCTGCTTTCACCCCCTGTGGAGTTATCACATGTCCCATGAAATGCACGTTGTTCACCTTGTACTGAATCTTGTCAGGGTTGAATTTCACATTGTGTTGTTTTGCTTTCTCCATAATTTTAGCCACAATGATGTCATGTTCTTGTTCTGTGGCAGCTGCGACAATCATGTCATCAGCAACGATATGTACACCTTCTATGTCACCGAACACTTCATTATTGTACTGCTGGAAGACTTCACTAGCAGACTTGACACCAAATGGCAGACGTTTGAATCTGTATCTACCCCATGGCGTATTGAATGTGCATAGCAGGGAGGAGTCTGTATCAAGTTTGATTTGCCAATAACCATCTTTTTCATCAAAGATGGAGAAAATTCTTTCCTGCAAGCTTACACAGTACATCTTCCGTTGTTGGGATAGAGAAGTGTTGACGAAAAACGGCTTTATTCAGGTCACGAGGATCCAGGCAAACTCGTAATGACCCATTCTTTTTTCAGTGACGACAAGACTGTTAACCCATGGAGTGGGCTGGGTGACTGGTGCTATAACATCTGCTTGCAACAGCTGATCCAGTGTGCCCTTCAGTTTGCCAAGCACTGCTAAGGGAATTTTTCTACAGCCATGTATGACTGGGATTGCTTTCGGATCGACATGAATATGATGTTCACCTGGAAACTGACCAAGTCCTTCAAAAACTGTTGGATGTTTTGCTATCAACTCCTCTTTGGAGGTAGGATGCATCATTACAACAGTCTCGACTCTTTTCAGCAGTTGCATCCGTTCACATGCTTCCTTACCAAGTATTGGAATGGATGAATGTCTGGTGATGTAAAAGGGTAAGCAAACTTGCACTTTGGGTGTGACACACTGCAGCTTGGCCACACCTTCTGGCTTTAGTTTTGTTCCTCCATACGCCACCAGCATAGTTGAAGTCGGTTGCAACAGCGCAGTTTCGTGCAGAGACTGATAAATGTCGAGAGGTAAAATATTGGCTGAGTCCAGTTTGAACTTCACTGTCACATTTCCAATGTCTATATATGTGTACCACGCGTTCTGTCCAGAGCTAGGGGCCTCTTTGAATAGGGAATCAACAGCGACATTTCTTTTGAGTTTATGCTGTGTGTCCTGTTTTCCAGACATGCACACTGAGGCAAAGTGATTACGTTTTCCACAAGCATGACATGTAGCTCCATAGGCTGGACACTGTCGTGGAGGGTGAGACTTTCCACACTTTTTGCAGGTGAATGAGTCCGAATTTGCTTTTGGTTGTTGAGATGATGTCTTTTCATATCTCTTGTTCGGTTTCAAATCTTTTGTCTTCTTTTTAATGGCGTGAACAGTTTTATTCTGCTCTCCCATTGCTTGAATCTGTGTTTTTGCTGCCTCTGCTGCTCTACAAATGTCCACTGTTTTTTCAAGGGTCAGGTTTATTTCTCTTAGGAGCCTCTCTTTTAACCGCTGATCACCGATACTGAACACAATCTTGTCTCTTATCATGTCAGATTCTGTAGAGCCGAACTCACAGTCTTTACTCTTTTGTTTTAGTTCTGTGATGTACTTATCGATGGTGATCGAATCAGACATAGGGTAAGCCCAGAACTGATGCCTCTCGAAAACAACATTCTTTCTTGGTAAGCAATACTTCTCCAGTGCAGCCACTATATCTTGCATTGTTTCATTCTCCCCTTCTGGCTCTATAGACAGAGAATTGTATACTTCTAGGGCCATGAGTCTGATCCTGATCTGATGCAGTCATATAAATGTTGAACCGCTGAATCCATCTCCTCCAGTTTTCGCCTGTATTTCCTGTCAGGACTAATGGAGGTGGTAGTCTGAACTGCTCCATGTGTATGTTGTGTATGGCAGACTCACTACAGTCACAATGCGCCAACTTTTTTCCCGTCGTGTCTCAGTGCTGTCAAATGCGGGTTCGAGTTCATGAAACAACTCTCTTCTGACACCATGTAGTGTTTCTTCTGGTGTAGTGTATTTAATAAACTACACACACGGAGGTGTATATCTCAGGACAAATGTATTTATTACTGAACACGAACTAACAACTTGTGCTGCTCACCAGCCTGTATGGATGACTCCAGGATCACTCACTTACTCACTCATAGTAACTCCCCAGCAGTAAAACCAAGGTGACCCTCTAGTGGCGTCAATATGCAATTACACCATAAATGTGTATAACTACACCACACCGTTGGCCCCACAGACGTCTGAAGCGTTCTTCACCTCGATGACTCTTTGCGAGCCATAGCAAGGTCTTTCCTTCGTTGGCAGAGGAGGGATCGTCACTAGTACGCCCTGATTTCCTCTACTTCTGGCTTGAATCTGCGTGTTGGTGGGGCTTACAATGTGACACGTGAACCCAGGTGTCACGTTCAGCGACCTTGACTGCGGTGTTTGTTGTTAGAATGATTTCATACGGCCCTAGCCACCTTGGGTTGCTCCACACCTTTCGCCTGAGATCTTTGATCTGCGTGTTGGTGGGGCTTACAATGTGACACGTGAACCCAGGTGTCACGTTCAGCAACCTTGATTGCGGTGTTTGTTGTTAGAATGATCTCATACGGCCCTAGCCACCTTGGGTTGCTCCACGCCTTTCGCCTGAGATCTTTGATCCAGACCCACAGACCCACTCGTAAGAGTGCTGTGGTCCAACACCTGGAACTGGCAGAGCAGCTTTAACCTGTGAATGGATTGTTTTGATAGTTTTGGTTAAGGATAGCATATATGTTCTCATTTCCTCATCTACCCCCGCCAAACCCTCCTGGGGACGAGGTTCAATTCCTACTCGTATGGGACGACCTGTAGGAATTTCATGTGGGCTGAGGGCTGTTCTTGCCCCTTTTCGGGCTCTCATGGCCATCAAAACAATGGGTAAAGCTTGGACCCATGTCATTGCAGTTTCTGCCATGACTTTACATCATTTATTCTTAGTCCTCTTGCCAATTCAGCTATAAATTTATTTACAAAATGAGTTCCATTGACACTAGACAGTTTTCCAGGCACTCCCCATCTGGGAACTACCTCTCATATTAAGGCTTTTGCTACAGCCGCAGCATCAGCTTTTCTGCTTGGGAAACACTCAACCCACTTTGAAAACATATCAACAATTACAAGACAGTAATTATACCCTTGACATGGTGTCAATTCAATGAAATCCATCATGATATGCTCAAAGGGAAATTCAGGTGTTGGGTGAGCAGAGGAAACAATCTGTTTACTCTGCTTTCCCACATTATTCGCTGCGCAGATATGGCAATTCTGGCAAAATTTCTCTGCCACTGCTGTAAATCCTGGAGCCACCCAGGAAGTACTAATCAGATCATTCATAGCCATTTTTGAGGCATGATCTACTCCATGAGCCCAATTCGCAAAACTTGGATACAGCTGTTTAGGCAGAAATGGCTTACCTGATTCGGTATCTCTCCAGACACCTTCGTCATCTTTTACACCCCTCTCTGACCAAATTTTCAACTCACGGTCAGTACCCAGTCTCTGAATCTCGCTTAATGATGGTGGTAGCTGGGTGCTATCTATAGCAAGGGATGTAAAACCTATAAGTTCAGTTGGCGCGCATCCTGTCAGTGTGGTATTTTTCGCTATGGAATCGGCAAAATTATTACCTTTCGATACTTCATCACCACTTTTCATATGAGTCGCACATTTACAAATAGTGATTTCTTTTGGTGACAATAGATTCTCCAATAACTTATCAATAAATTTTGAATGTGCTACAGGTTTTCCTTTAGCGGTAAGGAAACCTCGGTTCTTCCATACTGCCCCATGGTCATGGCAGATGCCAAAACCATAACGTGAGTCAGTATATATTGTGACAGAAAGGCCTCTAGCTAATTTACATGCAAGTGCGAGTGCAACGAGTTCTGCTGCTTGAGCTGAATGATGTTGCGGTAAACATTCAGTTTCCACTATCTCAAATTTAGTACAAATGGCATATGCAGTTGAAAGCAATCCTGTATGTGGATTTCGGAGACATGACCCATCCACATAATAAATCAATTCAGGATTGGATAAAGGTGTATCTTTTAAATCAAGTCGCGGTTTTGTCATTATCTCTACTACCTGTGTACAGTCGTGGGGTTCCCCATCTTCCTCAGTGGGAAGTAGTGTCGAAGGGTTTAACATTTAACATGGTGCATCTTTTCAATATGACATTTGACATTGTGAGCAGGACGTTTTGCCAGTGCAGTGAACGTGCAGCTATCAGACGAGCTGTCCTTGACTGTAATAACAAAGCGTGTACTGCATGAGGAACATAAACAGTTAATTGATGGAAAGCCACCAAATCCTAACATGCTAATACAGCTTTGACCGTGGCGGCTACAGTACGTAGGCACTGTGGCATTCCTCTTGCGACAGTGTCTAATCGTTTTGAATAATATGCGATCGGACGTTGACGGTCACCATGAGACTGAGTTAAAACAGCAGACATGAACCCCTTTTTCTCAGAGACAAATAATTCAAAAACCTTTGTATAATCAGCCAGCCCTAAGCTGGGTGCAGTGGTCAATGATAATTTCAACTTCTCAAATGCAAATTGGTGTTCATCTGTCCAAGTGATCAGATCTGTCATTTTTTTGACCTCATGAGCTGCCATGAGAAGGGGATTTGAGATCTCAGTATAATCTTGGATTCATGGTCTACAGTATCCCGTCACCACTAGAAATGTCATCATCTGCGATTTTCTAAATGGTTTCGGAATTTTTCGGATCGCTTCAATTCGATCTAGGCCTAAAGCTTGGCCATTCGCTGAGATAAGATGGCCAAGATACCTTACTTCCTGTTTTACTAACTGCAACTTATTTTTGGACACCTTATGTCCATTCCACCTGCCACGACCTCTGCCTCTTCCTCTTCTTGCCTCTTGATAGTTGTCATCTCTTGGCATTTGGTTGCTGGAATGGGACTGGTAAAACATATACTGAGCATTTTCCAACTTCTGCTGTTTCTCTGTGTTCCTCTTTTCGTCATTCTGCTCAGCATGCTTGGCATGTTGCATCACCACTTCCAGATTCTGAGCGTCCGACCCAATGTAGGTCAGTTTGACAGCTTTCTGTATGTCTGGAAGCAGGCCATTTACCAAATGGTGTTTCAGGACCCCCGTGTTGTCGGTTCCTTCTGGAAGACCTGCACATTCATCAACAAGTCTTTAGTCTTGCAAGATAAGCAGCGACAGTCTCACCTTTCAACTGCTTTGTGTTGGGTAAGCCAGTCTCTCAAGCATTGCTGTCCATTGGACTCTCCACTCCTGAGTTTCAGTTCCTCCTTCATCCAGATGCTGCAGGGCGGGGTTGAAAGTGCCTTCACCTGCTCCACTCACTTCTGTCCACTTCAATCCCAGTCTCGCACTGAGTATTGCTGACCAGTCTCGACCTGTGGGTTTATAAGTTACATCAACATTTGTAATTGCACTTATGAACCATTCTACCCCTTTTTTCTGGATCTGGGAGTGCAGCTGTCACATTTTGAAGCTCTTCCAAATCCCAAGGTCTCTCCACCCACACTGGCCCTTTGGCACCTGGAAACTGAAGCATAGGCAAATTACAAGTTTTCTCAGTCTTTTTCCCAATCACAGAGACCAACCGGGTTTTCATTGGGTGTGTGAGAGGTGGTTTTCCAGCTTTTCTTTTCACCCCCTTAAACACACGGCTTAGGGGATCACGCAACTCAGGTGTCATCGCCTCATTCAGGAGTCTTCGAACTTCCTGATTAACCCCTGCATCCCTCTCATCCTCATCATCATCATCTGAGCTCTCACCCTCTGTTTTCACTTCCCCTTTCTTGGAGCACGGTTCTGCAGATCTCCCAGCCACTGGCACTTGTCCAACTTCCTCTTCTCCCGCAGCATTGTATGGCGGGGCCGCCTGCATCCACTCACTGCCTGCATATCATCGAGCTCTTGCTTCTTCTTCTTGGTCTGTAAGGCAATAAGAGCAACCTTTTCTTCCTCACCTTTTCTTTGCCTCTCGTATCGGGCCTCCGCTTCCCGCTCCCATCTGTTGAACAGCATCCAGTCAACCGTCTCCGCTTCCTTGGGGATAGATTCTCCAAGATACGCCTTGATTCTCCTAAAACTGACACACTCAGAGTACCACCGTTTCTCTCAAATTGTCCTTTTGTGAACTTTGACCACAACTGAATTTGAGCAATTTGCTCTTCTTGCAAATTCCACTTTCTAACCAATTCTCAGAAAGGACCCTAGAGTTTCAGTTTTTTTCAGTTTTATTTTTACCGCAGCAATTCCCCATTGTTAATTAAGCAAGCAAGTACTTCTTTGCAGAAACAAAAGCAAGAGCAAGATATATTTCTTATATTTTCTTCTCTTATTTCAATGAGAGCAATAGCAATAGCAAAAAGAAGGCAGACAGAATAAGCAAATTCTTCATTGCAAGAAGGAGAGAAAAAGGAAAAATCAATCTTATGAATTCAGTTTACTGGATAAATATCCAAGCTATATCTCCAAGCCCAAATCATGGGATATCCTATAATAGGAGGAACAGGATCCAATCCCAATTCTCCTGTGCTTCTATCTATGTATGGTCTTAGATTAGGTCAAGTCAGCAGGTACAAGGATGTTTGACTTACCATTAAATATGGGTCTGGATTGTAATCATAATACCATGCTTTAGTGCAACCAATCCCCAAAACTGCAAAATCTTGCTCAAATATTTGGCCACTCAATCTTACTCCTACACAACGTCTTACATAAGTACAGTATATCTTGTTAAATTGAAAGGATACCGCTGTGGCGAATTCAGTCGAATTTCATCATCCCTTTAGGCTAATGGGATACACCTTTTAAAACTGGGCCTAGCCAGTGTCTCTCTTACTTACTCACAACACAACACAACACAACACAACACAACATAACACATCATTCAAACAAAGAACATAAACAAAACAAACAACAGACAACATCAGACAGAATTATTTCAAATTTACTCCAATCCAATTCAATTAATTCAATTCATTTCTCTTTAAAACTTTAGAAAATTGCAAAATTGCATCTTGTTTCTCCCAATAATAAGCAAATCAAAGGAAAAGAACTGGAGTCTGTGTACCCTACCTCAAAACCTTAAGTCCTTTCAGCCCGTCTCGGATGGATCCCTCCGTCGATCGGGGTCTCGGGGTCTTTTCTGCAAATTGCAAGTTGGCAGAATGCAGAAATATGAAAAATTATAATCAAGCTCCTCTTACTCAAATCTATAAATTTATACTCTACTAACTTAGTACATAGTACAATACCTGTTCGCCTTAGTACAATGCCTATATTGGGGCACTATCACCTGATACTAAACTCTTTAGTGCTCCTCACCTCCACTAAACACTATCACTATAGTATAGAAAAAGATCTCTAGTGCTTAGGTTTGCTGCAGCCTAAAAACCAGACAGACTCCAGACTATGCCTCATAATATGTTTTATTATTTTTATTATTATTATTATTGTGATAAGGTTTGAAGCAAATCGAGTAAAAATAAATAAATAAATAAATAAATAAATAAAAGAGGGTGATCTCAAAGCATTTTGAGTGACACACTTCCTGCTGCTAGTTGGTGGCACTATAACTTCAAATCACAATAGTCACATCCATGTGATTGGATTCCTACAACAAACACACAGCTGAAGTTTCATAAAAGTCAATCAATGTATGCCTAAGTTATAACACACTTCCTGATTCCCTTTTCTCGTCATAAATTTGTTGCCTCAGCACGGACAAACCATTTGAGATATCAAAAATCTGCTGTTAATTTTACATCCTCAATGTCTTGACTTCATGCTGACCGAGTTTGGTGGTGATCAGATTAATCGCCTAGGAAGAGTATATCAAATTCCAGAGCATGCGTTTTTCAAACAACTCACAATAGCCGACTTCCTGTTGAGCTGGCGTATAACTTAGAGCATTAAAGTTGTTTGGCCCAATGAGGTCTATATGTGTACTGAGTTCCATACAAATACGTGCAAGCGTGTTTGATATATGGACCAAGTTTTCGGACTTTGTTCAAGGGGTCGCTGTCGAGCCCCCCTGCCACGCCTGGGTATCAGCCTCTGCAGTGTCCTAATGGCTGCAGATTTCAATGTGTGTGCCAATTTTCAAGAGTTTTTGAGCATGTTAAGGCCCCCAAAATGATTTTCCCATCATCTTTTTCCCAGATGATGGGAAAAAAAATATATATATATATAGCTGCAAGCAGCGATGATGGGCCAAAGCCCCGGTGGCTTCAAGGCAACTGTGCATGGTGGGCAATGGGCATTTAAAACAGTTAAACATAAAAGGACAATGTCAATTTCAAACCACATTTACTGCAGCAGCTGATGCTCCTATGATCACAAACCACAACAGCCACATACATGAGATTGTTTAAATTGAGATGACTTTCATGTCATAGAATGTCATAAGTCAATTTCAAATGAGTGCAGAATATCATCCTGCCAACTGCCATGTCTGTGTTTTTTTTCCTCAGACAACCCCTATAAACATTCAAGAGCAAATTATATACTGTTATTTGTGCAAACTCCACAGTGCTCTTTGAAATCTAATCCAGCCTTAATGCGAATGTCTGTGATAGCTGATGTTGTATAATCCTAACACTTCTCTTCATGTGTTTTTTGACCTCCCTGAGCTGTTGTTTGTGCACCAATCTTATGCACCAAAAGCATGCTTTCATTTAATTTCAATATGTGTTGTATAAGATGAAAAAATAAAATAAAATTAATTAATAAATAGAGCCAAATCACAGAACCTGCAAAGACAATTTTAATATCAGTTTTAGGTAATAGTATGGCACATGTCTAGATTTTTCTGCTCACTTATGCAAGTTTATTTTAAACAGTCACTTTTATAATCATGTGAAATTTACTCAAACTGGATTTTTTAAATAAATTTGAATTATATCAATACATAATTAAATTCAAAATTCTAGCTGTAATTGTAAAAAAAAATAATAATTGTAACTCAAACAACATTTAGAAAACTAGTCCTGTCCGAATAGTGATATAGTGTCATGGATATAGACCCACACACAGACAGCCCCCACCTAAAATAAGTGTACCAAGTTTGGTGACTGTAGATTAAACTAATCCCCCCACTTTTGTCAAAAGGTGGATCCTGATAATTAAAGTCTGCGTGAACCGGAAGTTGCAAACAACTTTTCTCCAGTGCTGTGACATATTTCCAAGTGAAGCAGAATATTGAATAGAGGGCAGAGTTTTACTTCAGCGCTCATCCTCTCCATCTCTCACTCATAGCAAACTAACGGTTGCAGGGGAGTGGTTTAAGCGATTTCAACCCAAGCCGTCAAACTGATGTCATTTGAGAAGGGGCACCGTTGCACAGGGGAGGAGCATTTTCAGATTTTGATTAAATATTACGAAGCCAAGCAATTTTTTTGTGTGGATTGACTTGCACAGATGAATTGTTCACCACAAAACTAGAAATTTGAGCTAACAAAATAAATAAGGTCAATTTTGATTTCATGTGTACTTTAAGAAAATAATATTAACCTACATGTCTCATTCCGCAATGTATTTGGCTACATAAGTGGGCATTCTGCCATAGGGTCTTCAGGTTAATTTGACTGAAGCGACGACACAGAGTCGTGCAGCTGTATAACATGGCCTGCAGTACTCATACCCTTATCTCAGGGAACCGAGGTTACGTTAGTAACAGACTAGAAGTCCAAGTATAAATGTGCTGTTACCCTAATGAGGGGCTCAGATAAATGTCGGAGCCAGCAATTGGGCAAAACTGGCAGAATTCATAGAGGACTAGCCTGTCCCTATATAATCATTTCCAGGAGGTATAAATAAAATAGGCGCTAAGCAAGAAGATTGGGCTAATGCCTGATACTGGCTACTCAGAACAAGCAAAATCGCACAGGGATTTTAATGAGCTACACAAGTCGTGGGCCCATTAACTACGTGACCTGCCTCAGAGAGGCACATAAGTTCTTAGTAAGTCGAGCTCACCTAGTCCCATTCAATCAGTCTTGTTCCTTTGTCTCATGCTAGAGATAAAAAGAACAGTGGAGAACAAGGGGAAGAGCCCCTTTCAGAGAAAGTGCTTTGTGAAAGCAGCGAGGCAAGACTCGTGCTCTCATAGTGAGAGCATCCATCTTCAACGGAGGTGGTTTGCAGGGGCGGGGCTGGCAAGTGATGTGCTCGGAGATTCAGTATATTCAGTATATTCAGAAATATATTCCATGAGTCTCACCTGATAGTTGTAGGGGAGAATGTCATGTCATAGAGCTGTCAGTGCTGCACGTGAAGAGAGAGAACTCAAACGCAGAGGATATGTGCAACTGTTTATTAGGAACAATAAAAAATCCATATAAACATCCAACCTGTGTAGTGACACACACACACGAAAATAAACTTTGTGGATAAACTCCAGAGCCATCCGTACAGACACCTGCGGACAAAGGCTGTGGAGACCACCTCAGGTGCAAAGCCCAAACGGGACGTAGAAAAGAGACTGAGGAAATCGGGCACACGGCCAGCAGAAAGACTCCTCGTCTAGACGTCCTGAGCACAGCAGCGGAGAAGTTGGAGCGACGAAGGTCAGCTGTCATCCTGCGTCCATGCAGGGCCCTCTGCAGCTGATGGTGGGCTGAGTCCCATACCCTCTCGCTCTCCCGGAACCAGTAGTCGACAGCCGGAACGTTGTAGGGTTCCCCGTCCCAGGGGAACAGTGGGGGTTGGTAACCGAGTACGCATTGAAAGTGTGTTAATCCGGTTAAAGGTTGACGGAGGGAGTTCTGGGCATACTCGGCTCAACCCAGGTACTTGTTCCAGGAGTCCTGGTGGCCATGGCAGAAGGTACACAGGAAGCGGGCGATCTCCTGTATCTTCCGTTCTGTCTGCCCGTTCGTCTGAGGGTGGTATCCGGAAGACAGACTTACGGTCACAACCAGGAGGGACAGGAAGGCCTTCCAGACCCGGGAAATGAACTGGGGCCCTCTGTCAGATACTATGCCTTCGGGGATTCCATAGTAACGAAAGATGTGGTTGAACATTAGTTCTGCAGTGGTTAGAGCGGTAGGTAGACCTTGTAGAGGAATTATACGGCAGGCTTTGGAGAATTGATCCACTACCACAAGGATGCAGGTGTGACCGTCTGAAGGTGGGAGATCTGTTATGAAATCCACTCCCAGGTGTGACCATGGTCGCTCAGGAACGGGCAGAGGATTGAGCTTGCCGGCTGGCAGATGATGAGGGCTCTTGGAGATGGCGCACTCCCTGCAGCCCTGCACATACCTTCTGACATCCCTGGCCAAGTTGGGCCACCAGAAGTGCTCTTTCAGCAGCGAGAGGGTCTCACTGACCACCGGGTGACCAGTGCCAAGTGATGAGTGAGCTGCGTGGATTAGTGGAGTGCGTCGTGTTCGGGTGATGTACTGAAGACCCTGCGGGCAACCCGGCAGAGTGTGGGTGGAGGCATTGGAGGAGGGCAGAGTTTCTTTAGACCACTGGATGGGACTCACAAAGATGGATTCTGGAAGGATGGTTTCAGGAGTTTAATTTTCTCATCAGGAGCATGGAGACGGGATAAAGCATCAGCCTTGAGATTCTTGGAGCCAGGACGATAGGAGATAGAGAAGTCAAATCTTGAGAAGAACATAGCCCAGCGAGCTTGACGAGGGTTCAGCCTTTTTGCAGCCTTGAGATACTCCTAGTTTTTATGGTCGGTTAATACTTGAAAAGGGTGTTTGGCTCCCTCCAGCCAATGCCTCCATTCCTCCAATGCGAGCTTAACGGCCAGGAGCTCACGGTCACCGATGTCATAGTTGACCTCCGCCGGGTTGAGCTTGCGGGAGAAGAAGGCGCATGGATGGAGTCTACTTGGCTGCCCCTGCTGCTGGGAGTGGACCGCTCCCACTCCTGTGGTGGATGCGTCCACCTCCACGACGAAAGGCAGGTCAGGGTTGGGGTGGACGAGGAGGGGAGCGGTGGTGAAGGCATGCTTGAGGGCTTCGAAGGCTCTTGTGGCATCTTCGGACCAGGACAGAGACTTGGGCTAATGTTGAAGGAGGTTGGTTAGTGGACAGACGATGGAACTGTAGCCTTTGATGAATCGGCAGTAGTAATTGGCGAAGCCTAGGAAGCGTTGGAGTTCTTTTATGGTTGTAGGTGTGGGCCAGGACCTGATGGCATCTACCTTCCCCTCGTCCATCCGGATGCCACTGTGATCAATGAAGTATCCCAAGAAGTGGACGGATGACTGGTGGAAGGAGCATTTTTCTGCCTTGAGAAACAGTTGGAACTGCCGTAAGTACTTGAGGACCTCTGCAACATGGTGCCGATGTTCGGCCATGCTCCGGGAGTAAATGAGGATGTCGTTGATATACACCAACACAAACTTGTGGAGAAACTCCCGGAGCACCTCATGAATGAAATCCTGGAATACGGAGGGGGCGTTGACTAGTCCATAGGGCATGACCAAGTATTCGTAATGGCTGGTGGGCGTGACAAAGGCGGTCTTCCACTCGTCCCCCTCGCGTATCCGGATGAGGTTGTACGCACTGCGGAGGTCCAGCTTAGTGAACACAGTGGCACCACGGAGATGTTCCAGGGCCGCTGGGACGAGGGGAAGTGGATATGGAACTTGATGGTTATTTTGTTGAAAGACCGGTAATCTATACAGGGCCGCAAGCCTCCGTCCTTTTTGGCCACGAAGAAGAAGCTGGAAGCAGCAGGGGAAGTAGACGGGCGGATGTATCCTTGATTAAGGGCCTCTTCAATATATTCCTCCATGGCCTTCTCCTCCGGCACTGAAAGGGGGTAGATCCTTCCCCGTGGCACTGGCTCACCCGGAAGCAGATCGATGGCACATTCCCATGGCCGGTGTGGAGGTAGTTTGTAGGCTCGTTGCGGGCAGAAGACGTCGCTGAAGGGGGCGTAACAGGATCGAATGTCGATGGATCGTTTCTCGATGGGGCTCTCGATGGAGGTAGCGCAGACAGTGATTTCTTTTTAACGTGGAGATGGAGGAACAGGAAACCCAGAAAAGCAGTTGGAGAAACAGTGTTCGCCCCACTTCAGGATCTCGCCCATGCGCCCGGAGATGGTAGGTGTTGTTCGAGCCACGGGCACCCTAGAACCACGTCAGCGGTGGATTCCTCCAGAACCAGCAGGTGAATATCCTCGACGTGTAATATTCCTACACGGAGCTGCAGCGGTCCCACACAGCGACTGATCTTTTTGCGGCCTAGGGGTTTTCCGGTGATGGAGTGGACTTGGTAGATGGTCGGCGAGGGCGAGGTTTTGAGCTTGAGTTGACGGCAGAGGGCGCCGGAGATGAAGTTCCCTGCTGACCCTGAATCGAGGAGTGCGACAACTGGAACAGATACATTAACAGCAGTAAGGTTTACAACAATGGTGAGTGGTTTCATCTTTTTTATGGAGGGAATGATGGCACTCACCAGAGGTCTTGGAGGGCGGATTGGGCATGCAGAGAGCACATGCCCAGGAGAACCACAGTAGAGACATAAATTCAGGGTCAGCCTTCGTTCGGTAGAGGAGAGACAAGAATTTTCAATTTGCATGGGCTCGCTGGCTGGTTCTGGGGAGCTGACGGGTTCAGACCAACGGAGGAGGAGGTGAGGAAGTGGCTGGCCCTGGTGCTCTTCGAGACACGACTGCATACGAGTGCCTACGCGGATGGCGAGTTGGATGAAGTGTTCGAGGCCGATGGTGTCCTCGTATGCAGTGAGATGCAATCGCAACTTCGGCTCCAACCCCTGGCGGAAAGAGGTGATGAGGGCTTGTTCATTCCATCCGCTGCTGGACGCCAGAGTACGGAACTGCAAGGCATAATCACTCACTGAGTTAGATCCTTGTTTCAAATTATAGAGTTTCTCACCGACTGATGAATCCGAGAGGGGCTTTCCAAAGACTTCGCGGAAATTAGCGACGAAGGCTGAATAGGATTTCACCACGGAACCTTTCTGAATCCAGAGTGCGTCCGCCCAGTGGAGAGCTTTACCTTACAGTTGTGAGATTATGAAGGCGATCTTTGCAGTATCAGTGGGGTAGAGTTGCGATTGCATCTCCAGGACCAGCTCACATTGCAGGAGGAATCCGCTGCAGTCCTCCGCCGATCCTGAGTAGGGCGCCGGCCTGGCCATGGGACTGGCGTGCATGGTTGGAGAGTGGAACAAAGAAGTGAATGAGGAAGCGGCGACAGGTGCTGGTGACGGTGATGGTGATTGTGGTGGAGTGAGTGCTCGGCGCAGCATGTCCACAAGCTCCTGGAATGGGTCTGGTTGGCTCATGCTGATATCCTGTCGTTTTGTTGGGTCCGGTCTTCTGTTACAGTACAGACAGCACGGAGGCAGATGTAAAAGCAAGTATGGTAGTTTATTGATATCAGCAGAGAAGAGGTGAGTAAATGGTAAATAGAGAGTTTGATGAGATGATAGGGAAATGATACTGTCCTTTGTTGCTTGTAGATGGAGTTCTTAGAAGATGACACAGATGACTGAAGACGGGGAACACTCACACACAGAGAGACGCACACAGGAGGAAGACTGGAGACAGTGGAGACGCTGGAAGCAGGTAAGTAGCAGATTGGAGTCCTTGAGGTAAGTATACATGAGTCTGTGATACGTACAAGACCGGACAAAGACTGTGTGTGTGAGTGTGGCATATATAATGCTGGTGATTGCAGGGATGATGACGTGCAGGTGGAGGTGATTAGAACTCCGGTGATTGAGTGCGTGGGTATTGCAGGGAGGTGGAACCTGACGTGTCTGTGACAAAGGGACAGACACAGCAGAGAATAAAAGGGAGGAAGTGGACGAGCGACAGGTGAGTGTAATCAGCTTGTGATCTGCGCACACCAGCGCTGAATAATCAGCGCTGATTGCCCAGGTCACGAGCTGCAGAAAATGACAGGACACAGACAACAGGGAAGCCGATGAAGCACCCTGAACCGTGACAAAAGGTTTACGAGAAGAAGGGATGAGATGACATCTGCAGGGAGAGCACGAGGTGAGCAGGACAAGTTAACAAAAAATGGTCTAAGCCACCGGAGGCCGATTTAGGTAGCCTAAATAAATGAAAAAAGTGTAAAGACTGAGACAAATCGGACACAATTATTTGTTATATTAAACTTACAAACTTACTCCTGGGTCTCCCATCCCCTTAGAAGACCAGCTTTAGTTTTATTGCCCTGAAGTATGTGTGTGTTGCTATGTGGAAAAAACAGAGACAAAGAGACACAGAAAACCTACATCTTTCCTGAATTTTTCCCACAGAACACAGACTCTCCTGCATTAATTTATAGACAGACTGTTCTGATTTAAATGCTTGTGTATACGATATGTTGATACCTGTGTAACACATCAGTATTACAAGGATCTTTAATAGTTCCTCTTCAACAACTCAGTCATTTTAATCACGCTCGGTCATAAAAAGCCCCCATAGAGGAATTTTGCTACCCATTTCATTGGTCAGGTCAACCCTTAGAAGTGTGACTTCTCCCAGAGCTTAAAGTCAGCATGCAACGCTCCTCCCTCTCTCTCTTACTTCTCCGACAAAACAGCGACTGCAGGGGCTACCTGTGGGCCTTTGGGCCTGGGCCTGACTTGCCCCCAACCATGTGCTTGACTAGGAGAGGGAGAACTCTTTCCCCAATAAGAGTCAAATTAACAGCTCAAGTTGTTTCATACTGATGTCTAAACCAGGACTATACGGTTATCACAGAATCCTGTTAAAAAAGTTCTAATGTCAAAAAAGACTGACATTTACAATGCACATTATCCTTTATTATTAATAGTATGCGGTCCGATTTTTCCCGTTGCGTCTGTCGTTGCTATGCAACCATGCAGCTTTACAGGGGGTATGGCTTATCTAAATGAGATGTAAATTAGCCCTATTGTCACTCCCAGCAGGTGAGAACAGGCGAGAACTGCAAAATCTTTAGGTCATTTTCTGCCCTTTGAGCTTTTTTGAGTGCCTACCTTCAAATGGCCACAACTTCTCCAAATATTATCAGATTTCCATGTGTTACTCATCGTTGGAAAGCTTGGAGACTACACTTTCAGAATTTGTGAATAACTCAAAATGCCTCCGAACCGACTTGTGTCCCTACTTTCCGTGACTGGTCACATATTAATTTTAATGTAGCTACATCAAGTTGATCCGATTAACTGATTCACTTAATAATCATAATGAGTTATTAATTATTATTAATATTCCCCCTTTGAGTTAATTCACTACAAAAGGAAGAGGGGAAACATGCAAAAGATAAAGACATGCAGCTATTTCTCATATCGTAATAATAGTAGGCAAATAATAAAATATAGGGCCTATCACTTATGTTATGCTATGTTGCTTGCTAATGCTAAACATTGGTTAGGAGTGCATTTATGAACACTAATTCTTACAGAAAATAGATTCTGATACTGTTAAACATTACATTGTGTTTTTGTAAAGGATACTGTTATTAACTGTTCTAATAAATCTTCACTGTGAAGCAAAACTTAGGCTACTGTATTTTCACTGAATTGGAAATGATGATATTTTTGAAAAATACAATTAATTGCAAGGCTGTAGAGAACAGTGCACTACTGCAGACTTATATACTGAGGTTTTAATTACATTATTTTAATATAGTCAGTCGAGAATTAAAGTGGGCCAGTCTAAGGCTTGAAACCCCAGGGCTGAAAATGAGTCCCACTCCAGCTCTGGAGGGGAACATTATGTCATATCTCAGCTGTCAGCATTGAGCTCGCTCTCGTAGTGAGAATGCTCATCCTGAAGATTGCAGTTTGCGGGGATGAAGCTGGCAAGCGACGCGCTCAGATGTTTGGCATTTTGGAACAAACGCCCATGAAAATATGTTCTTTCAAAGTGAATATATTCCATGAGTCTCACCTGGGTCAGGGGAAGAACGTCATGTCATATTCAGCTGAGCGCTGTCAGCACTGAGCTCGCTTTCATAGTGAGAGTGCTTGTCTTAAAAGAACGTGGCTTGTGGGGTGGAGACGGCAAGTGATGAGCTCTGAGGTTCGGCATTTTGGAACAAACGCTTGGAAGCTGAAGGCAGCTCGTGGACGGTGCGCTGATCAAAGTACAACATCTGGAAATGACAAAAACTGCAAAAATTTTGCTGAGAAAATTCAAAATTTCTCACTTCCTGTTGGATTTTTTCAGATTTTGCACCCAGTTTTTTTTTTTAGGTATTGAGCTGTTAAATGTGTCTACCAATTTTCATACTTGTCTGTGAAACGTAGCGTGAAGGGCGCTTAATTAAAATTTTGTAGGCGGCGCTATTGATCCATTTTGCCACACATAATTCTGAAACCCATATCAGACATAACTTTTCACCACTTCTGACATGTGTGCAAAGTTTCATGAGTTTTCGAGCATATTTAGGCCCTCAAAAATGTGATTCATTTTGGAGAAGAATAGTAATTGACTGAGCTATTCCAATAGGTTCCTAATAAGAGTTTTTGAAGAAAGGTAACAAAGCAGGAAGTGGCAACAACTTGTTTATTGGTTTTTATTCATAAAAAAAAAAAAAAAAAAAAAATTAACATGCTGTTGGGTTTTTTAACTGTTTAACTGATGGTTTACCAGTTAAGTACCAGTTAAGTATATACATTATATATATATATAATGTATATACCAGTTAAGTACCAGTTAAGTACCAGTTAAGTATATACATTATATATATATATATATATATATGGGAATGTTACAAGATTAAAAACAGTTCTTTTAGAAAGCAACATAAGACATAAGCTTGAAGGGATGTCAATGGGATGACAGCAGATGAAAGTGCTGGAAATAATCTGGGAGTAATTGTAGACGGCAGAGGTCACTGTTTTCAGGTATCTTTGGGGGACACTGGAGCCTTGATTACTATGCTTTGAAATAGAAGACAGGCCGTTGGCTTTAGCATATGAGATTTCTTAGGCCACATTCTCAGGCTTCAGCTCAGAAACAGTTGTCATGTCAGGTGCTTGCGTGGGCATATTATTATATTATTATTATTTTTATTAATGGATGACTGTAATAGTCAGTAATAGAAACCATAGCATGTGACCAGACCCTGTACTTCCCAAATATGTGCTGAATACAGTTGATTCCATTAATTCTTTTAGTACCTGTATTTACACTTCAACTGGCCTCCCTATTCATTGTTTATTTATTATTTTTTTTTCATAACTTTTTAAATCTGACAGCTCCTTAGCTGCCATGGTCTCATGGGATAGCAAAGTGTCCACAGGCTGCACACTTCAGAATTCCAGCAGATGCAGTAGATCATCCATGTATTGTTTGCCTGCTGCATTATAAATAATGAGAATCTGTTTTTGCATAAAGTGTAGCAGGAAGTCTGCATATTTGGATGCAGGGCAAGTGATTGACAGAATGTCATGTTGTTTGCCACTTTATTTTGATGCATTTGGTTAGGATATGTTGTAAGACACCTCTCATTATCTCACAAATTCAAAGCATCTGTTGTAATGACAATGTTGCTGAAGAGTGAAATTTAAAAAGAGGAACAACAGTTGTGATCCATCAGTAGACATTTTACACCATTAAGACCATGTGTACAACAATAAGGATTAGTTGATGTACAGTTTCATAAACATACATTGAAAGTCATGATTCAAATCTCTTCTTAAAATGAGATAAACCTTAAACAGGACCTATTATGCAAAATTCACTTTTATAAGATGTCTGAACACAGGTGTGTCTACAGTCATTATCTGTCACTTTAATACACATCTAGTATATACACTAGACATGTGCTGATATTCGGTAATACGATATATCACGATAATGAATATGCACAATATTGGGTAACACTTTAGAATAACTCACGCTATGAAGCATTAGTTAAGCATTAGTAAATAGTCAATTCATCATTTATAAAACATTAATAGTCATTAGTAAGCTGTTTATAAATACAGATATAAATGCTTTGTTCTTGCTTTATAAGCATATCTATAATGAGTTTAATAATTGTATTTTCATACTTTATTAATGATCAATTTATCATTTCTAAATTATGTATTACATTATTCCCAAACCAGTTATTTAGGAGTTGTCAGTGATTCATAAGATCATTTAGGAAGTGTAAGTAAATGATTAACAAAATATTTAAATGTACATGTATGCATCTTGTTATTTAGACATATAGTATTAGTTACTTGGTGTGTTATTAAATGCTTTATTAATACATATTCCCAGTGTCAAAACTACCTCAGTACTAACTTTAAATTTAGAGAACAGCAGTGCAGAAGATCACTGAACCTTTAAATCTCATTTATAAAAGCTTTACAAAGCATAAACAGTCCTCACTTTAGATGAGCTCACAAAAATAGTTAACTGACTGCTTCTAAATGTTTTATAATTATCTGAATTAATCATGAATTACAGTAGGAATATGTGTTAATAAAACATTTACTAACACACTAAATAACTATTACTAATGTCTAAATAATAAGATGTATAAATGAATGTTTAAATAGTTTATTAATCATTTACTTACACTTTCTAAATGAACTATTGACAACTAGTAAACAACTGGTTTGTAAATAATGTAATACTTAATTTAGAAATGATAAATTGACAATTAATAAAGTATGAAAATACAATTATTAAACACATTATATATATGCTTATAAATCAAGAATAAAGCAATTATAGCTGTATTTATAAACGACTTACTAATGTCTATTAATGCTTTATAAGTGATTAATTAACTATTAACTAATGCTTAACTAATGCTTCATAGTGTGCAGTTATTCTAAAGTGTTACCCAATATTGTTACTGCGGGAACCTCAAAAAACCATGAATAATGTATTATGAAATATTATACTACATTTTAAGAATGCTTTACCTAGCAACCATATAAAATGCACAACACCGCTGTATGAGGCGTCAAAGACGCTCGCACACTGATGTACAAGCCCAACGTGCATGAGAAGCACATGGTGAAACGAGTGAAGGAGATGTTTTGAATGAAAGTGCAGTTTCACTCTCTGACAGCAGAGGGCCCTGATGGAAGAGCAGAAAAGCAGCAGTTACCCCAGAAACCAAAAAGCAGCACTACTACTGTACAAACTACTGTAAAAAAGCAGCACTACTACTGTAACGAAGCGGGACACGAGGGGAGGTCCATTTGCAAGCTTTTTTTAACAGAACTCATGGTCTAACAGACAGGGGTCAAACAGCGGCAAACAGGTAGGCAAGGCAAGGCAATTTTATTTGTATAGCACATTTCATACACAATGGTAATTCAAAGTGCTTTACATAAAGAAGAAGAATAAAAATAGAACATAAGGAATAGAAATAACAGTGAAAACAGAGAATTTTGCTATCTGGATGGATGAGCTAGGAAGTCTCAGAGAGTTTTGTTGTTGTTGTTGTTGTTGTCCGTCAGAGTGGATCTATACGGATCTATCCATCAGAGCAGATCTGAATGGATCTTCCTCACACGACAGGACTGCTACCTGTTAAGGCACTTCAAACTGATACACAAAGTTTCAATCTCAAGACACCTCAAACTGCACCACACAGCCCTAATCCCCCTTCCGGAGATATCTTATCTATGCAACGCAGTTCAAATTTCCCCTTTGGAAATTTAACCCCTTTGGAAAGTGTTCTGACTGTAATCCAGAGATATCTTAACCATGCACCACAGCTCAAATTTCCCCATGGTTTGTACCAAATTTTAACCTAATCACAAATGCTTTCTTCCTAATTCTCCCAGCTCTTTCAACCAGACAGCAATATTTAAAATGCATTAAAAGTCAGAAAACAAGATGATACATAAAAGATATAAAATACATTAAAAATGAAATAAAAACAGGAAAAGGAATTAAAAGAATAAAAACATAATACATATAAAATAAAATGCAAACAGTTCGGACATAGCACAGAGCTTAATCAGCAAATGCATAGGTAAAAAGATGTGTTTTGAGTCTGGATTTGAATGTGGCTACTGTTGGAGCACACCTGATCTCTTCTGGAAGCTGGTTCCAGCTGCGGCTGGCGTAACAGCTATAAGCAGACTCTACTTGCTTTGAGTGAACCCTTGGTATTTTTAAGTGACTTGATCCTGATGATCTGAGTGAACTGTTAGGTTTATATTCTATGAGCATATCTGCAATGTTTTGAGGTCCTAGGCCATTGATTGATTTATAAACAAGTAACAGTACTTTAAAATCAATTCTAAATGCAACTGGAAGCCAGTGCAAGGACCTGGGGACTGGTGTGTTGTGTTCATGTTTTCTGGTTCTGCTCAGAATCCTGGCAGCAGCATTCTGTACGAGCTGCAGCTGTCTTATGGTCTTTTTGGGAAGACCAGTGAGGAGCCCATTACAACAATCCACCCTGCTGGTGATGAAAGCATGAACAAGTTTCTCTAAGTCTTGACTGGAGACAAAGCATCTAATTCTTGCAATATTTCTGAGATGATAATATGCTGATTTAGTTACTTTACATGGCTACTGAAACTCAGGTTTGACTCCAAAATCACACCAAGATTCCTGACTTGATTTTTAGTTGTTTGACCCCTAGAGTGAAGGTACGTGTTCACTTTGAGAACTTCATCTTTGTTTCCAAACGCAATGACTTCAGTTTTGTCTTAACTGAAGGAAGTTTAGGCACATCCAATTTTTAATTTCATCAATGCATTGGCACAGGGAGTCAATGGGGCTGCAGTCGTTAGGTGATAGGGCTAGGTAAATCTTGGTGTAATCTGCATAGCTGTGATATGCAATTTGGTTCTTTCTCATTATTTGGCTCAGTGGCAGCATATATAGGTACAGCAGGGACAAGGCAGAATGGTGGTCGTGGTCTTCTTCATAACACTTAATGAACAAAGCAAGCTGAGTGTTCACTGCATCTGCAGTTTCATTTAATTCCATTAGGACACGGATTTTATCCATAAGCTTTTTAGCCTGGTTAGTTTTTGCAGTGCGTTTTTCTTGACAAGTTTGTATGTAAAAGCACATTCCTTTAGAAGTCAATTTAATTGACCGCTTTGACTCCGGCCTCTCAACCTCTGTCATTTTGTTGCACACTTATAGCCAATTTGTTAATAATATCAGTGAATGTTCACAATCGAGCAACAAAGTTAGCAAAGATGGCAACGTTGCTTAAAACAACTTCGTTTTATACAAACAAATCCTCTTCATCCACACAAGCGCACACTGCACTGACTTTACTTTTTTATGAGTGTAAACGTTGATAATTCAACAAACACACAGCCAATTAAGCAGTCCTTTTAAGTTCATATAACCTTTCATGAAACCGTCTTCTTATACGGCATTTCTAGCGGTACATACCAATTGGAGATTTCTTAGCTCGTGCCAGGCCTCTGTCTCATGCCAACAGATAATCCACACGTGGTGAATCAAACAATCCATGCTGATTTTCCATCGGGTATCCCAATAATATCCGAATCGAATTCCAAGGAAAGTTCTTCTTTCTTTAATCAATGAGCGGGTTTTTTACTTGATGTAGTGGCCGTTTGTCAAACAAAAAAAACAAAAAAAAAAACTCAAATCAAACTTTCAAACGACAACTTCTAGCATCCTGGGCAGGTAATGTACGCAGGCAAGCAATGAGTCTACTTCCAAACTGGATTCAGGATTTTGTGGCTGGTTTATTTGTTCCAACTGAGCAAGCAATACAGCATTTCTCACGCTGGTAAAAAACCATATGCCCATCACCCAGATGCCTACAGGTAACTAACTACTTCCTGCCTATATTCACCTTTTGCCTGTGCCCACTACTGCCCCCAGGTGTCTAAAGCAAACATTATAATGATTAAACTAACCAAAAATAAAGACTAAACAAACAACAAAAGAATTTTACCAAAATATATTACTAATGTGAGCAAAAATCATAATAATAAACAAATTAATTAACAAAATTACCACTACTGAAAACAAACTAATGTAGCTCCAACAATTGCTATTGAAGCTGTTTGTTCCGGTGGCCTGCTCAAGTCTCTCCAGCTGTGGGAAAAGGCACGCTCAGCAGTGGGGGTGACACCGCGCTGCCCACAGGACGGTGCTACACCCATCCCTGGGTGCTTCGGCTGGTGAGGTTTTCTGAAAGAGCAAGCACGGGCGATCAGCGTCTTTTTCAAGATGTCTTTTCGTCCGTGTGTTTCTGGATGCGGTCGTTTCCTGACCTCTTCTGACGGCCACGACCACTGTCTCACGTGTCTGGGTAGACCGCACGCTGAGTCAGCGCTCGTGGATGGCACATGTCCTCACTGAAAAAAAAAAGAAAAAAAAAGAGAAAGCGAGGGCATGTCCATGTTGCTGTTGAGATCGCGTCTCTCCTTCTTTAACACAGAAGTGAGAGGCCCCTCTGTCACTACCCCAGCGCCGGCGGCTGTAGCAGCCGCTGGCCCGGTTAGTGCTCTGGGAGATCTGAGGATCACAGTGGGAGCCACTTCGTCGGGTCCGTCCCCACGAACCTCCCACTCCTCCACAACATCATGTGCCGTCGAGCTACCGCCTGCTGTCGCGGGGCCCTCTTCGGGGGTGCCCCACGTTACTTTCGGCGCTCCGGAAGAGGATCGGATGTCGATCGCTGCATCGGGGAGTGGGCTGAATGGTTCAGAGTCTGACGATGACTCCGAGCTCCCGCCCTCCGGGGTGGCTGCTCAGTCAGAGGCGGACTCCGTGCTAACAGCCATGCTTGCCCGGGCCGCCGCGGGCATCGGGCTCGAGTGGAACCCTCCACCATGTCCCGCCCCAGTGCCTTTCTTTCTGGACAGGCGGCTTCTGCCCTGCACGCCATGGCGATCCTGCAGGTCCACCAGGCGAAAGCTCTGAAGGACCTGCACGAGGGTAGTGCTGAACCAGGGTTGCTGCAAGAGCTGCGCGCCGCGACCGATCTCGCCCTCCGGGCGATGAAGGTTACGGCACGCGCCCTGGGTCAAACGATGTCCACCCTGGTGGTCCAGGAACGGCATCTTTGGTTGGACCTGGCTGAGATGAGGGAGGTCGACAAATCACGCTTTCTTGACGCCCCAATCTCCCGGGCCGGCCTCTTCGGCGACACTGTCGAGGACTTCGCTCAGCAGTTCTCGGCAGTGCAAAAGCAGATGGAGGCTATTAAGCACATCTTGCCCAGGCGTGATGAGGCCACCAATCCGCCTCGGGCTGTGCCTTCGTCTGCTCCTCGCCGAGGGCGTCCTCCTGCGGCTCCGGCTCCTGTGAGGTCGGATTCGTCCCATTCTCCTCGAGCCACCCGCAGGAAGGCCACGCCCCCCGCCCAGGCCGCCAAACCACCTTCCAAGAGGAAAAAGAAGGCGAAGAAGCGGCCCTGAGATGGGAGACCCGGACGTTTTGGAGATTGCCCTGGAGACGGTGACCGCACCGCTCCCTCCCCCGGGCCCTGTCTCCAAAATCCTGTGTTCTCTTTTCTTTCTGTTCTGCCGCTGGCTGCGGTACCAACGAGCGGAGATTGCGGTTCTTTTGGCGAAGGACGCAATAGAGCCTGTCCCTCCAGCCGAGATGGAGTCTGGGTTTTACAGCCCTTACTTCATAGTACCCAAGAAAGGCGGGTGGTTATGACCAATCCTGGACCTGCGTGTCTTGAATCGGGCCCTTCACAGGCTCCCGTTCAAGATGCTCACGGTGAAACGCATTCTCACGTGCGTTCGCGCCCAGGATTGGTTTGCAGCTATCGACCTGAAGGACGCGTACTTTCATGTCTCGATCCTTCCTCGACACAGACCGCTCCTACGGTTTGCGTTCGAGGGGCGCGCATATCAGTACAGGGTCCTACCCTTCGGGCTGTCCCTGTCCCCTTGCGTCTTTACCAAAGTCGCAGAGGGGGCCCTTGCCCCGCTCAGGGAAGTGGGCGTTCGCATCCTCAACTACCTCGACGACTGGCTCATTTTGGCCCAGTCGCGAGAGCAGTTGTGCGAACACAGGGACCTGGTGCTCAGGCACCTCTGCCAGTTGGGGCTTCGGGTCAACCGGGAGAAGAGCATCTCCCGTGCAGAGCATCTCTTTTCTCGGTGTGGAGCTGGACTCGGTCAATATGACAGCACGTCTCATCAACGAGCGTGCACAGTCGGTGCTGAACTGCCTGAACTTGTTCTCGCGGAAAACAGCGGTCCCACTGAAACAATTTCAGAGGCTCCTGGGGCATATGGCATCCGCAGCCGCGGTCACGCCGCTCGGATTGCTTCATATGAGACCGCTTCAGCACTGGCTTCACGACCGGGTCCCGAGGTGGGCATGGCACCGTGGTTCACTCCGTGTGGTCATCACACCGAGTTGTCACCACACCGAGTTGTCACCGCACATTCAGCCCGTGGTCGGACATTGCTTTTCTACGGGCCGGGGTGCCCTTAGTGCAAGTGTCCAGGCATGTTGTTGTCACAACAGATGACTCTGCCACCGGTTGGGGTGCCATATGCAGTGGCCAGTCGGCGTCGGGGTCCTGGACGGGACCCCATCGCCATTGGCATATCAACTGCCTCGAGTTGCTGGCAGTATTCCTTGCGCTGCGCCGGTTTCGACCGCTGCTGCAGGGCAAGCATGTACTGGTCCGGATGGACAACACATCGGCGGTAGCGTACATCAACCACCAGGGTGGTCTACGCTCCTGTCGCATGTCGCAACTCGCCCACCATCTCCTTCTGTGGAGTCAGCGCCGACTCAGGTCGCTGCGCGCCTCCTACATCCCGGGCGAGCTCAATCGTGCGGTCGACGCGCTCTCACGACTGCTCACGCTCCCGGGGGAATGGAGACTCCACCCCCAGGCGGTCCAGCTGATATGGAGCCAGTTCGGGGAAGCACAGGTGGACCTGTTCGCTTCTCTGGAATCCGCCCATTGAAAGTTGCTTTATTCGCTGACCGAGGGGACCCTCAGCACGGCTGCACTGGCACACAGCTGGCCCCGGGGCCTGCGCAAATATGCGTTTCCCCCAGTGAGCCTCCTTGCACAGACACTGTGCAAGGTCAGGGAGGACGAGGAGCAGGTCTTGCTAGTTGCGCCATACTGGCCCAACCGGACCTGGTTCCCGGAACTCATGCTCCTCGCGACAGCCCATCCCTGGCGCATCCCCCTGAGGAAGGACCTCCTCTCTCAGGGGCAGGGCACCATATGGCACCCGCGGCCCGATCTGTGGAACCTCCACGTGTGGTTCCTGGACGGGACGCGGCAGACTTGAGTGGCCTGCCGTCCGCGGTAGTCGACACCATCACGTCGGCCAGAGCCCCCTCTACGAGGCGCGCCTATGCCATGTAGTGGAGTCTGTTCGTTGAGTGGTGTTCCTCCCGCCGGGAGGACCCATGGAAATGCCCAGTCGGTGTTGTGCTTTCCTTCCTTCAAGAGGGTTTGGAACGGAGGCTGTCCCCTTCCACTCTGAAGGTCTATGTGGCCGCCATTGCAGCACATCACGATGTGCTCGACGGCAAGCCACTAGGAAAGCACGACCTGATCATCAGGTTCCTCAGAGGCGCCAGGAGGTTAAATCCCCCTAGGCCTCGCCTCATTCCCTCCTGGGACCTCTCCGTTGCCCTGAGGGGCTTACAGGGAGCTCCCTTCGAGCCCCTATAGTCAGTCAGCTGACACATCTGTCTCTCAAGACAGTGCTCCTGACCACGCTCGCTTCCTTCAAGAGGGTTGGGGACCTGCAAGCATTTTCGGTCAGCGACTCGTACCTGGAATTCGGGCCGGACTACTCTCAGGTTATCCTGAGACACCAGCCTGGATATGTGCCCAAGGTTCCCACCACTCCCTTTAGGGACCAGGTGGTGAACCTGCAAGCACTGCCCCCGGAGGAGGCAGACCCAGCCCTTGCGTTGCTGTGTCCCATTCGTGCTCTGCGCGTTTACGTGGACCGCACGCAGAGCTTCAAAAGCTCTGAGCAGCTCTTTGTCTGTTTTGGAGGTCAGCAGAAGGGAGGTCCAAACAGAGGTTAGCCCACTGGATAGTGGATGCCGTCGCCTTGGCGTACCAGTCCCAAGGCGAGCTGTGCCCCCTTGGGTTGCGAGCTCACTCCACTCGGGGTGTTGCTTCTTCCTGGGCGTTGGCGCACGGCGCCTTTGTTGCAGACATTTGCAGAGCTGCAGGCTGGGCGACACCGGACACATTCGCGAGGTATAATAACCTCCGAGTGGAACCGGTGTCCACCCGTGTGCTTTCTACTCGTAGTTAGCCATGGGTGTTCGCTTGCTGTGCCTTTTCCCTCGGGAGAGGGAATGCGAGCACTTTTTCCGCTCCTCAGTTCAGTTCCCCGTATCGGCGAACCCTTTGGAGTTCCTCCTGCATCTTGCGGCGGCCGGACGTGGCGGAGGCGTCCGGCGCTAGGTCCAGTACTCGTGTGTATGCCCAATTGGTCTGCCCTTGTACTGGGCTAGATGCCCATATGCCGTGATTCCCCTCGGGTAATCCCATATGTGTTTGTCCACGGTAAAGGTTTCCCTGACGGTAAACCCGTGTCTTTCCCTGGGCGGCTTCGTTTTGCCCCGTCTCTGGTTGCTAGTCGTTCCTGCTTTCCTGGCGTTTTTGTCGTTGCTGGAAAATGAGGGATTGAGTTCCGAAGCACTCTCCCCCGTGGGGTAGGAACAGCAGCTTCGACTTCTCCACGGTAACGCCCTGTCCTCTCCATCCCCACTGGTATGGAAGACATTCCTGGGCTTACTCTGGGCGCTGGAGGGTTGCGAGTATGGGCCGCATTTGCATTTGGCACGCCTCAGCCTGCCAGCACCTGCCTCCCTAACACTCGTAACGTGGTTCAGTTGCTATGGCGCTTTCCACGGGACCCCATTACGTCAGTATCAACGTAACGTCGAACGTGACTGACTGAATGGGAACGTCTAGGTTACTATTGTAACCCCCGTTCCCAGAAGGAGGGAACGGAGACGTTACGTTCCCCTGCCATAGCTTGGAGCCACCGCTGAGCGGCCAGATACCTATCTCGGCTCCTCAGCAAAAATATGAATGAAGGTGAGTATGCCGGCCCTATTTATACCCGGATGCCGGGGGAGGGGCCCGGCATGTAAATCTCACAGGCCAATTCCCATTGGCTTGTTTTGTATCCTTGGAGGTGATTGGGCTCCCTAGCGAGACCCCATTACGCCAGTATCGACGTAACGTCTCCGTTCCCTCCTTCTGAGAACGGGGGTTACAATAGTAACCTAGACGTTATTGCTGTTTGTGCTGTTTGATGCTTCGACTTTTAGGAACACGTGAGCTTGCATTATAAAGCGTTCCCAGATGATTTATTTTTTTCCTAAAATCCTTTTTGTGTTCATCTTAAGAAGGAAAGTCGTATACATCTCAGATGGCATGAGGGTAAAAGATGAGTAAACGGTGAGCACATTTCCGGGTGTTCTGTATTTTTAAAATACAGAATAGCAAATGGGATTCCCTCTTAAGATTCATCAGTGGAAAGAAAGAAAAAGAGGAACAAGAGGAGAAGGAAGCCAAGCAAGAGAAACAAATAAGAAGTGTTTTAACTTTAAATCTGTTTTGAAATAAGTTGTTTTTCAAATAAAATTTTCCAAGTGATATGACTGTTTGCGGTTTTTTTTTTTAATTTTATTTATTTATTTATTTATTTTTATTAATTACTTACCCTGTAACTACATGAAACAAGAGTGTACAAGCTCCACTTTAATTTATGGCCCGTAATGTCATACTTACCCTGTAACTACATGAAATAAGAGGGTAACAAGCTCCACTTTAATTTACGGCCCGTAATGTCATATTTACCCCTTAGTTATGTCATACCCTTAGTTATAAAATATTAAAAGTATGAATAATTTGTTATTTTTCCTGGTTGTTACCCCTTTATTCCCAATACTTCACATATTGTTCCCCTATACTTACACATACTTACTGTATAGTTACACTATAATTATTGAAAGTTACACTGTAAATTTGTTGTAATTACACAGTACTTTCCGGGCTGTAATCTAAAGTGTTACCAGGAATACAAATTTAAGTTGGGTATAAATAATTGTATTTTTGATGTTGACTGCAATGGCAATTTACAAATGTATGCATAATCATGTATGGTTAACGAACGTAAAGGGTTTTTGTGTGTGTGTATGATTTATCATTTTTTTCTTTTCTTTTGAAGACTGTTTCTTTAATTTTTTTCTATTTAAAGTTGTTGAAAGTCTCCTCTCTCTCTCTCTCTCTCTCTCTCTCTCTCTCTCTCTCTCTCTCGACTGTATGGACATCAAAGGCATTTTAAATCACACATAACATATCAATTCTGTTTTGACTTGCTGAAATTTCAATGGTAAACTGCAGTCTGCTAGATTCACTGTATGGATTACCTTTTATGTTGAACAAAATCATCTATTCTTTCATGAAATGTGTGATTTCAGCTCCTACTGATCACCTGCATATTCCTGGAACTTTGACCTCTGAACACTAATAGCTTAAAATTTTCCAAATGCTCCAGTGAGTGAACCATTGTAAATCTGATTGACACAAACAGCATGCAGCCAGCTCGGATAACTAACCCTAAAGGTGTGGGCAGTAACCCCTTTGACCCACAGACAGGCCATATGGCTCAGTGTAACACACACTATCCCACTGTGTCCAAACACAGAAAATGGTCATCTGGTTGCATTATGCCCTTGGTTTGAGATAGAAATATGTGTGCGTGTTGTTCACTCTGTGTGTATGTTTGTTCAGGTCTGTTCTACTCATCAGGTCTGTCATTGATAAATAAAACAGTTGTGCAATGTTGTGCAATGTTGTACAATGTTGTACATTGTCAAGCCGCCAATGCGGCTCGTGCAGGGCAACCCTGCACTGACAAGTGACCAACTGCTTGCACTGCAAGAACGACAAAGGCGCTGACAGTTCTCCAGTGCTGGCAACTCAGCAGCTGAGAATAATGCTACTCCCCTGTGACTTTCAGGCTTGGTGAGCCTGCTTTCAGACAAACACAGAAGCTCTGCAATGAAAATAGCGTAGCAGTATGACGTGACAGATGAATTTGTTGAATAAAGTCGTTATTTTTCTTTTGTTTTTGTGCACAAAAAGTATTCTCATTGTTTCATAATATTAAGGTTGAACGACTGTAGTCACGTCACCGGTTTTAACGATGTCTTTAGTACCTTTCTGGACCTCAAAAGGTGCAATGTCGTTGCTGCCTATGTCGGATTTCATCGAAAATATTTTAACTTGTGTTCCAAAGACAAACGAAGGTCTTATGGGTTTGGGGCGACATGAGACATAAGTACTTAATGACAGACATTTCATTTTTGGGTGAACTAACCCTTTAATATGATGCTTCTCCCCTGTGATTATCAGGCGAGACTCACTTCTGAGCTTGTCGCTTGCTGAGGCCACACCCACACCAAGCCGAGTTCATCAAAGTCAGAAGGGGTGCTTCTCAATATCCCTCCTCGTTTCCATGCTCCTCCGTCCTCCATCCTATGAACCGGAAAACGATCGAGCTCAGCCATCATGAAGGACATCTCAATTCTCTAACTGCACCATGAGGAGGTGAGGAACGAGGAGTGAGGAGGCTTCCCGAGGAGTTATGAGCGAGGATACACAGGTGCATCCTTTGAGGAAGACTCTCTCATCGTGAAACGTGATGCACGCATAAATTCTCCTCCCCCTTCATATCTGTCACAATAATTTAAATGTATGCGTTACTTTTACAGTTTAAATAAACTTTATATCTATATTTCAATGTGGCATCTTGCTTTATTAATATTTATTATAATTTTTTTAAATAACCAAACTTTAACATTATATGGGCAGATACCTCGAGTACAGCTGATGATGCTTTGAAGTGACGCTAAATTGAGCGAGGATATAATTTCACTTGATTCAATTCCTCCATCCTCACTTCTTTTCCTTGCATCCTGAAGGGGTGGAGCTAAGATGCGAGGAAAGGAAGCGAGGAGAGGAGAGGAAACGAGGATACACAGGTGCATCCTTTGAGGAAGACTCTCTCATCGTGAAACGTGATGCACGCATAAATTCTCCTCCCCCTTCATATCTGTCACAATAATTTAAATGTATGCGTTACTTTTACAGTTTAAATAAACTTTATATCTATATTTCAACGTGGCATCTTGCTTTATTAATATTTATTATAATTTTTTTAAATAACCAAACTTTAACATTATATGGGCAGATACCTCGAGTACAGCTGATGATGCTTTGAAGTGACGCTAATTCAATTCCTCCATCCTCACTTCTTTTCCTTGCATCCTGAAGGGGTGGAGCTAAGATGCGAGGAAAGGAAGCGAGGAGAGGAGAGGAAACAAGGATGCACAGATAAGAATTGAGAAGCACCCAAGCTCTTTCTTTGAGAGCGCAAGTCTTGCCTTGCTGCATTCGCAGACCGCTCCTCTCCCTCGTTCTCCACCGCTCTCTCCCTCTCTAAAGCCTGAGACAGGAGCCGCAGGGCTGAGCGAACGGGACAAAATGAGCTCACGTCAGTCTACATCCCGTGTGTCTCACTCTCCCTGCAGCAAGGGGATTCCCCAACGCTACTTGTACTGCTAGAGCGACAACTGCGCTGACAGCTGAGAACAGTGCTGGCAGCTCAATATGATGCTTCTCCCCTGTGATTATCAGGTGAGACTCATAGAAAATTAAATAAAAGCATGCTTTTGGTGCATAAGATAGGTGCACAAACAACAGCTCAGGGAGGTCAAAAAACACATGAAGAAAAGTGTGAGGATTATACAACAGCAATCAGCAATCACAGACATTCGCATTAAGGCTGGATTAGATTTCTCCAAGCACTGTGGAGTTTGCACAAATAACAGTATGCAATTTGCTCTAGAATTTTTATAGGGGTTGTCTGAGAAAAAACACAGACATGTCAGAATAGGATGATATTGTACACTGAAATTGAAATTGAATTTGAAATTTACTATGACATGAAAGTCATCTCAATTTAAACGATCTCATGGATGTGATTGTTGTGGTTTGTGATCATAGGAGCATCAGCTGCTGCAGTAAATGTGGTGTGAAATTGACATAGTCCTTTTATGCTTAACACCCTTGGTGTTAAGACTTGTATGGCTTAATATAAAATAAATGATGTCTCTTGCTGAAATATGTAGTAGAAAACCCATGAAAGATTTATGTTATTTACAAAAACCCATAACATATTTAAACAAAACAAACATTTTGTTTGCGTTCTATGTCGATGACATCAAATGGTTGCTCTCGGTGAGCTACTTATATTACTCTATGGCTATTTTTACCGCAACACACCTCGGAATTTAATATACAATGCCACATTGTGCAGCTTTTGGTTGTAATTTTCAGTCGATGAGCCACAAGAGAAGCGATGTAAATCTTCACTGCTTTACTAGCGATAAAGAGGAGAAAAGAATGGGAAGTTGTGAAGAATGTGGCACTCGAGATGGATATATATCCGATCATTCAAACCACTTCAGGAGGTGGTCTGGGACACATTCCAGTCAAAACTGAACAGGTATAAATGCATCTGTTTGTTGAAACCACATATGTAAATTTAACTCCTCCCAAAAATACTAAAAAATAAATGTGTGAGAGCATGTTATAAATAATGTTATAGCCAGATATGACAGTGCTACTGCAGCACGCATCACCAGAGATGAGCAGCTGATTTTCTCTTCAGCAAGACAACACGCAAACTGCCGCAAATCAAACTGAAAGTAAGTCGCAAGCGCTCAAAACACAATCATCTTTGTCAAAGGTAATAAGACGTAATGATCTCACCAGTGTTGTTGCCGTGCTCTCTCTGATTGCGGTCTTGGTTTTGAAACTAGCTGATGATCAATAAAATGCAGCTCATATTTGTTGCTTTCAGTGATGTGAACTCCATGATATCTATATATAGCGCAGCAATTGAAGATCGGATATATTTTGCGGAAACGCATTTATGTGGCCAAGTGTAAATGCAATCATTTTTATAAATCAGATAGCTATCCGATCAGAGATATGAAGTGAAAAGGTGTAATGTTATCTCCACTTTAGCCCTGATGATTTGATTATTTTAATCTGTAGCCTATATTTGGTGCAACGGTAATCTAGTAACACATGCCCGACATAAATCCCGATCAGCCTTTTCAATTTGAGCCAGAGTGCAAAATTAGTGGGGATGAAAACATCGAAGACGTGCAATGATTCTGTGGCTATTAAAACTACTGTTGTATGGTGTGTTAAAATCGTCTGATTACCTGAATGTCTGTCTCAATCCAGATGTGTTATAGGCTCACCTTCATCAGTCTCCCAACACGATCACATGAGAATGCGTATCAATAGTACGAGTTTGTAATCTCGAAGAATATATACGCCAAAATGAGTTTTGGCGTGCTTTTGGTACGCAGTTTTTCGCGTGCATTTGATACGCACTTTATGGCGTGTATATGACACGCTCTTGGTTAGGATGGGGGTGGGGGAGTGGAGGTTTCGTACGTATAATACGCCATAAAGTGCGTATCATATGCACGCGAAAAACTGCATACCATAAGCAACGGCAAAACTCATTTTGACATATATATTCTACGAAATTACACACTCGAACTATTGATACGCATTTTCGTGTGATCGGGCTCCAGTCTCCACGACAGGCGCGGCATTTGGTTAAAGCATAGGCTTATATCCATCGCCAACTGAAAGTTTTTTCAGCTGTGGTCTACTAAAAGCCTCAAAGGCACCAGGGCTTGTGAAGAGAACAAAAACGCGGATCTTTAGGAAGTTTTATTCGTCCATATTCTTCACAACTTCCCATTCTTTTCTCCTCTTCTTATCACTAGTAAAGCAGTAAAGATTTACATCGCTTCTCTTGTGGCTCATCGACTGAAAATTACAACCAAAAGCTGCACAATGTGGCATCGTATATTATATTCCGAGGTGTGTTGCGGTTAAAAACAGCCATAGAGTAATATAAGTAGCTCACCGAGAGCAACCATTTGACATCATTGACATAGAACTCGAACAAAATGGCGCCGCCCATTGTTTAAATATGTTATGGATTTTTTTAAATAACGTAAATCTTTCATGGCTTTTCTACTACATATTTCAGTAAGAGACATCATTTATGTTATATTAAAGGTGCCCTAGATTCAAAAATTAAAAAATAACAAGAGTTCAGTACATGGAAAAGACATACAGTGAGTCTCAAACTCCATTGTTTCCTCCTTCTTATATAAATCTCATTTGTTTAAAAGACCTCAGAAGAACAGGCGAATCTCAACATAATACCGACTGTAACAGTCGGGGTGTACGCCCCCAATATTTGTATATGCCAGCCCATGATTGAGGCATTACACAAGGGCAGCCAGTATTAACGTCTGGATGAAAGGCATTAGACAAGGGCAGAACATCTGGATGTGCACAGATGAATCAACAGACTAGGTAAGCAAGCAAACAATAGCAAAAAATGGCAGATAGAGCAATAATAACTGACATGATCCATGATAACATGATATTTTTAGTGATATTTGTAAATTGTCTTTCTAAATGTTTGCATGTTGCTAATGTACTGTTAAATGTGGTTAAAGTTACCATCGTTTCTTACTGTATTCACAGAGACTAGAGCCGTCGCTATTTTCATTTTTAAACACTTGCAGTCTGTATAATGCACAAACACAACTTCATTCTTTATAAATCTCTCAAACAGTGTAGCATTAGCCTCAAACTCATTCAGAATCAATGTAAACATCAAAATAAACACTGTACTTACACGATTAGACATGCTGCATGACGAACACTTTGTAAAGATACATTTTGAGGGTTATATTAGCTGTTTGAACTTTTTTTTATGTTGTTTAAGGCAAGTGCAAGCTCTTGGGGCATGGAGATTTAAAGGGCCACACACCCTGAATCGGCTCATTTCTAATTATGCCCCAAAATTGGCAGTTAAAAAAACGAATTAAAAAAAAAATCTATGGGGTATTTTGAGCTGAAACTTCACAGACACATTCAGGGGACACCTTAGACTTATATTACATCTTTAAAAAAAAAGTTCTAGGGCACCTTTAAGCCATACAAGTCTTAACACCAAGGGATCCCTTTAACTGTTTTAAATGCCCATTGCCCACCGTGCACAGCTGCCCTGAAGCCACCGGGGGTGGCGGTGCCACTGGGTTTTGGCCCATCATAACTGCTTGCAGCTATATATATATATATATATATATATATATATATATATATATATATATATATATATACATACAGGGCAGGACTTAGGGTGGTGGGGGCCCCTGGGCTTGAGTCACTTCCGGGCCCTACCTTCTATACATTACTTTAAATAGAACAAAATGATACATACACAAGCTATGTATTAGAGCTACACAATTCTGGATAAACTGAGAATAAAAATAGAGATCACGATTCTGAACAAACAACTAAACAAAATAACATAATTTATGTTTATTGCTGAAGTCTATAAAAATGTTTAATTAATCTGAATCATTTATTAAAAAAACTTGGGTTTGAATGAATGATTCAATTCCTCAATCAAATACACTTGTTTCATAGATGAATCAGCATTTTGAACGAATCTCCTGAATGAACGATTCAATGACAAATGTTTTTTAAGTCATTTGTCGCCATCTGGTGGCGTAACAATATAATCGATCCAATCGTTATTTGAAGTGCAAAGCTACTTTCAAAAGGTGACTAGTAAAGTATACAGAGTTACATGTTTAAAAAAAAAAGTAGGGCTGCACGGTATATCGCATGAGATTGTCACGCGCAATTCATCAATAAAGCCGGTTCCCTGATTACCGCTAAATCTCCATCACCTGCTTTCAAATGCAGCGGCATTTAATAGACAGAGCCGTAGTTCAATGAAAAGCCACGCAATATCGCGTTCATATCGCAGATGAATCGCCTTCGATAATGAACGCGATATTGCGTGGCTTTTCAGTGATCTACGGCTCTGTCTATTAAATGCCGCTCCATTTGAAAGCAGGTGATGGAGATTTAACGGTAATCAGGGAACCGGCTTTACTGACGAAATGCGCGTGACAATCTCATGCGATATATCGTGCAGCCCTAAAAAAAAGACCGTTATAATTTATTTATATGATCAATGATTAAAAAAGTTTTTCTAATAAATAAATAATGATTAAAAAAGTTCAAAGTGATCATGGTGTTTATTGCAATGCACAAATATCTTGGTCAGAATGAGAATAAAACACTTATTTACCTGGAAAACATATTGAAAAACAAACAAATACCTTGTAAGGTTGCAATCATTACAAATCATTTGTATAACATATAAATAGCTAAATCTATGAGTGTATAAATCTTTAAAAAAAAATTATTGGTAAGTACTGACATATTGTATAGATTATATACATCTCCAGTATACATATAGGCAGTGTTAGGCTGACTTTGACCTACAGTATGTCTACTACTACATCACATAAATTACAATCTTAGAGAATAATATATAACAAAATTAAATAAGCATTTTCTCACTACCATGGCATTTTAAAGATCATTAGATGTAATTTAGTACTCTAGCAAAAATACATAAATAGAACTTCATAGAACATGCCTAACTTTGTTCAAATTTAGTGGTAGGCTAATATAAGATAGCAATTTTAATATAGGAAGTGCCTTAAATTGCAAGAATATAGCAAAATAACTAATTTAACAAAGTGCAAGATAAATTGTGTGTGTGTGTGCGTGCAGTACGTAAGTGTTGTAGTGAAAAATCTAAACTATGCACACACATTAGAAATGTACAGTCAATAAAATAAAATAAAAATAGTACACTATCATATCTTAAGAAAGCAAGACATCAACAACAGAATCCAGAGGCTGGTCATTTAAAACAACAACAGGCAAGGTAGAGAAAGAGAGAGAAAGGTAATCAGGTTATGACTTCATGTATGTCATCTCATTTTAAAGATATTAACATAGTACTATTTAGAAGTGGCATCTTCTGGATTTCTTTGCAGCAAAGTCTTTGATCAAATCAGTAAAATCCACCTTACGTAGAAGGTCACTCTCAATTGACATCAGAGTGAGATTATTTAATTTCTGCTGGACAATTGTGGATCTTAGTCTATTTTTTACTAGTTTCAGTTTGGAGAAACTGCGCTCCCCACTTGCATTTGTGACTGGTAATGTCAGGTAAAGTCTGAGAGCAACATCCACGTTTGGGAAGATGGTCTGTAGTTTTCTTTTTTTAATGCACAAAAGAAGTTCCCTAGCAGATGATGGCTCATCATGGCAGATGAATTCTTTGAACTGGATGATTTCTTCGCAAAATTCATTTTCCAGGTCAGTGTGGTATCTCTTCTGTAGATCTGCTGCTTTTTTATGAAGATGTTCTGCAGAGAGGGTAGATATGTTGTTCAGGAAACCAAAAGTGCTGTTGAGGTCCTTATAGGACTGAAAACGGCGATCAAGTTCAGCCAACAGCCTATCCATCACAACTAGAAACACACCAGATGAGAACCGTTCTCTTCCTGATAAGTGAACCTCAGGTGTTGCAGACTCACCCACGTGAGTCTTGCGTTTTCTTTGTCTTTGTGTGTCTTGTTTGTATGTTTCTGAAACGGTGGGAGACATCGCTTTTGCTTGGTCTTCAAACAAATCAAATTCATCTCTCAAACCAACAATATATTCCCGCAGTGACCTCACCAAATCAACAGCATTGCACAGGTCCTGGTCTACAGCTTGAAGTGCAACACTTGTCCCATGAAAGCGTTGGAGAACATAATTCCACATAGTGCAAAGAAAAGCAGTCTCAAGTCTGTTCATTTTTTTATGCAGTGACCAAGCATCATTTTGTGTTGTCGGGTTCTGTTTGCTGTCTTCTGCAATGTTCATCAGTGACTCTTGAATATTGGCATAATTTCTGCACAGTGCCTTGGTGGCCTGTGCATGCGCAGCCCACCTGGTGTCAGAGAGAGATTTTAGGGTCTCAATGCGGTGGTTTTCATTAGGCTGCAATCCTGCAGTTACCACCTTCCATCTAGCTGTGGATTTCGAGCAGAAGTTGAACAAAGTCTGAATGAAGTTAAAAAAATCGGCGGTCTCTGTGCAGCAGTTCACGCTATTAACTCCAGCCAGATTAAGCGTGTGCGCGACGCACGGCACCCATTCTACTAGTGGATTAATGTCTTTGATGTGAGCTTGCAGCACGTTGTACACTCCTGCCATGTTTGCGGCATTATCATAGCACTGTCCACGGCAGTTACTAATATCTATGTCCATCTCATGTAAAACTGTGAGCACTGCATCACAGAGTGCCTTCCCTGTGTGGCTAGATATAGGGAGAAATTTTAAGAATCGCTCTTCTACGAGGCCCTCGGGTGAAACATACCTTATAATAAATGTAAGCTGATCAATGTCCGTCATGGCGGGAGTTCAATCGATGCAAATGGAATAGTACTTTGTCACTTTCACTTCAGCAATGATTTCAGAAAGACCCCCAATTGCTCATTAGCTCGATAAATTTGTCACATGTTTTTGATGAGAGATATGAGGGGGTTCCTACCCCAGCGTTGCCATATAACTGTATGTGTGATTTAAAGAATGGGTCGAATTCACTGATCTGTTCCAGGATTCCCATGTAATTCCCATTGTCAGTTCGACCAAATATTTCACTGGAGCCTCGGAAAGCCAATCCCCGCTCTGACAGAAATTTTACAACTGCAACCACTCTTTGCAAAACTTCACTCCAATAATTGCATTGGGACTCGAACTGCTTTTTAAGTTGAGAATCTATAACTCCGTCAGCTGCTGCTCTGTTGATGTAATTAAACATAGCCTTTCTATGACTGTCACTATTCTCGTGCTCGGCAATGCGTCTGGTAGCATGTTTCCAGTCATTATAGCCAGACTCAAAAAGGGATTGACCGTCACCCTCGCCAAAAAGGCGGCAAGCAAAACAAAACACACAACCGGTGGATGGTGAGTAGAGCAACCATTCTCTGGGCAAGTACTCACCATTCAAATGCTTGCGTTTGAAATGAGTTTTAGAAAACAGTCTCTTCTGATGTTTGTAGTGGCGTTCAGAAGCCTTGACATTAGCATCCTTATTTTGAACTCCGGACCTTTATATATATATTTATTATTATTATATATATATATATATATATATATATATATATATATATATATATATATATATATATATATATTATTATATATAATATATATATTATTATATATATATATTATTATATATATATATATTATTATATATATATATATATTATATATATATATATATATAATATAATATATATATATATATATATATATATATATATATATATATATATATATATATATATATATATATATATATATATATATATATATATATATATATATATATATATATATATATATATATATATATATATATATATATATATATATATATATATATATATATATATATATATATATATATATATATATATATATATATATATATATATATATATATATATATATATATATATATATATATATATATATATATATATATATATATATATATATATATATATATATATATATATATATATATATATATATATATATATATATATATATATATATATATATATATATATATATATATATATATATATATATATATATATATATAATATTATATATATATATATATATATATATATATATATATATATATATATATATATATATATATATATATATATATATATATATATATATATATATATATATATATATATATATATATATATATATATATATATATATATATATATATATATTATATATATATATATATATATATATATATATATATATATATATATATATAATATTATATATATATATATATATATATATATATATATATATATATATATATATATATATATATATATATATATATATATATATATATATATATATATATATATATATATATATATATATATATATATATATATATATATAGATGAAATTAACTACTTTAATAATTGAAGATATTTACAATGAAACTGAACTGACTTTAGCCAAAAATCATCTGAAATGCCTAATATTTCTATTTTCACTGTAAAGCTGCTTTTAAACAATCTGTATTGTGTATATATAAATAAAGGGAACTTGACTTTGACAGAACCAGTATATGCTGTTGTATGCTGTTGTTGTTGTTGAATCACAGCTGATTCATCCATTCTTGAGTGAGCTGTCTGATACTAGACTGGGTAAACCCAGCCTGATCTGCCGTCGAATTGATTTCGCCCGGCAACTCAGTCTGGAAACCCGTATATTCATTTCTAATGCTTCTGTTACACTTTTGCGGGAACCAATCACAGACTGGCTTATCCACTTTGCTCGCTATTGGCGGGTATAACATGATGACGATAAAGAAGCAACGGCAAGCAGATCGTGTTCCAAGTGCGATATGATTGTTACACACCAATCGCAAACTATCTGATCTACCCGTCTCTCACACGACCGTCAATCCAATTCCTTTTAACCTCTTGACGATGCTGAATGACTTCTTTTGTTTAGCAAACAAATCGCTTGAGTGGGTGTAAATACCACTAACTTCCATGTTTTTTTTTGCACAACCTGCAAAAATCGCTCGATGCCATTGCTGCTTCTGCAAACCGCTGATCAATGCTACAAACCAATACAAACTAAACCTGTCTGGAGTTTTCGCGTCGCTCTGCAAAGTACGTCACCCGGATCGTTGATCTGATTGGATGAAGGACTATCCAATTGCGTGAATAATGCTCGTTGATCATGCCTCTTGTGCAGTAGAAAATACATAGCAGACTCCCCAGACCAATGTTCAATTTTAAATTGAGCTTGGTCTGGTGATAGCCAGACAAGTCTGATACGGCAGCTGTTAATCATTTCCTGTGTTGCATAGCGAGTTTATTATTTTGGGGAGGAGAAATAAAGGGAGGGGTATGTTTGTTTGGGTGTTGATTACAAATATCAACAGTGTTTCTCAGAAATCGCTTACTGCACCTTTAAAAGCATTAATTGGAAAATCCTTAATTATGTGCAATTGTGCATGCAGTGCATTGTACGATTTAAATTTCTCATTCAATGTTGATGATATTAACATTTAAATAATATGTTTTCTCACCTGCTCTAGGTCCACCAGGCAAAAGGGGAAGAAGAGGACGCAATGGAGACCCCGGTGAGTGTATGTGTGTTAGGGCTGGGCGATATATCGCATGTGATTTTCATGCGCATTTCGTCAGTAAAGCCGGTTCCCTGATTACCGCTTAATCGCCATCACCTGCTTTCAAATGGAGCCGTAGATCACTGACAAGCCGCCTAATATTGCGTTCATTATCGCAGATGAATTGCCTTCGATAATGAACGCGATATTGCGTGGCTTGTCAGTGAACGGCTCTATCTATTAAATGCCTCTCCATTTGAAAGCAGGTGATGGCGATTTAACGGTAATCAGGGAACCGGCTTTACTGATGAAATGCGCGTGAAAATCAGCCCTAATGTGTGTATGTGTGTATCAATGTTCCCTCTAAGCTGCACACATGCGCAGCCGCGCACTTCTGAAGCCATGGCTGCGCAGAAAACATAATTTCTGTGCAGAGAACAGACATGAAATATATATATATATATATATATATATATATATATATATATATATATATATATATATATATATATATATATATATATATATATATATACTCTGTTTGTGTTACACTGGTTGTCTCACTCAGTGGCCAAACTTTTAAAATGTTAAATTATAAAAAAAAAATTAGTTGTGGGCCATAGTCTGTGGGATGGTTAGTAAATGTTCCCCTTCACCATATTTTCCAAGTGCTTCAGTATAGGAGTCTTTCAGTATAGCTGCATGCCAGCATTGGATTCTGTGTCCACTGACTGACATTCCAAAGGGTTTGGTTTATTAAATTAGCTGTTACCACTGGTTCCGTTAGTTAGAGGTGCAGACACGGGGCAGCCACACAAATGCTGTTTAAATGGGCCCAACCACTCTCTGGAAGTGTAAGTGGCACCACAAATGCATGCAGTGTGAAATAGATCCAGGATCACATTAAATGGAAAAGCATATAAAAGTAAATTACACTAGCTGCCTATTTGATTTTCTCATGTAAATATCTCTTGTAAAAATATGTGTTTGAATCTGTAAGTGTGACACATTAGATGCCTAGTGGTCTACCAGGGCCAGTATAAAGAGAAAATTGGGCAATGCTTCTATTATGTAGGAACAATAGCCTCATGGTTTTTGAAGAAACAGCAAGTTGTATGGCTGGGATTAGAAAGCTTTGTCTGATGAGCCAATATTGATATAAGCCAAAACGTAACCAAACTTGTCTATGACCACACATACACCACCATGATGTGGCCAGAAGTCAAGCCAAAACAAATCACTTGATCCTCACATAAAGACTAAATAAGTGTGGACTTTTCCTCTTACTTAAACAAATAATCCATCTGAACTGATTTGTTAAACAGACCCTCATAGTTCTTAGTAGGGCTAGGGAAAACAAAATGTCACGGGTGTTTGGGTTTTGTGCTCATGTTTTTGATTTCATGTCTTTTATTTTGTAGTTTGTTTAATGTTGCTTGTTTGTGTCATGTTTCCCTTGCTCCTCATGTTCTCCCTTAGTCCATGTGTCATGTACTCATTGGTTGGTTATAGTCATGTGGTTTTCTGAGTTTATTCTGTCATTGGTTCTCTTGTTCCTTGTGTCACTTCCCCATTGGTTGTCCTAGTCATGTGTTCCATCAGTTCTTGTATTTATAGCCATTGTCTTCCCCATGTTCCTTTGTCATGTATTGTTTATTGTAACCCGTTGTTGGTGAGCGTATGGATTATTATTAGTCAAGTCAAGTCATGTCAAGCCACGTCTTTGTTTATGTTCCTATTCCTGTTTGTATCTTGGATTTATGTTATTAAAAACTGCACTTGGGTTCTACCTACGCTCGCCTCCAGTGGACTTCCTACGTTACAGAATACATGACCAAACCATGAACCCAGCAGTTCGCCTCTTGAGCCTTCCTCTAGATAAACAATCCATTGAGGATTATGTTAAAGATTTTTGTGACATATGCTGTCATGTGGCCTTCAATGATGTGGCGCTTAAAGACATTTTTCGACATGGACTGAATGAACCTGTACGTTCATGGCTTCCTGGCGGAAAGATTCACTGGTCCTTAGAACAATACATAGACCATGCCCTTCTGTTGAGTGGATCCTCATTTACTGTAGGAGTTGTGGATGAGGAGCCTCACAATCCAACAGCATCCACCACACCAGAGAGTCTCCACATCCCGTCCTTCATGTCAGGAGTTATTCACGTCGCCACGCCAAGTCCAGTTCACTCCATGCCAGCCAGGTCAGTTTCTGTTCATGTCATGCCTGCCATGCCAGTACCTGCTCCCGCTATGCCTGCCACACCAGTGCCTGCTCCTGCCATGCCTGCCATGTCAGGGCCTGCTCACACAATGCCTGCCTTGCCAGGATCTGCTTCCGCCATGCCTGCAACACCAGGGCTTGTTCCCGCCATGCCTGCCGCTCCAGGGCTTGTTCCTGCCATGCCTGCCACTCCAGGGCTTGTTCCCGCCATGCCTGCCAAGCCAGGGCTTGTTCCCGCCATGCTTGCCACGCCAGGACCTGCTCCCGCCTTGCCTTGCCTGCCATGCCAAGGCCTGCTCTCTCCATGCTTGCCACACCAGGACCCGTTTACAAGATGGCCATCACTCAACAGTCTCACCCCAAGATGGCCGCCATGCCAGTGTCTCACCCCGAGGTGGCCGCCACTCCAGTGTCTCGCCCCGAGATGGCCGCCATGCCAGTGTCTCGCCCCGAGATGGCCGCCATGCCAGTGTCTCGCCCAGAGATGGCCGCCATGCCAGTGTCTCGCCCCAAGATGGCCACCACACCAGTGTCTCGCCCCAAGATTGTCGCCACGCCAGTGTCTCGCCCCGAGATGGTCGCCACGCCAGTGTCTCATCCTGAGATGGTCGCCACTCACCCAAGCCCGCCGACCGCTTCGTGCTCAGGCCCGCCACGCCAGTGTCTCGCCCTGAGATGGCCGCCATGCCAGTGTCTTGCCCTGAGATGGCTGAGCCTCGCCATGCCATGGCTGCCACGCCTGAGCCTCGTCATGCCACGCCTGAGCCTCGCCATGCCATGGCTGCCACACCAGAGCCTCGCCACGCCATGGCCGCCACACCTGCCACACCAGAGCCCCCTCTCATAAAACCTACCTTAGTTTTCCCCAAGTATTTTTTTGGGGGGTTACAAGTACCAAGCTCCTGCAGTTGCGGAGCTTAGTACACCACCTAACCATGGCCCTGGTCCTCCAGTGCGCCAGGACCCCACGCTCCAAGGCTCAGGTCCTCCCACGCTCAACGGCCCAGGTCCTCCCACGCTCCAAGGCTCAGGTCCTCCCACGCTCAACGGCCCAGGTCCTCCCACGCCCCATGGCCCAGGTTCTTCCACGCTCCACGGCCCAGGTCCTCCCACACTTCATGGCCCAGGTCCTCCCACGCTCCGCGGTCCAGGTCCTCCAACGCTCCAAGGCCCAGGTCCTCCCACCCTCCACGGCCCAGGTCCTCCCACGCTCCATGGTCCAGGCCCGCCTCTGCCACGCCCAGGTTTTCCCATGCCCTACGGTTCAGGCCCACCTCTGCCATGCCCAGGTCCTCCTATTCCCCTACACGGGCCTGGCCCACCATCCCTCCCCAAGACTGCATCTGCTCCACCCTCCTGGACTGTCTGTTTTGGTTTTGTTGGGCATCAGGAGCCGCCCTTAGGGGGGGGGATCTGTCACGGGTGTTTTGGTTTTGTGTTCATGTCTTTGATTTCATGTCTTTTATTTTGTAGTTTGTTTCATGTTGCTTGTTTGTGTCATGTTTCCCTTGCTCCTCATGTTCTCCCTTAGTCCATGTGTCATGTTCTCATTGGTTGGTTATAGTCATGTGGTATTAAAAACTGCACTTGGGTTCTACTTATGCTCGCTTCCAGTGGACTTCCTACGTTACACAAAAAACAAAAACATATCTGTATTTTTGGGCCAAATGGTGATCTACAACATATATCTTGGTCAAAAGTAGAAAATACTTTTTCTAAAATACTTAAGACTAGTCTAAGCAGTTTATGCCACTGGCCACTGGTAAGAGCTGGTAATTCATATGTAATGATCAAGTACAAGGATGCACTTTATTTTACAGTCCTATTTCCATGTACTTATTATTAATGTACTAGTGAATATGCCAGTTAGTTAATGTGTAAGTTACACCTGGTAAGAGCGGGTAATTCCTATGTAATGATTATGTACAAGGATGCACTTTATTTTACAGTCATATTTCCATATCATAGTCATATTTTTTTTTTTACTTACTATGAATGTAATAGTGAATATGCCATCTAGTTAATACATTACTTAGGTTGGGGGGGGGGGTAACCTTGTGTTACCACTCTTTTACCTGTATGTACAACATAATTACTACATATGCACCAGGAAAGGACATGTACTGTAAAATAAAGTGCTACCCAATTAAACTATAATCTGACTCCATTTTATTATGGCCTTGAATTTAGGTTAGAATGCCAATTTATTATTTATCATTTATAGAATAATTTATCTAGACATCTGATTATTCTATTTAACTCTTATTGTACTCGTTCATTAGGAATCTACTGTATGTTACATAGAGAGCCTCGCGACAACCGTTTAACGCGGGTCTCAAAGTCAAAAATTTGCCAGTCCAATCATTAGTCAGAGGTTATGGCTAAAGCAATTTAACAATGCTGTCCATTGTTAAAAGGTACCCATATAGCCCCCTACAATCGCTTATAGGTGGCTACATGGGTACCTTTTAACAATTGTAAGCATGGGCGGGATTGTTAAATTGCTTTAGCCATAACCTCTGGTTACTGTCTCAGCTTTATTCAAGTTGTTACATAGTTATCTTTTTAACTATAGGGGGCTACATGGGTACCTTTTAACAATAGCAAGCATGGGCGGCATTGTTAAGACCCACGTTAAATGGCCGTTGTGAGGCTCTCTATGTAACAGATTCCTAATGAACGATTGCAATAAGAGTAAGAGTTAAATAGAATAATCATATGTCTAGATAAATTATTATATAAATTATCAATAATAAATTGGCATTCTAAATTTGAGGTCATAATAAAATGTTATATAGATAATATTTTAATTGGAATTAAACTTCCTTGCCAAACTGAAAAGGCTGAACACACAAGAAACCTCCACTGCCCTATTGAAAACCATCGATTGGGCTGTTTGGGCAGGCCTTACAATTTTAAGAAAAAGGTTAAAACCCCTTTACATTCTAACATTGTAACAACATTACAATCTAAAAACAAAAACATCAAGGCATATATACCAGTGGACAGGGCCAGCGCAGATGGTAACATCTATTTATTTACCCTTACAAAAAATATGTATACTTAAAGTTCCTTTCATTAAGTATACCTAAGTAAATTTCAAGTGTATTTTTTAATATATAAATAGTAAACTATACAGGTAAGTATACTATTATGTTCCTATTTATTTTTTATACTTAAAATATACCTTTAACTGTACTTTAACTCTTTCAGTTTTAAAAACATTTATTGTAGCTTCATGTATACTTTTATTTTTATCAACACTTGAATGTGGCTAAGTTTCATAAAAAAAAGCGACATTTTGAAAAAAAAAAAAACATCTGAGAAAATCACATTTTTGTCAAAGACTATGTCTGGATCGGATTCAGAGCAATGATAAAAACACAGATGGATAACACTGAGTCCATCAACACCCCCAAAGCTTCATAGTCATTAACTCTTCCTGGGTCAACATTTCATTTGGTAAAGATTTGAACTTATATGCTTAATTTTTGATGACCATGTTATTTTACATTTGTGTAAGCAATCTTCTATCACTTGTTTCTGCTTCTTCTTCACCTGTGTTTTGATCCAGAGATTATGTCCCCTACTGTATAACAGTGAAAACATGGATAGCAAAAAAATAATAAAAATCAGGCAGTAGTGGGAAAGAGTAGTGTAGATTTGATGTAAATTCATATGTACTGTACACTACCAGTGGACTAGCCTACACCAAAATTCAGATACTCAGAATTAGGAACATATATTCTACAACTGGTTCTTGAATGGTTTCTTTTGCAAACAGGTGATCTTCCTGTACATCTTGAATTTGGGTTTCAATTAAAAGAGACATATCAACATGGCACCCATTAAACACTTTTCACTAGGCACACTACATTTCTCTTCCTCCAATTTAGTAACAGAAATTCTGTTAACAGTAACAACAGAATGCCCAGCTTCATTCTTGTGGTCACCATTTCCTTCCAAAGTCCCATTAACCACCCATCCCAATAGGGTTCTAACAGCATATGGTCCATTACCATAGCTGTTGATTACTTCCCAAGGCTCTATTACTTGGGATGCATTGGCTCCAGTCAACAAATCAACATTTGCCTTAATGCTTGGAATTTTCACCTTGTCTAGATATGGCCATTTAGAGTTTTCTTCTTTAGTAATGATGTTGTCTAAGCCAACAGGCATCTTTTGCTGTGTGTAAACAGCAGAAATGGTTGGCGTTTATACCACTTATTCAGTCCATCAATAATATTGCAGGACACAGACTGTTCCTGACCCATGGTACGAAGAAGAATCTTGACCCTCTTACCACTCAAATTCAGCTCTTTCATTAAATGTTCTGAACAAAAAATAGCTGAGCTTCCTGGGTCCAGAAAAGCATATGTTTGCATTACTTTGTCACATTTAACCTTTACTTGAACTGGTATGATGGGCATTAGACTCCTCTCATTCCTGGCCCCTGTATGACCATAAGTCTGAACAGACACTTTTTTGCCCTTTTCCTCTGGCTCTTCCACCATTACCTCTTTACGATATATGTGCCAGATAGTTGGATGCATTTCTCCACAAATGTCACAAATCAAGCAATTGTCACATTCTTTACTCAAATGTCCTGTCTTTAGACAACCAAAACAAATTCCCTTGGTTTTTAGGAATTCAATCTTGTCTCATTGAGTCGTCTTCTTTAACGCAAATTTCCGCGGGAAATTTGAGCATGCAGCAGTTCGTCTTTGTCAAGTCAAGTCACCTTTATTTATATAGCGCTTCTTACAATGCAGATTGTGTCAAAGCAGCTTTACATTGATAACTGGTACATAATTTGGCTGCACAGCAGCTCTTAAATAATAGTATCAATGCAGGCAGATCAGAAGCACTGTTGAATAAATGTCAAGAATACTATTGAATATCAAATGTCAAGTGTCCTCAACTAAGCAAGCCAAAGGCGACAACGGCAAGGAACCCAAACTCCATCAGGTGACATCAGGTGGCAAACAAGTGGCAAATAGGTGTTAAAATGGAGAAGAAAAAAAAACTTGGGAGAAACCAGGCTTAGTCGGGGGGCCAGTTCTCCTCTGGCGAACAGTGCTTTGTTACAATCAGGTTGCTATCATAAGTCTGATAGGATTGCAACAATCAAAGTATTTATTTCAGTTCCATCCAGTTGAGGATCGTATTCATCACGCCGGTAGGACAGTCTGTTGAGGAACTGTGCTACTGGCTGTCATGTCGATGGGGCCTTCACAATGGATGATCCAGTTGACTCGATCTCTGCTGATACTTCAGGGCTGCATTGTGGTCGTGTCCAGTGGAGGGTCATATTCATCGCGCCGGTATGGACAGTTTGTTGAGGAACTGTGGCACTGGCTGTGGTGTTGATGATGTCTTCACAGTGGATGATCTAGTTGACTCGATCTCTGCTGATACTTCAGGGCTGCGTTGTGGTCGTGTTGATGATGTAAACCTCGGGATAAACAGAAAGACTAATATTAGCGTAGATGCCATTCTTTTTCTGATGTAACGAGTACATCTGGTGTTATAGGAAGTGTTCCCGGTTCCGGCTGACCTAATTTATGCAGCCTAATAATATAAATTGATAATGTGTTATGTGTATGCCAGGTTAAAGAGATGTGTTTTTAGTCTAGATTTAAACTGACAGAGTGTGTCTGCATCCCGAACAATGCTAGGAAGATTATTCCAGAGTTTAGGTGCCAAATAGGAGAAGGATCTACCACCTGCAGTTGATTTTGATATACTAGGTATTATCAGCTGGCCTGAATTCTGAGATCGCAATAAACGTGAAGGACTATAATGTATTAAGAGCTCACATAGTTACTGGGGAGCTAAACCATTTAGTGCAAGATTTTAAAATCTATACAATGTTTAACAGGAAGCCAATGCAGTGACGATAGAACTGGGCTAATATGGTCATACTTCCTAGTTCTAGTAAGAACTCTAGCTGCTGCATTTTGTACGAGCTGTAGTTTATTTATCAAGTGGAACAACCACCCAGTAGAGCGTTACAGTAATCTAGCCTTGAGGTCATGAGGTCAGAACTAACTGTTCTGCATTCTTCATTGAGAGCATATGTCGTAGTTTAGATATATTTTTAAGATGGAAGAATGCAGTTTTACAGATGCTAGTAACATGGCCTTCAAATGAAAGATTGGTATCAAAGAGCACACCCAGGTTCCTAACTGACGACGAAGACTTAACAGAGCAGCCATCAAGTGTTAGACAGTATTTATAGATTATTGCGTGAAGAAATTTTCGGTCCAAAAATTAGAATCTCTGTTTTTCCTGAATTTAGTAGTAGGAAATTACTGGTCATCCAGTTTTTTATATCAGCTATACATTCTGTTAATTTAGCGAATTGTTGATTTTCGTCAGGGCGTGAAGAAATATAGAGCTGAGTATCATCAGCGTAACAATGAAAACTAACGCCATGCTTCCTAATGATATCTCCCAACGATAGCATGTACAGAGTAAAAAGCAACGGTCCTAGTACTGAGCCTTGCGGTACTCCATATTGAACTTGTGATCGATATGACATCTCATCGTTTACTACTACAAACTGATAATGGTCAGATAAGTATGATTTGAACCATGCCAATGCAATTCCACTAATGCCAACATAGTTTTCGAGTCTGTTTAGAAGAATATTGTGATCGATAGTGTCAAATGCAGCACTAAGATCCAGTAACACTAATAGAGAGATACAACCACGATCTGATGATAAGAGCAAGTCATTAGTAACTCTAATGAGAGCAGTCTCAGTACTATGGTATGGTCTAAATCCTGACTGGAAATCTTCACAGATACTCCCATACGGAAATGTAATATATGTACATCTATGACATTTACATATATTAAATATATCCACATATATGGTGAAAACATATATGAAACCTATTCGAAAATGGAACAATTTCATATATTGACATATAAAACTAGCCCATATAAATATATATGTAAATGTATGTATAAAACAGTCTTATATACATATATGTCACATATATAAATATCAATGTGCATGACATATTTCTTTGTATAAATGTTCAATATACAAATTACACATATGTTTAGAATAATGCTTACAATGCACATGGCCTTAAATGTTAAACGGTGCAGTTAGGAAAAATAGATTACAGTAAAAGAGTTAAAACATTAAATCTTTATTAAAAAATTAAATTATAAAAAAGAAAAAAAAGTGCAAAATTAGAAAACTAATGAATACTCAACAAAACAAGCCCAGAACAGGAAAATCCACCTATTCATTAAACAAGCGATTTTAGTTAAAATTTTAGTTTAACAGTTATTATTAAGCATTTAGTTCCAATGAATATTAATATATACAGATCATATGTAATATAAATAAGCTGTAAATAAACTTTAAATATGATATAACCGTACATGTTTGAGTCTCTATCACTATTATCAACTATACAAACTAACTTCACAAGTTACTAATCCTATAACACTGAGTTTGTTCAACTACCTTCATGGTACAGGTCCAAGGTATATGATGCATGCTGTTCATTTTTTAAGTTTTAGAGTCTTTTTTGATGTCCGCAGCTCAGTGACCTTTTGATTAATAGCGACCCTTAGTTGGCCCCTGGTGGTTCCAGGAGATCTCTGGATCACTGCATCTGTAAAAAAGACAAAGAAATGTCTTTTAGTTTTACAACATTTATCTAAGGACATCCAAATTATAATTCCCTAAAGCATATTAAATGAACACAGCATACTTCGTTAGGTAGATAAATTTAGGCACTTTTCAGAACCAGGTGTAATCCCAATTCTATTTTATACCCCTTCGCCCTTCCCCTTGAAACAGAGTGGCAATGTGTAGGGGAAACCACTACTACACGTCATCATAGATTATTTTATTAGTGTCCTGTAACATTTAACCAGTATGAACAGCAATGAAGTGCGCATATCAACAGAAATCAGGCGACATTTAACAGATTACTCACTCACAACATTGTTTTGCGTTGTATGACCCTTCGAGTTTCCCAAGACTGGTAAAGCAGCTTTTCCATCGGGCCAAGCTGTTTGTTTAACCATTGCATTTCGTGCCGAGTCAGCCGGTACGGATATGGTTTCGTTTTCTACTGCGGCGCTGCAATAACGGAGCTCTTTGCAATGTAATACAAATGAGTTATTTGTTGCCTTGGTAATGCAAGAGTTTACAGCCAATACGAGATGTGTTCATATCATTCAAATAGCACGTTTAGCAAGCTACGGAGAAACTGCCAGCCAGGTAACACACAAGTAATCGATACTGTGTGGAAATATCAATAGCATGAAACGGTAGTTTGTGTATGCAGGGAAATTTCTCATACCCCTTTGTTCAAAGTGTGATCCTGAAAGATCTTTGTTTGAAGGGCTATCTGGCCCTTTCCCTTACCTCTACCACTCCAGCCAAAAGAGAATCGAGACACCCCTACCCCTTCATGTGAACGTGCAAAATGAAGGGGTAGGGGTAGAAATGGGATTGGGCCTAAGTGTCATCAGTTTTAAAAAAATTAGCCCAATTAAAAAAATAATATACATACTCATTATTGCATCAATTTTTGTTCTGTCCAAGGCCTCCTTTGTTTCCCCAGGGCTTGCTTTTTTTAGACTTGCCACCTAAGAAAGAGCAACATAACAGTTTAGAACAAAATCAGAACTCACTCCACTCCTATCTAACTACTCAACCATAAATTACATTTCTCAACTTAATTCTTGGACAACCTGCTTTAGTAAAATGGTGATAATTTAAATAGTACAACTCAAATTATTTATAAATCATATTTTAATGTAAATGTGTGTACATATATCTGTAAATATGCCAGAATAACTATAATAGGACAGTTTCAAGTTCAATCTACATAATTACCAAAAAATAATAATAATTGTACAGACACATGCACACACTATGACCAATTACATACCTCTGGGATTGCGCTTTAGCAAAAGTGTCAAAATACTCCAAGAAGAAGCATCCATGCCATAGCAGTGAGGCTGTTTGCATGACCACAACACAAATTCCTGAGCCCGGTGAATTTCAAGCTGTGAGGAAAGGCAAACATGAATCAATATTAAAGTATCGTGAATAAATAGAAGATTGCTTTAACAAAAAGTGTTTAGGGGGCATGATACAATTTAGCTTTGCATCACATATTTTCTATACTATTACTACTATTATTAATAAATAATAATAATTATACTTAACAAGATATGAAGTTAAATATCCACCTCCGCAAGAACAACTTCCTTATTCTTAAAAAGCTTGGCCTGCATTTTCTTTTGCTCAGAAGTTTTGGACTGGACTGATTTTGAGTCCTCGTTGGTTTTTCTAGGGTGGACTGTCTCTGTGGGAAAAAGGGGAAAACAAAATGTAGAATCTAAAGTTACAACTAGGGCTATGATATTTTTAAACGCCACTGGTTTCACAGACAAGGCTTAAGCTAGCCCTAGACTAAAATGCATGTTTGAGCTGTTTTAACTGAAAGAAACTTACTAATATATCTTAAATCATGTCTAAGCCATTGTTCTGTCTCAAGATGCACACAAGTAACGTTAATGTTTTTTTTTTCTAGTATACGTTTATAAAAGCTACATAAATATTAATATTGAACTAAGGCCTAATCCTGGTTTAGGCATGTCTGTAAAACACAGTGTAGTTAACAGTCATCCACTTTTATTTCTCCACTACATGTGTCTGACAGCTAAAATATTACCTTTTAAACATATTATTCTCACATAAACATTTAAAGATCATAGAATAATGCACTTCATTGTAATAATCTACTCGTACTTAATGTTAGCTGTTAAATATGAACATACAACGCACACAATTATGCAGTAATAGAGCAATTTAAAAACCTAATAGTTACACACGGTTAATTTCTGCTCATTTAACGAGTGGGGGTTCAATCTTCAACTGGCTGGCGGCAGCAGCCACTGACAGGTCACATGACCTGGTGGCAGCTGCCAGTCTGATTCTGGCAGGTCACGTGACCTGCCAGTGGTGCTGGTGGCAGCTGCCAGTCTTGATTCTGGCAGGTCTGTCAGCGGTGGCTGGCAGAGTGTAACGCGTTCCTTATTTCTATCGTTGCATGGAAATACATAATTGTATTATTATTAATATAATCTTATGACTCTATTCTTTTGTATAATTCACGTTTTAGATGGGTTTATCTCAATTAAAGCAGTAAAATGACCGTGATCTCAACTGGTGGAAAATGACGCATAGCCCAGCCAGCCACTGCTGAGACGCGAGTATAACGCGCTCTCTAATCACTCTCGCTGCATGAAAATACATAGTTTTATTATTATTAATATCATATTATGACTCTATTCTTTTGTATGGTGGACGTTTTAGATGGGTTCATCTCAATTAAAGCAGTAAAATGACCGTGATCTCAACTGGTGGAAAATGACGCATAGCCCAGTCAGCCACTGCTGAGACGCGAGTATAACGCGTTCTCTAATCACTTTTGCTGCATGAAAATACATAATTTTATCATTATTAATATCATATTATGACTATATTGTTTTGTATGATTGACGTTTTAGATGGGTTGATCTCAATTAAAGCAGTAAAATGACCGTGATCTCAACTGGTTGCTATATGCTTTGCTGGACGCTCAACCATCCAGCCACTGTTGCCTGTCATTCCAAAGAAATCATTTTAATTTGTATGCATACTGTTAATAGTTGTGACGATTTTATGTTTTGTAATAACACGAGTTATGCAATAATATATAGCATAAAAATGGCAATTAAAACGTGAATTATTCTAATAATACGACCCTTTCTCAACATTAATCCTAAATCTGGATACAATCATTTTAGCGGCTGTGGGGAAGTTTAGGTCTCATTTCTTGATTTCATTTTAAAAAGGTGTGTTTGATGTAAATATTTAGATACATTGACTTTGTTCAGTTCTTTTAAGGTCACGGGCAGCATAAGCAACATGACCACCTGTAAATCTGCTTGTTTCACAAATATGTTTCACATATTTACAATATTTGGAAGGGACTTGCATGTTTAAAAAGTTGTTGTTGAGTGTTAGCTTGTAAGTAAGTGTAAGATAAAAATTTTGTGGAATGCAGCAACTTTGATTTATCTAATTATTCATGACTCTTTTTTTAATGTTAAAAATAATAAAATACATGTTTACATTTTTTAATGTTAATGTAAACAACAGGCGTTTGGGTAACATTTATTTGTCCATTTCTCATTAATTATATATATATGGGAGGATGTACAGTTTGTACAGTATAAATAAAAATCATGAGTCCCAGTGCATGTGTGTATGAACTGTGATACTCAAAAGTATGTGCATGTTTTTGTTGTTGAGCATCATATTTATACATCAGGCTTTTATAGCTCAATTTTTTGAAAATCAATCATAATATGTTCCCCGAAAGCATGCTGTGTTATATTTGACATTTTCCACCAGTTGAGATCACGGTCATTTGACTGCTTTAATTGAGATGAAACCCATCTAAAACGTCCACCATACAAAAGAATAGAGTCATAATATGATATTAATAATGATAAAATTATGTATTTCAATGCAGCGAAAGTGATTAGAGAGCGCATTATACTCGCGTCTCAGCAGTGGCTGGCTGGGCTATGCGTCATTTTCCACCAGTTGAGATCACGGTCATTTTACTGCTTTAATTTAGATAAACCCATCTAAAACGTCCACCATATAAAAGAATAGAGTCATAATATGATATTAATAACGATAAAATTATGTATTTCAATGCAGCGAAAGTGATTAGAGAGCGCGTTATACTCGCGTCTCAGCAGTGGCTGCCTGGGCTATGCGTCATTTTCCACCAGTTGAGATCACGGTCATTTTACTGCTTTAATTGAGATAAACCCATCTAAAACGTCCACCATACAAAACAATATAGTCATAATATCATATTAATAATAATAAAATTATGTATTTTCATGCAGCGAAACTGATTAGAGAGCGCGTTATACTCGCGTCTCAGCAGTGGCTGGCTGGGCTATGCGTAATTTTCCACCAGTTGAGATCACGGTCATTTGACAGCTTTAATTGAGATAAACCCATCTAAAACGTCAATCATACAAAAGAATAGAGTCATAATATGATATTAATAATGATAAAATTATGTATTTTCATGCAGCGAAAGTGATTAGAGAACGCGTTATACTCGCGTCTCAGCAGTGGCTGGCTGGGCTATGCGTCATTTTCCACCAGTTGAGATCACGGTCATTTTACTGCTTTAATTGAGATAAACCCATCTAAAACGTCCACCATACAAAACAATATAGACATAATATGATATTAATAATAATAAAATTGTAGCAAATTAGCTCAAAAATAAATAGGAATAATTAATCATAACTAGTTATAATTAATTATTAATATTTTAATCAGTTAATAAAATTAACTTAATGTAATAAAATTAATATTACAATCAATTAACCTGTTGTTCAATGAACACACAGTGTTAATTGTTTATTAACTAAGAAATGTTCATTTCCAGGTTATGGGAAATAACAATCTTATTCTACTAAAAGCCTGTAGTCAGGACCGACATGAATAGGGACTCCCGTACATGAGCGCAAAACACGGACAACCTTACGTGTGGCATGAACAAGACTTTATTAACTAGACTAAACACTTAAACTACTCTAACATTCACACACATACATGCATACAGTTTACCAAGAGAGAGAGAGAAAGCAGAGTACAGGAAGCAAGAAGTTACAGCATTGTTGGACATTCAGCAGATCAACAGCCTTGAGCAAACCATCAGTTTAGTTTTAACAGGCCCTTCTTTAAAAGGGGTAAGGATACTCAATGTATCCGATAATGAGACTAAGTTTGATACTTGCATGTCTCTCCAAGTTGAATTAAAACTGTCCTGATGCAATTTGTGGAGGCTCCTGTTGAATCTTTGCTGATATTTTCTTGACGAAAGAGAACCGGCTGGATTCAGAGGATCTTTGGTGAATGGAAGGTCTAGGCCGAGGCCTGGCACAAGCTTGGGGTTCCTTAGAAGCTTCTAGCTTCTTAAAGCATCATCTTGACGTCAGCATTCATCAGTAAAAAAAGAAGAAGAGGAGGAAGAGCAGGAAGAGAGGGGGTTCCTTGTTATCAGTGAATATAAGGGGTGACGATGTCACACCCTCTTGAGGTGTCTGAGCCAATAAGGAGTTCCCCTTTCAGAGGGAAGTTTTACGAGTCTTTGTTCTGTAGCAAGATATTAGCATAAGACACTGGATTGGATGAATGAGAGAATAACCTTCTAGATTCTTATAATACTAATGTGTCACAGAGTTAGTAACATGTAACATAAATTACCAAATAGGAAATGAAAGTTGGAGTCCGTAGATACCAAGCATGCTGCCAATGTGATCTCAGTTAACTATACATTTGCAACTATGGAACATTAATACCAAAATAGTTCAAAAGAGAGAATTAATACATAGAATAAAGCCTATAAAAGGAAAGTCATGAGATGGGAAACTTGGATACATGTTTATACATTTCCCAAGTGGTTATATAGAGAATACATAGGATTAAGAGAGTTTATTTGTCCTTCTCAGGAAGAATGAGTCACTAGTCTCTCCAGAATTCTTCTGGATCATAAAAGTACCATATAACTGTAACAGGACACCTAGGTTGGCCTGTGTGCTAGCAACATTGGGATGCTGGTTACAGTTTAGGGGGATGAGTTCGGAGAACTTTGATAGTGAGAGTGAGTTTATGGGTAATTCATTAAATACAATGAATAATTGTGTGGCTGATTGGTCCAGACGTTACATCCCCCCTTTCGGTCGTTGTTGTTCTTTCTATGGACAACAGCGGGCGACGTTGAAGGTGTAGAAAGATCAGACACACCACTGGCACACAAGGCTGGAAGGCTGTGATGGGCTCTGGTTGTATGTGTCTCCTGGAGTGGTGGTCGTTCCATTGCGGTTGATGTAGACAGTAGACAAGCTCAGGTCTCTGAGCTGGTGTTGTGTGAGTGGTCAGAAGCTTGTACTGCTGAGTACTCCTCAGGTAAGAACTGTTCAAGGAGCTATCTTACTAGCGTTAGAAGCTCCTGCAGGTCCGATGCAGGCGTGTCCAGTCGTCCTTGGGCTGCCTGCTGTTGGAGATCCTGCTGTGTCTGCAGGGAGAGGATGCTCCCATCCCTGGCTTCTCCCTGTGGTAGGTCTGGTACCTGGGTCTGTCTGAATTAATCCTTCTCCTTCTGCAGCTGCAGAGGATTTCAGGAAAATGGCTGATAAGGTGTCAAGCAGAAGGCTTTGGCCTCCCCCTCTGTACCTCTGTGCTTGGCTGGGGGAGGTTCTTCTGCTGACTCCATGCGGTGAAGTGAGACGTTTCTCCTGCAATGGTTCTATTTGCTGCAGGTAAGAGAGTCTCAGTTCTCTTTTCTTCTGTGTCTCTATTTTGTCAGGGTCCTTGCGTCTGTCCCAAGCCTCCATCTCTAGCTGGTCTATGTGGCTTTTAGCATGCATCAGCTCCTTGTGAGTCTCTGTGATCTGGAGTTTGAGGTTGTTCACCTCCTGTTTCAAAACAGCGAGGATGTGGGCCAGGAAGAAGTTGACTTCAGTCAGATCATTGTGATCACACCTCTGGTTTGAGTCGTCTGCCTTTACTTCTCTTCCATCTTTGTCCAGTTGCTTTTGGCTCTGGTGCTGTAATTGATCAGCAGCACTGGTTAGGAGGGTGTTCCTCACGACACATAGCCAGTCCTTTCGGTCTGCCATCTGGGCAGTTAGGCTGAGCATCTGCAACATTTAGGCACGCTTGTGGTGAGAGTAAGGGCAAGAGACTACTGCAAGATCAAACAGAATTTAGGGCTAAAGGCACAGTGAGCAGCCAGGTGTATAAAATACAGCTAGGTTTAATAAATGACTTAAGATGGTTCTTGTGGTCAAATTATTTCTTAGTATTTCTTACTGATGGCTCACAACAGGCTTGACCTCTGAACAAATGGAAAAGAGAAAGAGAGAGGAAGAGGAGAGCTTTCCTATTAGATTGTGCTTATTAGTGGTGCTCAAAATTATGCCATAGCAATCATTCAGATTCCTTTGTAACTGGCTCATAAAATTGAAGCAACTGTTGTAAATAAACAAAATCAAGAAGGAGAGTATGTCTAGTTGCTTGTGGTTATATTGGGAAATTAAACCACACAAGACTAAACAGGAATATGTAAATAAATCACATAGATGAAAGAAATAATACTAGTAAAAACAAATAGCTGACTGCTATTATAATTAAAATCAATAAAATATTTAAAGAAGTGATTAAAACAGCGGAATGACCTGGTATTGGGAATAGTCAATAGCACTAGTGATTAACAATTAGATTAGCTTTGGAAATCACTCTATAGTTGGTCACAGCTGCAGCGTGTTCAGGACCACACCATGTGTGTGTCCCTCCCAGAAGTTTAGTCAACGTGCTATTGAAAAATCTCAATAAATCCTAGAATTCTTCTTTAGCTAAACAGTTTACATGTAATTAAATTTAGATTTAATTACCCTAGTAACTGCAGATTTAGCTGAACAGTGTTCAGGGAGAACTGCACCTAAGTGCAGGTGAAATTAGCTGAGAAGAATTAAAGGTAAGGAAAGAGAGAAATCAGAAAACCAGGAATGTGGTTAAGGGAAATTGTTTTAGATCAGTTCACACTGCATACACACAAGCTATAGTTAAAGGCTTCACATAAATAATGCTAACCACTAACTGTAGAAGCTATTAGTTAGCTTAGCCTGAGGTGCAGGGCTGCTAGGTGAGGTTAGCTTAGCCACCTAGCCTGGTTTGTTTACAATATGGCATCACAGGGTGATGAGTTAGCACTTCCTGTGACAAGTCGTTGTCATGGGAACCAATGCACATCAGGGCAATTCAAACAGTTTATTGAGACTGTCTGCTCATTTCAAACAAGTTACGTATAGAGTTACAATGTGACGCTTATACTTTCAGATTTTCAAAAACTTGATATTACATTCAGTAAACTGCAAATATGTTTTGGCATTTGCAAATTTTACTCATGTAAACTCTTCTCTCTACTTTAAACAACGTCTTGTACTTGTTTAAAGGGTAATTACACAGTTTGCTGTAAGTCAAAGCTTGTTTAAGCATATATAGTTAAGTCCGTCTTGTGCATGAATACTGATATTCCTTTCAGCGAGTGAAACACAGTTTTGGTCAAAAGGTAGCTATGCTTGTAGGTGCAGGCAAAGTTTAGATGAATGACATCAATCTTAACTATAACAGGGGAGCATTACCCAAATCTACATTTATATAACACTGTACTGAGATTCATTCATCAGAAACAGGTTAAGCAATACTGCAATTGGTATTTCTCCAACAAAAGCAGAATAATCAATTCTGGTACAGTTTACATGCCGCTGAGCTGAGATTCCTTCGTCAACACAGGCTTACGCTCTAATACTGAGATTAGGATTTCTTCGCTAAAATCAGATTAACTTTACACTGATACCATTTGAACATATGCTAAAATGTGTCAAGAGTAGACTCTTTCAGTTACAGTAGAGATGTCAATTCAGGCCATCACTTTATCAGCATCTAACAAGCCAGCAATTAGTGACCAAAATGTGCATCGTCTGACATATTCTGACTGGAATTATCAAATGCACACTTTTAAGTTGACAGTGGTTTAAGCT